>NC_073240.2:17157023-17457976 GCF_029281585.2 Gorilla gorilla gorilla
AAATTAGCCAGGTGTGTTGGCGGATCCACAGGGGTGCATGACTGGGTCCACACAGCATCTCACCATGCTCAGCCGACTGCGTGGTCTCATGGGATGTCCTCAGTGACATCATAGGAAATGCTGAAGTGCTGCATTCAGGAGGAAGAAACTGACTTCCACGCTCCTTGTCTTCTTTTCCTGACTCTCCTTAGTTAAGGTCAGCCCTAGAGGGAGTTCAGTCCCCTAAACTTTCAGGATGTGTCACCTCGCCACTCTAGGCAGCTATTGGGGAGGAAGCGCCCCTGGATGACCGGTGGGCAGGCACAGGCATTGGCTTTTCATTGTCTTCGAGGGTCCTTATTTGCAAGGCAGTGGTGGCAGCAAGCAGGAGTGGTTCCACAACCAAGGGAGGAACGTGAGCCATGCAGTGTTGCTCCAGAAGCCGAGAGACCGCGGTGTGGAGAGGCAGGGGGTGAAATGGGTGTGGCCATGTGGATTTTGGTTGGCACATAAACACTGGGTGGGACAGTCAACCCTTTGTACCACTCCAGTGTACTCACTTCCTCTTAATGATATCCAGATCTCACAGGAGAATAATGCTCTTACTTCTTCCCCACAAGAACAAATGAAAGCGTTATGTTAACAGAAGTGGCCGTGGATCTCCCAGGCATACCAAGATCCAGTCCCTGCTGCTGTGGCAGCTCCCAGCCCGTAACTGGTGTCTGTTATCTCCCTCCCACCATCCATTCCAGGTTGCCCCACTTTCAGCCAAACATTTTGGCTGGTCTGGCTCACTTGTCAGCTGAGGGGATCAAGACTTTCATCTGTGAGGGGTCCGAGCCCTTCATTGCCTTGCCCTTGCCCAGCACGGCTGCTTCACTTCCTCATTGACAGCTATCAGCGGGCATGGGAGCGTCACAGGAGATCCTCAGTTTACCCGAGACAGGGATTCTTCCCACCCATACCAGACCTTATTACGGCACACTGCTGCTGGAGGTGGAATCTTTTGAGCACCAAAAATAAGGGGTGGCAGGGTGAAGGGGATCAATTTAAAACACTGATGTCTCTGAGGATTCCTTTAATCAAAGAACCGTGAACCCATAGTAGAGTTTCATGTTTTCCCCTTTCACAGGTTAAGGGTGGGCTATCTTTATACAGTGGGCCAGTGGAGAAAAGAACAGTTCTCTTAGTGACCTAGTATCTCTGATTATTTAGAATGCATCGCTTATGGGGAAAATACTGTGTGCAAAGAGGGAAGAGTAGAAATTACTGAAGGCAGTGGAGGCATGACATGCCTCCAGGCAATGTCATGACATGTCATCCAGGCAATGACATGGCCAGCCTTGGTGATTCTGTCTGTCTATCATCTATTTATCATCTGCGTATCTATCATCTATATATCTAACTATTATCTATCATCTACCTATCATCTATGTATCAGTCTATCACCTATCTGTATCATCTATGTATCAATCTATCACCTATCTGTATCATCTATCATCTATGTATGAATCTATCATCTATCTATATTACCTATCTATTGTCTATGTATCAATCATCTATTATCTATCTATCATCTATCTATCTATCTATCTATCTATCTATCTATCTATCACCTATCAGCCACCCATCTATCTATTCCATCCACCCCACCCACCCACCCATCCATTCAAGCATCTATCCATCCAATAATTAAAATATTCAAGATGTGTAGATAACATTTTGGAAAATGCCAGTTTCTTACAAAATGCATTTTCTCTGTAATTTTAGAGTTCCTGGTAATGGGAAAGAACTTGACAATTATGGTCGTTCACTTGTGTCTCAGTTGCATATTTTGCCGGACTACAAGGAAGAAGTGTGAAAATGCCCATGTTTTCTTTTGACAGATGAACTTTACCATTTCAAGTGAAAGGAACATAAACTCAAGGTAAGTTAATGTTTTATGTTGATGTTACAGTTTCATTAACTTTTAGATTGTAGGATATTAAAATCCATATTTATTTTTGAACTGAGGCAAGTCTCCTTCCTGATGTTACAGATCAGCTAATTATGTTCATTTATTCAGTCCTATTATGTACTTACTATATTTAGACCTAACTGACAGATCTTATTAAGAAATACGTTTCTGACACTTTTTGCTTTTTGTTACCCATTATTTATCAATATCTGAAATATTTAGGTTGTTTTGATGAATTGTGTCCTACTAATAGCTATTACAATTACTCAGTTACTTAATATTTGGAGTCTTAAGGTCATGGGAGAAAATAGTTCCTTTCTTTTTTGGTTTTTGAAACAAGGTCTTGGCTCTGTCACCCAGGCTGGAGTGCAATGTTGCAATCATAGCTCACTGTAGCTTGGACTTCCTGGGCTCAAGTGATCCTCCCATCTCAGCCTCCTGACTAGCAGGGACCCTAGGCATGTGCCACTGCACCCAGCTAATTTAAAAAAAAATTTTTTTATAGAGGCAGGGTTTTGCTATCTTGCCCAGGCTGGGGAGAAAATTTAAATTTATATGCATGTATTTCTTGCAGAGACCTGTGTCTGGGCCAACAAAGTCAATAAAGGACTTTCAAATATAAAAGGCACAATTATATCAGATTAAAATTCTGTAGGGGAATAGGAATGGAATAGAAATTAATGAAACTAGGAGTTACGTAAAAATTCTGACAAGTACAAGCATTACTTTTTAAAATTACTTTTTAATTGTGAAAACATTGTGATAAAATACATTAATATTTACCACATTCACCGCTTAGACCTGTACAGCTCAGTTTGTGAAATATAGTCAAATCATTCGCAAACAGTTTCCAGCACCATCCCCAGCCCCTGCACCCACCCTTCTGCTTCCTGTCTCTATGAACATGGCTACTCCAGGTACCTCCCACGGGTAGAATCATGGAGCTTTATTTTTGTATTTTAGAAAATGTATGGTGTGGCCGGGTGCGGCAGCTCATGCCTGTAATCCCAGCACTTTGGGAGGCCAAGGTGGGCAGATCAGCTGAGGTCAGGAGTTTGAGACCAGCCTGGGCAACATGGTGAAACCCCATCTCTACCAAAAAACACAAAAATTAGCTGGACGTGGTGATGCATGCCTGTAGTTCCAGCTACTTGGGAGGCTGAGACAGGAGAATCACTTGATCCTGGAAGGTAGAGGTTGCAGTGAGCCGAGATCACCCCACTGCACTCCAGCCTGGGCGACAGAGTGAGACTCCATCTCAAAAAACAAAACAAAACAAAAAAATGTATGGTGGGTAGCAAACTGCTGTGATATGTAGATTTTAGTGGATATTTTAAATAAATGTTTTATTTTAAAATGTGAATATGCCATAAATTAAATACTTATAAATGAAAGTTTGAATGTTAAGTCAAAACATGTAAGGGGATACATAATTTTCCAAATTTCTTTTAGCGACTACGTTAGTAGAAAAGAAGCTAGTGATCCTAATTCAGACTCTGTTTTATCCATGAGATTAAGCAGCTCGCACACAGTCACACGTCCGGTGGGTTATGCCACATCAGCAAGCCCTCAAGGCTCCCGACACCCAACAGCTGCTTGCAGTCAGAGGTTCTGTTGTCCATACATTGTAGCCATTTATTTTGATTTTCAGTGCACTATTCACATATACCCTTATGTATGAATACTTTTTATAGCCAAGAATCCATAAGTAATACCCTATAATTTATCTCTGGCATAAGTTAGATTTTTATATAGTAGATTTAAATAGACAAACCGGTATTTGGTAATCTGTATTTTGTTTTAAGTAAGATTAAGCGTATCACCCTATAAATCATCATTACCCCAATGTGAGCTTGGAGAGGTAGAAGTGACGTGAGAGGTCAGTCAGTCAGAAATACAGAAGAATCAACTTTGGCACAGTAAATTATCCCCAAAAAGCTTTCAGGAAATTCTGAATCATATTTGAAATGTTAAAGGCATGAATTATGTGACTATCCACAAATATTTCTGAATCTTTAAAAAAGATCCTTTAAGAAACTTCAAAATAAATGAATGGAATCCAATAATTTAAAACTCAAGTGCTGTTATTTCTACAAGATCTTGGATTATATGTTCATTTGTTCATTGGAAGAAAAATCACATTTTCATTTCTTATATTTTATTTATATTAGAAAGAGCACTTCAATATTAATTCAAATATCTATCCATTAAATGCAAAAATGTTAATGCAATATTAAAAATGAAATTTAAATGAAAGCAAGGGAATATCACATTAAGGTTCCCATGGCAACCCTCACTACACTTCTCAGCTTCTGAATTGTAATATGGTCATTTATTATTGGCTCGTATAAAATATAATTTTGCAAATATTTAAAGATGTATAGGTTAATTTGTGTCAATTCAAGCCTTCAGATGCAATATAATATAATACATTAGGCTAAGAATACTCCAAATATTAACCCATATTCATAATTTAGATATATCTATATAAAACAGATGCAAACTTCCTAAATTTTGAATGATTTGTTAGCACTCACATGAATCATACCATTTTGCAGTTCCCATCACAGCAGAAATCTGAGCCTTATGTTACTGAAATACTAATATAGGTATAGTCAAGTGACTGTCTCGCTTTAGAAAGAATTTCAAATTACAAATGTCAGATTTTGCCAGAATAGGCAAAATGTAAATTCATTACCTCATATAAATCAAAAGTCCAAGAATTGAGTTTTGCAGATCAAATGATTCTGCCCGAGACCTGTTTATCATTGGCCTCACTTTTTTCTACCTTTAGTGGTACGTATTAACGTGTTGAAAACTCAAAAAAGTAAACATCCTTTAACCAAGAAGTATATCTCTTTATTTATCTAAAGGAAATAATTGGGTAACTGCCAAGCTGTGCGTATAAGGATTTAGGAAAAAATATAAACAATTGAAATGCCCATCAATAGGAGTGGGTTAAGCAAAGTATGATGTACAGAGCTTTGAAAATGATTGGATCGATATATTGATATGGAAAGATGTCCAAAACCCATTGTTAAGTGAACAAAGCAAATAAAGAACAGTATGTCCAGCAAAGAAAAAACAACAAAAAGCTAAAACACTCCCTCAAGGACAATGTGGGCCACATGCAGTGGCTCACGCCTGTAATCCAGCACTTTGGGAGGCCGAGGTGGGAAGATGACTTGAGGTCAGGATTTCAAGACCAGCCTGGGCAAAAAGCGAGACTCTCTCTCTACAAAAAAATTTAAAAAATTAGCCAGGTGTGGTAGTGTGTGCCTGCAGTCACGGCTGCTCGGGAAGCTGAGGTGGGAGGAACACTTGAGCCAAAATTGCGCCATTGCACTCCAGCCTGGGTGACAGACTGAGACCCTATCTCTAAAAAAAAAAAAAAAAGAACAATGTATAGAGACTCACCTGGAATGATACACTCCAAATGATAATGGTGGAGATCTTTGGATGGTGAGATCACGGCTTTTTATTTTATTTTTCCGAATTTTTTTCAAATGAATATAATTAGAAAATAAAGATATAAGACAATATAAGTACTGCCTACTGTTATGAGTGTGAAAATACTGATACTTTCCTCCTCTGAGGGTGGAGCATAAGTTGATATACATATTCTTGTGAATTTTTTTTTTTGAGACAGAGTCTCACTCTGTCACCCAGGCTGGAGTGCAGTGAGTGGTGCCATCTCAGCTCATTGCAGCCTCCTTGGGTTCAAGTGATTCTTGTGCCTCAATCTCCCAAGTATCTGGAATTACAGGCATGTACCACCATCCCCAGCTAATTTTTGTATTGTCAGTAGAGTCAGGGTTTTACCATGTCAGCCAGGCTGGTCTCGAACTCCTGACCTCAAGTGATCCACCCGCCTTGGCCTCCCAAAGTGCTGGGATTACAGGCGTGAGCCACTGCGCCCAGCTGATTTTTTTTTTTTTTTTTAAATCAGAGAAGATCTCACTCTGTTACCCAGGCTTGAGTGCAGCAGCCTGATCATGACTCACTGCAGTCTTGACTTCCCAGGCTTAAGCGATCCTCCCCTCTGAGCCTCCCGAGTAGCTGGGACCACAGGCATGCACCACCATACCTGGGTAATTTTTAAATTTTTGTAGAGGCCAGGCGCAGTGGCTCATGCCTGTGATTCCAGCACTTTGGGAGGCCGAGGTGGGCGGATCACCGGAGGTCAGGAGTTGGAGACCAGCCTGGCCAACATAGTGAAACCCCACCTCTACTAAAAATACAGAAATTAGCCGGGCGTGGCGGCTTGTGCCTGTAGTCCCAGCTACTCAGGAGGCTAAGGCAGGAGAATCTCTTGAACCTGGGAGGCAGAGGTTGCAGTGAGCTGAGATCGGGCCACTGCACTCCAGCCTGGGCAACAGAGCGAGACTCTATTTCAAAAATAAATAAATAAATAAATAAATAAATAATTAACTTTTTTGTAGAGATGGGGGTCTCACTATATTGCTCAGGCTGATCTTGAACTCCTGGACTCAAGCATCCTCCTGCCTTGGCCTCCCAAAGTGCTAGGATTACAGGCGTGAGCCACTGTGCCCAGTTTGGGATGTTCGATAACATTAAAAAATTGCAGAAAAATTGTATAATTCTTGTAAACTTTTTAAATTTTTTTACTTCTATAATTCTATTTTCAAAAAACAAACAAATTGAAAGCCACTCAAATATTTCAAGAGTGATTAAATAATTACATATTTATTCCATAAGAGGAAATACGATGTACTCATTAAAAATCATAAAATATTTCTGTGGGTAAATACCATTGCAATTCCATCAAATCAAGATGATTTTAACTACAAGGAATAGAAAATGCAGAATCAGCTTAAATGATAAAACTTCTGGATAAACACTGCAGTTGAACATGCTTGTTAACCAGTAATTCCTCCTGAAACCTACTAAAATCACAGGAAAGGGGAAAAAAGCATAAACCCATAAAGACAAAAGAAAAAAGAAAAAAGGAGGGAAGACAATAGCAATTCCCCCTCTTTTTAAAATAGGGTGGTTTCCCAAACCAGAATAGGCTCATCGGCTCAGAGTTTCCCTCAATCCAATTAAAAAAATTTTTAAAAATTGTTTATTTTCTGTATTTTGTTGAAACATTCCAATATTTATTTATTTATTTATTCTGAGACGGAGTCTCGCATGTTGCCCCAGCTGGAGTGCAGTGGCACAAGCTCAGCTCACCGCAACCTCTGCCTCCTGGGTTCAAGCGATTCTCCTGCCTCAGCCTCCTGAGTAGCTGGGATTACAGGTGTCCACTACCACGCCCGGCTAATTTTTTGTATTTGTAGTAGAGACGGGGTTTCACTATATTGGCCAGGCTGGTCTCAAACTGCTGACCAAAGTACTGGGATTACAGGCGTGAACCACCGACCCTGGCTGAAACATTCCAATATTTAAAGCTGGTAAAGTTGGGTGGGTCTGTGGACATAACAGAGCAGATGCTGTGAAAGCAAAGCAGAGAACTGGGTGTACTTGGAAGTGGAAGTGCGGTGGGACAGAAAGGGAGAAGGTGGACGTGTCTAAGAAACCAAAGTCTACTTTCCCTCCCACATCCAACCATGAAGCTTTTTACAAAATGTGGAGGCCAGAACACCCTATTTGTATGTGTGTGTATGTTATGATTATTGTAATATGTGATGAGTTATGAGGAATATTAAAAAAAGAACTCGATGAACTGACTGGAACATTCCCAAATAGCACGCTGCTGGTCCCCTGCTTTTCTTCTAATTTTAGCATATATTGTTTAGTTTTGTTTTTGAACCTTATTTTAAAAGGCATCTCCACATGAAGACTTGTAAATTGATATTCATTGCAGCATTAATCAAAATAGTCCCAAATTGGAGACAATCCAAATATCCAGCCATTGATGTTGGATTTTTAAAAAGTGGCATATTTGTGCAATGGAATATTATACAGCTATAAGGACTAAACTGGCTGGGTGTGGTGACTCACTCCTGTAATCCCAGCACTTTGGAAGGCTGAGGTGTGTGGATCACTTGAGCCCAGGAGTTCAAGACCAGCCTCCGTAACATGGCAAAACCCCATCTCTGCAAAAAATACAAAAATTAGCTAGGTGTGGTGGCACATGCCTGTAATTTCCAGCTACTCAGGAGGCCAAGAGGCAGGAGAATTGCTTAAGCCCAGGAGGCGGAGGTTGTGGTGAGCTGAGATGGCACCATTGCACTTCAGCCTGGGTGACAGAGTGAGACCCTGTCTCAAAAAAAAAAAAAAAAAAAAGGAATAAACTATTGACATATATTATGACATGGATGAATCTTGAAAACATACTAAGTGAAAGAAGACTCGGACCACAGAGTATATGATTGTATGTATTTGAAATGTCCATAGCAGGCAAATGCAGACAGAAAACAGGTTAGGATTACCAGGAGCTGGGGAAGAGAAGGGCATGAGGAATGACTACGAAGTGGTATGGGGTTTCTTTTCTTTTTGGGGTGATGACAATGTTCTAGAATTAAATGGTCGTAGAACTTGGAGTTGACTAAAACCACCAAATAGTATACTTTAATAGAGCAAATCATGTAGTATGTGAGTTATGTCTTTTTTTTTTTTTTTTTTGAGATCAAGTCTTGCTCTTGTCCCCAAGGCTGGAGTGCGGTGGCGCGATCTCGGCTCACTGCAACCTCTGCCTTCCGGGTTCAAGTTATTCTCCTGCCTCAGCCTCCCGAGTAGCTGGAATTACAGGTATGCGCCACCATGCCCAGCTAATTTTGTATTTTTACTAGAGATGGAGTTTCACCATATTGGTCAGGCTGGTCTCAAACTCGTGACCTCAGGCAATCCACCCACCTTGGCCTCCCAAAGTGCTGGGATTACAGGCATGAGCCACGGCGCCTGGCCGAAGGTATTATTTTAAAAGGTATTATATTGAAGGTATTCCTTTGTAATGTTCTTTAAGAAAAAGCAGACTCCACCCTCAGTCCCTTCCTCTCCCTGCCCAACCCCACCCCTTCCTTAGCCTCTGAAAAAAAAGAAAAAGTAAAAAAAAAAAAAAAAAAAAAAAAAGAAAATTCGGGATTACGTTTGTATGATTTATTTCCTGTTTATGCATCCGATAGTAGTGCGTTCATTTTTAATGCTGTCGGGTGCTTGCTTGTATGAATATGCCACCATTTGTTTATCCATTCTGTTGTGAATGGATGTTTGAGTTGATTCTGGCTTTTGCTGTTATGAATAATGCTAATATAAATATATTTATACATCTTTCCTGATACACATGAGCAAGAATCTCTCAAGGATATATGCCACGTTGAAGGGTATTATGTGTATTTAACTTTGAAAAATAATGCCAAACCAGGCGCGGTGGCTCATGCCTGTAATCCCAGCACTTTGAGAGGCCGAGGCAGGCGGATTACAAGGTCAAGAGATCGAGACCATCCTGGCCAACATGGTGAAACCCCATCTCTCCTAAAAATACAAAAATTTGCTGGGCGTGGTGGCGGGTGCCTGTAATCCCAGTTACTCAGGAGGCTGAGGCAGGAGAATCGCTTGAACCCGGGAGGCGGAGGTTGCGGTGAGCCGAGATCACGCCACTGCACTCCAGCCTGGCGTCAGAGCGAGACTCTGTCTCAAAAGAAAAAAAAAAGAAAGAAAAATAATGCCAAGTTCGTTTTCCAGGTGCTTGCACTTCTTTGGTTTGACTTTGCCAGCAGCACAGAGTTGGCGTTCTTTGCTGCACATCTTCTTCGCGACTTGGTAATGTCAGCCTTTAAATTTCTGTCATCCAAGTGTGCGTGAAATGACACCTTACTGAACTCTTAATTTGTATTTGCAATTACCAATGAGATTGAACATCATTTCATGTTTTTTGACCAGTCCTGTTTCTTTTCTGTGAAATGCCCCTGAATGAATATCCTTTGCCCATTTTTCTACTTATTAATTTTGCCTTGATTTATGTATATGTACATATTTGTGTGCACATATATACACACTTATGAGTTATACACACTACATTTTGGTTTTAATATTAAACGTGTTGTTCGCATGGGTTGCAAATATACTCTGTTTGTAGCTTCTCTTTTTGCTTTGTTGATGGAATCTTTGATGAGTAAAAATTATAAGTACTGATGTAATACAGTTTTCAGTTGCATCTTTTTCCATCATGTATCATCCATCCTTGCTACAAGGATTTGAATACTCCATCCTTTCCACAATGATTTGCTGCTTCTGAAATATGCTAAAGTCCATACGTGTGGGTTTGTTCTGAAGCTCTATATTCTGTTCTACTTGTGTATCCTTTTACCAATAGCATACTCTCACTTTAGCGACAATTTTTTTTTTTTTTTTTTGAGACGGAGTCTTGCTCTGTCGCTCAGGCTGGAGTGCAGTGGTGTGATCTCGGCTTAGTGCAACTTCCGCCTCCCGGGTTCAAGCAATTCTCCTGCCTCAGCCTCCGTAGTAGCTGGGACTACAGGCGTGCGCCACCATGCCCAGCTAATTTTTGTATTTTTAGTAGAGACGGGGGTTTCACTATGTTGGCCAGAATGGTCTTGATCTCTTGACCTCGTGATCCGCCCACCTTGGCATCCCAAAGTGCTGGGATTACAGGCCTGAGCCACCATGCCTGGCCTTAGCTACATATCCTTACATCGAATAGGGTAAGTTCCCCTACCTCAGCCTCCTTTAAGAACACTTAGCAGCCAGGCTGGGTGCAATGGCTCACACCTGTAATCCCAGCATTTTGGGAGGCCGAGGCAGGCAGATCACTTGTGGTCAGGAGTTCAAGACCATCCTGGCTAACATGGTGAAACCCCGTCTCTAGTAAAAATACAAAAATTAGCCGGGCGTGCTGGCATGCGTCAGTAATCGCAGCTACTCGGGAGGCTGAGGCAGGAGAATTGCTTGAACCCAGGAGGCAGAGGTTGCAGTGAGCTGAGATTGTGCCATTGCACTCCAGCCTGGGCGAAGAAGCAAGCCTCCGGAAGAAAGAAAGAAAGAGAGAGAGAGAGAGAGAGAGAGAGAGAGAGAGAGAGAGAAAGAAGAAAGAACACTTAGCTCGGATCTCCCTTTGAAAGTGAGTTATCTGACGGCGTCCAGCTAAAGTGCCTTTTGCTCTGCCACAGTATATGAGCTGAGGTCATGTGCTCCTCATGAATACTTCTGCCCAGTGAGGGTGTCCTCCAGACAGTCTTTGCGTAGGAGTTCCCTGGTGGACAGACCAAGACTTTCTTTGAGCTATGCTGCCAGTCTGAAGTTCTTCCTCCCAATTCTTCCTGCCTTCTTCCTTCCACAGGTGTCAGGCCCTAAGGTTTTCCCTGCCTCATTCTGCCCCCTCTTGTCTTTCACCTCTTATGCTCCTGACATCATTTTTGCAGCTGCCTCCTGGCGGACCTGAGTGGATACAAGGGGCTCCAGGATTCCTGGCTCCTCGCTGTACTAAATTTAAGAATCAGTTCCAAAATGAAGCAAAACAAAAATAGTTTTGTTGGGATTTTGACAGTAATTGCATTGGATCAATTGCTCAGTCGCAAAACTGACATCTTTATATTAATGACACTGAGTCTCTCAATCACAAACATGCTACTTCTCTCCATGTATTTAGGGGTTCTTTAACCCTTTTCCCTTTTGTCCTGAGAATACTCACCGGCAGTGCTTACAGCTGCAGCGTTTACCCCGAGATAACTTTGCCACGAAATATCTCGCTTTTATGATTATTTTCACATCGCTCTAGTATATCGACTTTAGAAACAAAAGACATCATTCTATTTACAGCATTCTGTCTTTAGTAGTGGTGTTTCCATTTACAAAACATAGTAATTCTCGATCGCTGAAAATGTCAAATCCTAGAAAATGTAGTATTCCTACACGTGATGTTAACATCGTTCTCAACAGCCGAAGATTCATTCGATGAGTCCGATTTTTCTGAAATAGATGCTTCTGATGATTCAGATGATTCTGATGTTAGTTCTGTTTAGAAATAACTCCAAGAATAGTTTTTATATTTTATTTTCACATTGAAAATCAGTAAGATGTGCTTCAGCCTCCAAGACTGTGTTTACGTAAAATTAAATGGGCGCTGGCAGTGAGCTGCACTTTTTTTTTCTAAATGGGAAAAGGGTTAAACTCTGCTTCTTACAATAAAGCTTTGTAATTTTCTCCAAAAAGGTCTTGCATATTTTTATTAGATTTATTTCTAGGAACTTTATATTTTTAGTTATGATTAAATATTATATATATTTAAAATTCCATTTTCTTTTTTAAAATTTATTTTTATAGAGACAGGGTCTTACACTATGTTGCCCAGGCTGGTCTTGAACTCCTAGGACTCAAGCAATCCTCCCTCCTTGGCCTCCCAAAGTGCTGGGATTACAGTTGTGAGCCACTGCACTCAGCCTAAAATTCTATTTTTTAATTCTGTTGCTGGTACTTAGAAAAACTTAAATGTTGATGTTTTAGCTCGCAAATTTGCTAAACTCTTAATTCTAATAATCTGCTTATAGATGATATTGGATTTCCATACATACAATCATCTAACCTTTAAAGAATGACAGTTTTGTTTCTTCCATGTGCCTTTTTTTCATGCCTTTTTTTTTCATTTTCCTTGCTTTACTGTGTTGACACTTTCAGTACAATGTTGAATACAAGTAATAATAGCAGGCACTCTTGTTCTTGATTTTAAAAGAGACACTTCTAATATTTCACTATTAACTAATGTTTACTGAGGGATTTTTGTATATACCTTTTATCAATTCAAGGGACTCAGCTAGGCAAGGTGGCACACACCTGTAATCACAGCTACTTTGGAGGCTGAGGTGGAGGCTCACTGGAACCCAGGAGTTCGAGGCTGCAGTGAGTTATGATGCCACTGCACTCCAGCCTGGGCAACGGAGAGAGACCTTGTCTCTAAAAATAAAACAGCAAATATGTATTTTAAAAACCAGCCTAAAACTGTCATTTTAACTGGAGTCCTCAGTCCCTTTGCATGTAATGTAATGATTGGTGTGGATGGAGTTAAATACACCATCTCCTCTGTGCTTTGGATCTGTCCTGCTGTATTTGGTTCTTTTAAATTTAAAAATCAGCCCACCATTTTCCTGTTTCATTTTAAAGTTATGCCCCTTTTCTATCCTTGAGTGGTTAAGAAATCAAAAGGTGCAGACCCTTTAACAATGTCTAATGTTGATACTTTTCCCCTTCTCCCGGACAATGCAAGGACCTTAGAACACTAATTCTTCTGCTCCCAATGTCAAATTATATGCTTTTCTTGCCACATATTCTAAGTCTGTGAGAGGGTGTGTGTGTGTGTGTGTGTGTGTGTGTGTGTGTGTGTGTGTGTGTGTGTGTGTGTTGTTCCCTTCTTTGTATCCAGGAGTTCTCATCATTTAGCTCCCACTTATAAGTGAAAACATGCAGTATCTGGTTTTCTGTTCCTATGTTAGTTTGCTAAGGATAATAGCGTCCAGCCCCATCCATGTCCCTGGCAAAGGTATGATCTTGTTCCTTATATTTTATTTTTTATTTTTTAGAGATGGAGTCGCCCAGGCGGGAGTGCAATGGCGCGATCTCGGCTCACTGCAACCTCTGCCTCCCGGGTTCCAGCAATTCTCCTGCCTCAGCCTCCTGAGTAGCTGGCACTACAGGCATGCACCACCATGCCCAGCTAATTTTTTGTATTTTAATAGAAATGGGGTTTCACCGTGTTGCCCAGGCTGGTCTTGACCTCCTGAGCGTGGGCAATCCACCCACCTCGGCCTCGCAAAGTGCTAGGATCACAGGCATGAGCCACCACACCCAGTCAGTCTTGTTCCTTTTTATGGCTGCATAGTATTCCCTGGTGTGTATGTACCACATTTTTTTAATCCAGTCTGTCACTGATGGGCAGTGCTGCAACGAACATACGTGTGCATGTGTCTTTATAACAGAATGATTTCTATTCCTTTGGGTATATATCCAGTAATGAGATTGCTGGGTCGAATGGTATCTCTGTCTTTATCCCCACACTGTCTTCCACAATGGCTGAACTAATTTAATTTACACTTCCACCAACAGTGTATAAGCATATCTTTTTCTCCACAACCTCACCAGCATCTGTTATTTTCTGACATTTTTATAATAGCCATTCGGACTGGTGTGAGATGGTATCTCGTTGTTGTTTCGATTTGCATTTCTCTAATGATCAGTGATGCTGGGCTTTTTTCCATAGGATTGTTGGCCACAGATGTCTTCTTTTGAAAAGTGTCTGTTCATGTCCTTTGCCCACTTTTTAATGGGGTGGTTTTTTCTTCTAAATTTGTTTAAATTACATATAGATGCTGGATTTCAGACCTTTCTCAGATGCGTAGTTTGCAACAATTTTCTCCCATTCTGTAAGCTGTCTGTTTACTCTCTTGATAGTTTCTTTTGCTGTGCAGCTCTTTAGTTTAATTAGATCCCATTTGTGAATTTTTGCTTCTGTTGCAGTTGTTTTTGGCGTCTTCGTCATGAAATCTTTGCCTGTGCCTATGTCCTGAATGGTACTGCCTGGGTTGTCTTCCAGGATTTTTATTGTTTTGGGTTTTACATTAAGTCTTTAATCCATCTTGAGTTAATTTTTGTATATGGCATAAGGAAGGCGTCCATTTTCAATCTTTTCCATATGGCTGGCCAGTTATCCCAGCACGATTTATTGAATAGGGAATCCATTGCCCATTGCTTGTTTTTGTCAGGTTTGTCAAAGATCAAAAAATTATAGGTGTGTGGTCTCATTTCTAAATTCTCTATTCTGTTCCATCAGTCTACGTGTGTTTTTGTGCCAGTACTATGCTGTTTTGGTTACTGTAGCCTTGTAGTATAGTTTGAAGCTGGGTAGCGTGATGCCTCCAGCTTTGTGCTTTTTGCTTAGGATTGCCTTACTATCAATATTTCTTTAGATTTACTCAAGTACTTACCATTTACTCATTATTACTTCTTACCTCTCAGATTTACTTTCTGAGATAATCTTTTAAAAGTTCCTTTGGTGAAGAAATTTTGGTGGTAAATTCTGTTTTTATCTGAAAATGTCTATTTCACTCTCATTCTTAGATAATCCATATATAACATAGTCTACATAAAAAATTAATGATATTGATAATACAGCATCTTATAGTTAAAAGCAGAAAACTATATATTTGAAGCAAGTGATAAGGTACATACCCTATTTTGTATAGTATATATGAAATGAATGTCGGAACTATTTTTCACATGTATTTTTTTCACTAGATTCTCAAAATGACCCTGAGAAGAAAAGTATTTTATGATCCCCATGTTTTTTTTTGCAGGTAAATAAAATAAATAAATGGGATATTCTAAGATTTGTAAATATGCACTTCTATTATTCCTCTGGTTCTATCCCGCATCCCCCGTGTCTGCTACATATGTAACTTACAATGTGGTGTCTTTCTAAGGTGGATTCTTTTTACAAGTGCTAAAATTTCTTTCTTTCCTATTTCTTTGAGACAGGGTCTCACTCTGTCGTCCAGTCTGGAGTGCAGTGGCATGATCTTGGCTCACTCCACCCTCTGCTTCCCAGGCTCAAGCAATTCTCCTGCCTCATCCTCCCGCGTAGCTGGGATTACAGGCACATGCCTCTACCACCTGGCTAACTTTTTTTGTATTTTTAGTAGAGACAGGGTTTCACCAAGTTGGCAAGGCTGGTCTCAAACTCCTGACCTCAAATGAGCTACCTGCCTCAGTTTCCCAAAGTGCTGGGATTACAGGTGTGAGCCACCATGCCAGCCTTAACATTTCTAGTGTATAACTTTTAAATATTTTTTTATTAACCGGTATTTTTTTTTTTTTTTGAGATGGAGTCTCACTCTGTTGCCCAGGCTGGAGTGCAGTGGCACAATCTCAGCTCACTGCAACCTCCGCCTCCAGGGCTCAAGCAATTCTCTTGCCTCAGCCTCCCTAGTAGCTGGGATTACAGATGTGCACCACCACGCTCAGCTAATTTTTGTATTTTTAGTAGAGACGGAGTTTCACCATGTTGGCCAGGCTGGTCTCGAACTCCTGACCTCAAGTGATCCGTCCACCTAGGCCTCTCAAAGGGCTGGAATTACAGGTGTGAGCCACCGCGCCCGGCCTAGCCAGTATTCTTAATTCCTTCCAACATGTCAAATAACAAATCTTTTTAAGATAACGAAGTCTTTAGTCTGATACATTAATATATAATTGATAATTTAATATAAAAGTTCATTATTTTTAATCATGTTCCTGAAGAATAAGTTATAAATCTGTGAATAACAGTCCATTAAATTAACACTTCATTTATAGAAAGAGGAAATGGAAAATCCTGTCATATTCAAGGCTAGACTTCTGAGAGTTGCTGAGTTTTTCATACACACTTGGCACACACAATTTACAGAGTTTGAAAGGGAAGGTAACTGAATAGTCACATCTTTTATCTAGAGCTGAAGATTCTGAATTGTATTGACCATACACACTGATGGGGGGAAATTAGCATATTTCCCCAACTTACAAATGTCTATAAATTACTTATGTATAACATGTATTGCATATAATAAAAGTACATAAAATTTAGAAAGATGAACTATTAAAATATATATATATTCGTGGCCAGGCGTGGCGGCTAAAGTCTTAATCCCAGCACTTTGGGAGGCTGAGGTGGGTGGATCACCCGAGGTCAGGAGTTCAAGACCAGCCTGTCCAACACAGCGAAACCCCATCTCTACTAAAAATACAAAAATTAGCCAGGCGTGGTGGCAGGCGCCTGTAATCCCAGCTACTTGGGAGGCTGAGTCAGGAGAATCGCTTGAGCTCGGGAGGCGGAGGTTGCAGTGAGCCGAGATCGCACCACTGCACTCCAGCCTGGGTGGCAGAGTGAGACTGTCTCAAAAGGAAACAAACAAACAAATGAACAAACAAACAAAATATATATATACACACACACATTTTCTTCATGGTAAAATTATTTAGTGGGAGCATACAGGTGTGTGGGTGTGAACAACTGCCGTCGTGTTTAATTTCTTCATGTGGCTGAAGGGCAAACACCATTGAAGGGCTGGTAGTTAGTCTGATGACTTTTTACTGTCTGGTAACACGTTCACAAGGGAGACATCCCAGGAGGCCCCTGAGAAAGTGGGGAAGTGAGGAATGGAAGGGAGGGAGGCAGTAAGTGATGTGTCTATGAGGAGGTTATCGCTGTAAGCAACTGGGGATGCCTCCTGCTGGGGCCACTCTGAGAAACAGCTCAGTGTCCTCTCACTGAGAGCTGAGGAAATCCAGGTGTTTATGCACGAAATGCCCCTCATTGGTTAAGGACGGCCCAGCTTGCCCCACATGCAGCCCGGCAGGCTGTGGCGTCAAGAAGACACCCTCAGAAGCCCTGGATGTTTGGAAACTGTGGTGGGCCAGAGTAGCAGGCCCAGGACTGGTGGGTGGGCACAGACGGCACCTGCTACATCTGCTAGGCTGCATTATGAAGAACATGATTTCCAGCTCAGTTTCTTTGCAGTGTTCCTCTTAAACCCTTGAAAAGAACGTTCATTAGATAAGTGCATTTACGGTGAAATAGTTTTAACTGATAGGTAACATACAAATGAACAAACCTATGAGAACACTACTCTAAATCCCTTCCATTTTTCCCATGGAGTAACTCAGATACATATGTGACATATGACATTCTGACATACAGGTTGAAGGAGACTGCTGAAGTCAATCTAAATATCAAACCAATATAAATTGATCTTTTCTTGAATTAAAATTAATAGAATTTCTAAAATTTTCTTCCTCCACCACATCACCTTGTATATATACCCCTTGAGGTGCATGCTCCCGTTTGGGCCATCCCTGCACCAAAATTCCTGTCCAGGCTGAGAGCGGTGGCTCACGCCTGTAATCCCAACACTTTGGGAGGCCGAGGCAGGCAGATCACTTGAGGTGAGGAGTTCAAGACCAGCCTGACCAACATGGCGAAACCCCATCTCTACTAAAAATACAAAAAATAGCTGGGCGTGGTGGAGCATGCCTGTAATCCCAGCTACTTGGGAGGCTGAGCCAGGAGACTCACTTGAACCTGGGAGGCGGAGGTTGTAGTGAGCCAAGATTGTGCCATCACACTCCAGCCTGGGCAGCAGGGGGAGAGAGTCCACCTCAAAAACAACAACAAAAGTGCCTGTCCAGCCCTCAGCTGGAAATGATTCAGTCCATTTTGAGGTATGCCTGACTACTCTAAATAAGTAAGAAAACACTAGTAATTGGCTGGGCATGGTAGCTCACACCTGTAATTCTAGCACATTGGGAGGCCAAGGTAGATGGATTGAGCCCAGGAGTTTGAGACCAGCCTGGCCAACGTGGTGAAACCCATCTCTACAAAAAAATACAAAAATTAGCTGGGTGCGGTGGCCCATGCCTATAGTCCCAGCTACTCAAGAGGCCAAGGTAGGAGGGTCACCGGAGCCCAGGGGGTCGAGGCTGCAGTGAGCTGTGATTGCACCATTGCACTACTGCACTCTAGCCTGGGAAACAGAGTGAGATCCTGTCTCAAAAAAAAAAAAAAAAAAGACATCTGAGAGAGAGAAAAGGAAAGAAAAGACGCCAGGCTTTTACAGCTCATGCCTGTAATCCCAGCACTTTGGGAGGCCGAGGCAGATCACGAGGTCAGGAGATCAAGACCATCCTGGCTAACACGGTGAAACCCTGTCTCTACTAAAAATACAAAAAATTAGCCGGGTGTGGTGGCGGGCACCTGTGGTCCCAGCTACTCGGGAGACTGAGGCAGGAGAAAAGCGTGAACCCAGGAGGCGGAGCTTGCAGTGAGCCGAGATTGCGCCACTGCACTCCAGCCTGGGCGACAGAGTGAGACTCTGTCTCAAAAACAAAACAAAACAAGACAAAAATTATCTGGATATGGTGACGCATGCCTCTAGTCCCAGCTACTTGGGAGGCTGAGGCACAAGAATCGCTTGAACCTGGGAGGCAGAGGTTACAGTGGGCCAAGATCACGCCACTGCACTCCAGCCTGGGTGACTGAACAAGACTCCATCTCAAAAAAAAAAAAAAAAGAAAAAAAGAAATGCACTTAAACTTTCTTAAACAAAAAAAGACTTAACTGAATTCCAAAAATGTGACACAAAGTTATACATGTCCATTTTATTTAGGCAGATATATGTATATATTATTTATTTCCTTTTAAAGCAAGCTTAATACAAAGTTTAATTGCTAAAATCACTTTGATTCAACAGCCTAGAAACAGAATAGTCTTTACTTTTACTGTGCTAGTTTAACAAATCCATTCTGTAAAGAAATACTGTTAATTCCCCTAGAGTTTAAAACTTTAGGGCTGGGCACGGGCCTGTAATCCCAGCACTTTGGGAGGCTGAGGCGGGTGGATCACTTGAGGTCAGGAGTTCGAGACCAGCCTGGCCAACATGGTGAAACCCTGTCTCTACTAAAAATACAAAAATTAGCCAGGCGTGGTGGTGGGTGCCTGTAATCCCAGCTACCTGGGAGGCTGAGGCAGAAGAATCACTTGAACCCAGGAGGCGGAGGCTGCAGTGGGCCGAGATTGTGCCACTGCACTCCAGCAGCCTGGGAGACAGAGTAAGACTGTTTCAAAAAGAAAAAAAAAAAAAAGAAAACTTTTGGCCACGAGCAGTGGCTCATGCCTGTAATCCCTGCACTCCAGGAGGCACACATAGGAGGATCCCTTGAGGCCAGGAGTTCAAGGCTGCAGTGAGCCATGATTGTGCCACTGCACTCCAGCCTGGGAGACAGAGCAAGACTCTGTCTTAAGAAAAATTTTAAGGCTTGCGTAGTACCCTGCAAAAGACTATTTTATGATGTATATCAACAAAATTCAACCCCACTTTCTCCAATAATAAAAAAATGTTTTTTTAAACTGTTACTTTTTAAACAACGTGAAACTAATGAAAATTGGTTGCTGCTTTGAGAATCATCTTGTTTGGAGAAAAACATCCTGTGCTTCACCAGTTGCTGCCATGCCTTACAGAGATAAGGTCTGTGGTCTACGTCCACATCACACAGTCGTCGAGAGGCATGAGAAGGTTCTTCTGATGAGTTCGAGGCTTTCTGCATTATAGTTTGTGTCGTTGCAAAAAGAACCAGGCGATAGTCATTTACAAGCTTCTCTAAGCACTGAGAACATTTCCTCAGAGTAGACTCCTGTAAGTTCACACTTTCTCCTCCATTGACGCGGTCTATCCAGTAAAAAGCTGACAGGCTATCCAAAATCAAAAGGCAGACAGATGGGTGACTACAAAACATACTTTCTAGAAGTAGTGGTGCAGAGCCTGGCCACTGAGGGCCTGCAGTGGAGGGAGATGAGCTGCTGAGATGGAGCCACAAGCTCTGTGGCCTCAGCGGGCGTCCTGCCCCTGCCGGGCTGAAGCGGACTGACGGACGGTGTGGGTGGCATGAGATGGAGACAGAGCTGTGTTTGACAAGTGGTCTCTGTTCTTGGCCAACAGCAGCATGGGAGGGGCCGTGCTGCGGAGGCTGGGGACACGCTGGGAAGGGCTGCTCCCAGGCCCGCTACCGCCACTGCCCTCCGCTAGTCTTCAGGTACAAGGCTGGGGACGGCGAGTGACCTTCATGGAGCAGCTCCTGGGAGCGAGGCCTGTGACCACCCCTGGGTAGACTGAGCGCGCCAAGGGTCTCCGCTACGTCCACAGGCCCAGGTTCCCGTCGCTACAAGCACCTGCCTGCTTGTCCCCAAAACACAACCAGAGACGGCCCCACCCTCGGGAACCAACAGTCCCCGGCGGGCACTCACCGGCCTCAGTGCTGTAGCCCTGGTGGCTGACCCTGAGCAGGCGGTCCAGGCCCTGGTTGATGCTGCGCAGCTTCTCCTTCAGCTCCGTGTGCCTGCTGTGCAGGACGTTGCCCTTGATGTCGCTCAGGTCCGAGGGGCTAATGACGTTCTCGTGGATTTCTGTAAAACCGAAGGCAGGACGCCATGAGGCTGGGAGTCCTCGCCCTGCCTGCCCAGACCACTGTCTATAATGCCCACTGCTGGGGAGCTCAAATTCGCTCTCATTTCTGGGCTGAAAATGTCCCCCTTCCGCGGTCCTGCAGTGCCGCAGAAACGACCGTTGGCACAGCTTCCTTTCCAGGCGAGACAGGCGAGACGCCGGGACACGCGCACCAAGTGGCGCCTGGCGGTGACAGCTGGGGCACCAGGTCCCCTGGGGGCTGACTCTGGACCCCTGCCCTGCCCCCTCTCTGCTGGGTCACCCTCCATTTTACTCCAGCTTTGTGGGGTGGGAAAGTCACACATTTGGGGAGGGTCACGAGTCCAGAATGAAGGACCCATCAGTGAAGCTCAGGTCTGACAAAGGCAGCAGCTGTGCCCATGGTGGGGGCAGGTGCCGGTGAGACTTGGTTCATCCAATGCAGGCGGGCGACTCCCAGAGCCAGCCCTGCCTGCACAGCAACCTCCCCACTCACAAGTCCGGTGGAACCCTGGGAGAGGGCGTCTGGTGCCGCCCCCCTGCCCCTGCCGTGTTCCCGAGGGGAGCCGAGGCTGCCCACTGAGCACAACGAGCCTCAGGTGCAGGAGGGGTGGGGGGCAGGAGGGGGTGGGGGCGGGGGGCACCTTCGGTCCTGCTCAGGGTCTCCAGCAGGACGTTGTACTCGTGAACTTTCTCTTTGTGATGCAGGAACTCCCGCCAGAGCTTGTCCAGTTCTTCGCTGGAGAATTTCCCAGAGGTCTTCGCCTAAGAGGGAAACAAGGCCTGGAGTGAACCCGCCGCGGGCTCGCGTGGCCAGGGCCGCTCTTCAGCCGACCACTCCTCATGGCCAGGCAGGCCCTTGCCTACGTGAGTGCAGGGCCAGGTTCTTGGCCTCACGAAGGGCAGGAAAACAAAAAACAAACCGGAGAAGAGCTGCCGGCAGGCAACCACCCTTCTCCTGGACGTGTCCAGGCTCAACAGGGGACGGCTACCGAGCTGGCTGGGGTGGGGAGCAGAAGATCCCAAGGAGGGGGACAGGGCAGCAGCCCGGTGACCCTGGGCTTGCCTGGCTCTCCCGGCTGCAGGTGGTGAGGACAGCAAGGCCACCTTCCTAGGGGGACCTCTGCCAGCCCCTCATTGTCATCCCACCTGCCTCCCGGTTGTGGGGTGACGTGGCTCACACACGTCCAGGGAGGCCACAAAGGGCCCTCTCTCCCTCTCAGCCCCCTTCTACCAACTCCATCTCTCCTGGCCAAGGACAATGAGCTGCAACTGGGCTAGTACAAGAAGTCTAACTGTTGACCCCAAATCAATGTGATCCAGAGAAACTGTTCTGGAGCAGGAGCCGCTGGAAATGGGGGAGCTGCGGCAGGTAAACACTCTGCCACGGCCCACCAGGCCCTGCTGGGTCCCAGCGCCTGGCCCCGCACCAGGCCCCCGCACCCTTCCCAGGCACAGGGTGAAAGGCCAGCCCCACACATGAGGGCACCCTTCTAATCACAGAGGCACGTCCACGGCACCACTCACTACACTAAAAATCCGACACGGAGTAAAGAACGCAGCCCATGCTACGTCACCGTCCCTAACCACACGTGACCTGAGCTGAAGGTCTGACAGCTGCAGGCCAAACAGAGCTCCTTTACTCAAAGAGCAAGGAATCTTCTTAACAGGAAAGCTGAAAAGATTCACAGAACGACAGTGGAATGGCTTCCTTAGGAAGCCGCCGTCTTCCTGAGACTTTCCCAAACCCCGGCTCCCATGCAGAGCAGAGACTGCCCCTCACAGCCCCCGCCTTAACACTCAGCGTAACGGCACCAATTCTGCAAGGTATGCAAACAATCGAAGAGTACCTTGTGCCACAGCTTTTCCAGCCTGGGGTCATCCAGCCCATCTTCCTGGGTGCCACTGAGGGAGTTGCTGGTCACCTGCCAAGCGTCCTTCTTCCCGTCCAGACCATACTTGGCCAAGATGACTAGCAGAGAGGGGAGGTTCTATTTGATATGGTTTCCTGTGAAAAACAGTCAACAGCCAACACATCTGGGTTGCCACGGTGGGTGAGACAGGTTTGCCTCTCATTTTCCAGTAGTTTCCTTTCACCCGTTTCCTGGATGACCACTGGAGATCTGGGGAGAACAAGAATATAAACAAGCGTGGGGTCTGTGGTCTCCCAGCGCTTAGGAAAGGGTCTGGCAACTCACGGGACACCCCCAGGACCTCCCTCTTTCCTACCAGGGACACACCGGCTGGAGTCCTCCATCAAGCTGTGTCCCCGTGAGACGCAGCTGTCGGAAGCAGCTGGTGGGCTGGGCTGTAAGAGTGGTTACCGATTGGCCCGTCTTTAGCGACCAGCTGCACAGATTTTCAAGAACAAAATTTGCAGCCTCACCTGCTACCATAGGGCAAAAACTCTTAAGGACCACAGGACAGAGGCCACCTGCAGACTGTGCAGGGTGGCAGGGCTTTCTGACAGCACACATCTTATATTTATTGGGAGGAAAAACAGTTTCTAAAGGAGAAACGTCAGTGTCAGCAGCTTCTAACAAAAAGTTACCGGTAGCAGCCAGGAGGAATAATTAGTCTGCAGTGTGCTGTGGCCCAGCCACTCGGGGAGCCCTCTAGGATCTGCCCACGTGGTGCTCCCCTAGCCCCGCTTCCCTAGGGGGGACTCGGCATCTGTGGGCTGTGTCTGTCACCACACGCTGCCACCAACATGATATGAAAGCAGGCGCTCGACGCGGGCCCTGGTGCCGACAGGACTCAGCTGCAGACAAGTCCTGCACTTGGGATGTGAGAGCAGAGCCTGGGGGCTGGCCTCGCCCTCCGGCAGTAGCTCTCCCCAGGCCCCAGTTCCCACTTCCAAGTCCTGTGCTGTGGCTCTGTGTGACAGGCCCTCTACTAAGTCCCCTGGAATCCGGGGCCCATGCAACCCCACCCGCCTCCTTAGCTGGCGGTGGGCTTGCCTGCCGGCCCTTTCCTGGGGGCTGGGGGAATTCTCCCAGGGCCCCGCCTCCCACAGAATGGGGTCCTGCCTTCCCCTCCTGGCTGAGAGGGCCCTGAGTAGGCCTCTCCCAAGATGCTGGGCTCGGAGCCTCCCTTCGCCTCACACTTCCCCTCACCCCGGGACCTCTTCACCCAGATGGTGACTCCTGGACCCCAGCGCCTCCTCTGGGCCTTCACCTTCACCCGTGACCCTACTGGACAGAACTACTCCCAGCGGGGCCTCCACATGCTCTGGGCTCAGCAGGCCCCACCCCCGCACCTCTCCCAAAGGTCCATCCTCTGTCACTGCCAGCCCTGGGGACTGTCCCTGCTCCAGGGACACCCCGAAAGCCTCAGGCCTCCTTTCTCATCGACACCACCCTGGCCTCTGATCCCTCCTGTCTCATTCTGTCTGGAAGCCTGGGCCATGGGGGTCTCAAGGCCACACGCAGCATGTGCTTCTCGTGTTCCAGCCTGGAAGCGCTTGTGATCTTCCTAAGCGTGAAAAAACAGCCTGTGGTCTTGTCCCTGAGGAAAGCCGTCTCTCCTGACAGCAGTCAAGAGCTGCTGGCGCTGGGCACGGGTCCCGTAGATGCACGCTTCAAAGCTCAACCACATGCTGGGCCTGTCTTCCATGGCAGGGAATTTATACCTGAAATAACTATTTTAGGCCGGGCGCGATGGCTCATGCCTGTGATCCCAGCACTTTGGGAGGCCAAGGCAGGAGGGCCGTCTGAACCCAGGTGTTCAAGACCAGCCAGGGCAGCAAAGTGAGACCCCATCTTTTAAAATAAATAAATAATTAAATAAATAATACCGGCTGTGGGGGATGAGAAAATAAATGAAATAAATACATACAAAAATACACAAACTTTTTAAAAAAGTGGCCTGGATGCCTCCTGGCCTTAGAAAGCCAGTGCCAGGCCTGCCTGTGAAGGCCGTCCTGCCCAGACCCCCAAGTCCAGCCACTGCTCAGCAGCACTGAGGTCACAATCCCAGGCTGTGCACCCCTGAGCCCGAGAGGAGGAGAGGGGGAGACAGGGAGGGTGGGCTATGTCCTGGGGCTCTGAGGCTAGCCTGGCTCGAGCCTTCCTAGTTGGAGCCAAAAGCTCTGAGCCAGAGCCCAAAGTGGCTGGTCAGACCCCATCAAAAGGCAGAGTGCCCAAGGCTGCGATCAGCAGCAGGGACTATGGAAGGTTCTGGATTCTGGAGGTGCTGGGTTCTGCATGGAATGGAGTCACAGAGCACTGAAGCTGGAGGCGGCCTCAGGAGCACCGAGCCCTTAGAGCTCCTGGGGAGGATGAACACGGCCCCACGCTCCCTGCCTGGGGAGGACGGACGCCATCCCACACCCCCTGCCTGGGGAGGATGGAGGTGGCCCCACACCCCCTGCCTGGGGAGGACGGACGCCGCCCCACACCCCCTGCCTGGGGAGGACGGAGGTGGCCCCACACCCCCTGCCTGGGTAGGACGGACGCCGCCCCACACCCCCTGCCTGGGGAGGACGGACGCCACCCCACACCCCCAGCCTGGGGAGGACGGAGGCGGCCCCACACCCCCTGCCTGGGGAGGACGGACGCCGCCCCACACCCCCTGCCTGGGGAGGACGGACGCCGCCCCACACTCCCTGCCTTGGGAGGACGGAGGCGGCCCCACACCCCCTGCCTGGGGAGGACGGACGCCGCCCCACACCCCCTGCCTGGGGAGGACGGACGCCGCCCCACACTCCCTGCCTGGGGAGGACGGACGCCGCCCCACACTCCCTGCCTGGGGAGTGAAGTGGCCCTGGGGGCGCAGTGGGGGTGAGGACAGGAGCGAACCCCAGAGCAGAGCAGGGCAGGGCAGAGTGGAGCATGGCCCGTCTGTCTCAGGGTGGACCTCAGCATGGAGGGTGCCAAGGGCAGGCACACTTGGCTATGGCTGGTCCCCCAGGTATGGTATCAGACTTGATAATGGCACGGGGGACCTTGGGGGTCCAGGGGCCACACCCAGAAGATGGCGGGCAACCGGCCAGGACGAGCCTCTCTCCTGAGCGTGGGCACGGTCTGCTTCTGGGACGCCGGCTCCTAGAGTCCCACTAAGTTTTCTGCCAGGTCACTAGGCAATGGCAGAAAACAAGACAGCTCCACTTGGACCACAGACCTGGACACTCTGCAAGGACACTGCCTGGCGTGCAGGAGGGAGCTGGTTCTTAGCCCACTTCTGTGCCCCCTGCAAGCTGCTCTGTCTCCTCCAGGCCCCGAATGCTGCCCTGCTGCATAGCCAGTCCCTTCTTCCTGGGGGCACCTCCAGGACAGGCTCTTTCTTGGCCCTTGGGAATGGCCCACTAGACATGCTGGTGGGGATGCAACCATCCAGAATTGTTTCAGCCATGTCTCTGTTCCCCAGGCAGTCCCTACCGCCATGTCTTGGCTTACGTCCCGCCCAGACTCTTGAACATGGTGGCATAAACCAGCAAAAATGAAGCCGGCCCTCTGTCTTTAACCCGGGCGCAGCCACATGACATGTCTGCTGATGCCTGCCAATGGTAGAAGAGGGGTGGCTGGGAACAGACCACCTGCTCAGGAGTCAGAAAACCCTGGCTCCAAATCTTTGCTGCACTACTCAGCTCTGCAACGCCAGACAAATCACCCTCTCTGAGCCTGTCAAATGGGACGACAACGAGTTTTGAGGAGTAGGTGTTAGAGCATCAGGCCTAACGAAGGAACTCCATAGACACCTCCTCTCCTTATCAGAGACAACCCGGGCGCTGCAATGCCTGAGGCCATCAGCACATGTGAAAAGCAGGGCTACAGCAGACTCCAGACATGGCCAGGGCTCTGGGGCCACCCTCACGACAGCAACAAGTGCGATGGCAGCCACCCCCACCCCCACCCCAGTGGGGAGTATCCCACTTGGTTCACACCACTGTCCTGTGAGACAGGAGGAGGAAATGGAGGTGGGGGGCAGGGGACTATGCCGGGGGCCCAGGTCACACAGGGAGCAGCGGGGGAGGGGATTGGGGAAGGGGTGCCTGGGGTCAGGCCCAGGGGCAGCAGTTGGGTGGAGGCGCAGCAGCTCCTAGGGCTGCTACACATAGCTGACAGCAGGCAGCTGAGCACTCGACTCTCCGGAGCAGCCCCAACCCCAGTCCCACGGGCCCACCTGGTGTGCGTCCTCTGCCCGCCAGTGCCCTGCTGACGGGCCCGTGGTGAGGGAGGATGGTGGAGGAGAGGGGTCCAAAAGGAACAGTCGCAACTCTGTCATTTAAAACCCTCCTGGCTCTGAGGACACACCTGTCTTCCGTATGCTGGTACCAAGCAGGCGACTGTCCTGCCTCTTCTTGAATACCCACAGGGACGAGGGCTCACTAAGTGCATCACAACCAAGTGTCCATTCTGAAAACATCTGGAGTATGTCCCCAAAACTTCAAGATGCTAGGGGAGACTGCTTCCTCCTCTGGGTGATAGAGCCTCCTGCTGTCCTCCGGCCCCTTCCTGCACCCAGTGCCCCTGCCTTGGCCCTCCCTCTGGCGTGCCAATGGCACCTGTGACAGCAAACCGAGACCACGGCCAAGGGCGCATCTGTGCTCAGAGGAGAGCCCCCCGCAGGCTGTGCCCAATGGGCCCCTTGGCCAAGAGCCAAGGAGTCAGAGGCGTAGCCCACAGCACTGAGGCGAGCAGCCACCATCCCTCATGAGGGTTAGCCTCGCCAACCTCTGAAGCCAGTGGCCACCTCCCTCATGAGGGTGAGCCCCCAACCCAAATCCTAAGCTTTCTGGGCACTCAGGATGCTCGGGGAAAGGCTCATTTTGGATATCCAGATTAAGCATAATGCAAATATTCCCAAATCCAAAAACAAAATCCAACATCCAAAACACTGCCGCTCTCAAGCATTTAAGAAGAGGGATACTCGACCTGCATTAGGAAAGAAACAAACGTACCACTGAGGTTGCGTATGAGTCTCGCTTCCTTCTCCCCATCTTCGTCCAAGCCATCAAGCTTTAGTTTCTTCCAGGCGAGTTCGTCCCTCTCCTGTATCTTCAGATCAGCGTGGAGCTCGGCCAGCCTCACGGGAGGAAGATGCAGCTGCGAACGAAGGGGAGGAGCCTGTGAGCCACGAGCAGGACGGACCAGGACACAGCGGGAAACTGACCTCGGAAGAGGCTGGCCACCGGGAGGTTCTGGGAGACCAGGAAGAGGTGGAGTCAGGGTCACTGTCCGCAGGATTCAAACCCCACAGGTTTAGACAAGAACTCAACATGGACACCATTCTCTAGGCCTGTCTGTATACACGATCTGGAAACCCCAAGTCCATCGGGGGCTCCCCACCAGCAGCGGCTGCTCATTCCTGTCCGGCTGTAACAGGACACCCCACCCTAGCACCTGAGGACAGTCATCGGGCACTCGGATAAACAGAGCAGGAAGAAGATACCCACTGCATTACCATTGCAGATACACATTGCAAGGACACAGACACCTAGAAGCTCTTTTTTAAAAAAAATGACTGTAATCTCAGATCTGCCCCATCTTCATTTCCCAAAGACCCTCAGTCACCACCTCTCAAGTGTACCATGATCCGAACTGTCTTGCTGAGACGGTTCTTACACAGCCCCAGATCCTTCTGGAGCAGGAATCTGTCACCCTCTCACTTACCTGCTGGCGTAGACCACACAGGCAGCGCCCCGGAATGAGCTGCCGCACTGGGGCTGAGGAACTTCCCCGCCCCACCCTCATCCCTCTCCGCAGGGCAGGCCACGCTTCCTTCATCCCACCCCTGCCCTCCCAGCTCTGGGACCCTGGGTGAGAGAAGGGAGAAAGTGAGGTGACCGCTGGGCACACTGCTTTTTGGTTGCAAAGACAGGATTTAGGCCAAGAGTGTCCCCATGTCAGAATGACTGGGCCAGAATGCCAGGCGGCCGAGGCAAGCAGCAGAAGGAAACCCACCGGCCAGCTCTCATCAACTCTGGCCTCGGGGCTGCCCCGGCCGCTAAGAGGCGTGTGCTGGGGCAGGCGAGCCCTTCAGGGAAGCGATGGCTCTTCCGTGCAGAGCAGAGTGGCCCAGCTGTGTGAACCAGAACGTGTCATGAGGTAGGACCAGGGTTCACGGAGACAGGGTGCTGTCCCTGGCTAACTGGGGAGGCTGCACCGCATGCCTGTCGTGACGCCAGCACATTAAAGGCTCTGTGGAGTCCTGCAGCAAAGGAAGTGCTCGGCACTGTGCAGTGCAGATCCCCAAACCTCTCAGCTCTCAGGAGGGTCCCCCTCCCTGAGCACCTGCATTCTCACATTCCCCCGGGGCTGGTCCTCACGAGCTGCCCATGGCTCTAGGAGGGAACCCCAGCTCCTGCCTCTGAGCTCCAGGTGCCCATCACCTAACGCCTGCCTCTGATCATGTGTGTTTCAATATGGAGTCTGTTTCCCCTTAGAGATTTGAAATATTAATCTTTTATCTATATTTCATTAGCTATTTTCTAACATAAATACAACACAAGCTAGTATCCAAAGTATGTGTGTTATATTTCAATAAAGTTTATGTAAAACAGTGAACATCCCCAGGAAGCGTCAAGAGCCGGCTGCCTTCCCAGTGTCCCGCAGCCCGCACCACCTTGCAGCCAGAGCCTTCCCAGTGTCCCGCAGCCCGCGCCGCCTTGTGGCCCACACTGCCTTGCAGCCCGAGACCTCAGGAGGCCCAGCCCTCAGGTCCGCGCCGCGCAGGGGCACACGTTTCTTTCAAGACTTGCACGAAGCCAATTCTGTGTGTTTGGCACAACCCACACTCCGGAACCTCCTCGCCTCACTCTGCCTATATCTAGACTGAGCCCATCCTGCTCCCTGCAGCTCAGTCTGTGTTGGGCCTGGGAGGAAGGAGACCCCTGACCACAGGCCCTGTCTCCAGCTGGGTGCTGGGGCTGTCAGCTCCGCCCTCTCTCCTCTCAGAAGCCCAGCCTGACTATCCGCAGCTGCCGTAGCCACACAGGCCCCACCCTCCAGGAGTTTAAAATTTAGTTAGGGATGAATTCAGATTACTGAGCCAAGATCCCCAATGGTAAACAGATAGCAAACGGTAGGCACAAAATGAATGGCAGGGCCTAGGGCAGAGGAAAGCTTCTAATTCTCTAGAAGGTTCTCTAACCCTTGGTGGGTGGTCCCAGGGCAGTCTTTTGTCTGGGCCCTCCTGGTAGATGCTCTGCGCCCCCATCTCTGCAGGGGCTGCTTTCCAGGATTGTCCCGACCTGAAAACCCTTTCCCTGGCAGCCTTCGACACACCCCTACCTGCGTGCCTCTTCCCCAGCCAGCCCCATCCACCCAGCCCCTTCTCCCCAGAGCTCCACCCCGTGCCCCTCTGTGCCCTGGACACTCGCCTGCGGCGTCCACTGGAAGGCCCTAGGAGACCTGAGGTCTGATCTGAGCATTCCCAGCAGGAGGACCCAGGACAATGAGGCATCTGAGTGACGCTGAACTCTCAGGAGGGGCAGTCTGTGCCTCAGGAGGAGGGGGAGCCCACACCTGCCTATCTTGTTTGTGACCCAAACTCCTGGAGGAACAGGTCTGCTTCCATCTCTACTTCCCCGTGGCTGCTGCTACCCTGTAGGCGCCTTACTTACCGCGCTGCACTGCCCGGGAGGGTCTGAGATGCAAGGCCCACAGTGATGGTCCAAGCCAGAAGCAGCACCCTGGGGCAGGCAATCCAGGCCCATGCTCTCAAGTGTGTGCTGGCCTTGAGGGGCCCCAGGTCTTCCCTCTTTGGCTGCAGGGGAGAGGACGAAGGTGTCCCATGACTGCCCATGGGCTGCCCGCTGGAAAGCGGAGCTGAAGACCCAGGGCTGCTGAAGTCCTGGGCCCGTCCTGGCAGGCTCACAGCCAGGCACCAACCCCTGTAACTTGCGGTCCTCACTGGCTTCCTGTCTGCCTCCCTAGGGTGCTGGGAGAATCAAGGGCAGGTGCTCCGTGGGCTGTAAAATCTGCAACCCACAGGGGAAAGTCATTTTCTCCCTCTGATTCCCCAACTCTCAGGCAACAGGGGGTCTAAATTTCACACCGCATGTCTCACAAAAGCCAGCTCCCTTTCCCCTGATGTGTGGCTGCCAGTGCTCAGCGCGGAAGGGGCCAGCCTGGCAGCACCACCACAGAAAGCAGCCCCAGATCTGCACAGAGGAAGACCAGCAGGTCACGTGCAGACCCCAGACCCCACGTCTGGATTCTTTCACCTCTCTCAAGTTAAATGTTAACGCATCAAGTTAGAAGTACCCTGTGGAGACCAACTGCAGAAAAGAACCTGTCAAACATGAAGCAGCGAGGCAAATCATCAACAGCCAGGGTATACATGCAGGCAAGAAAGCCGGTTCAGCTGATCAAACGATGCCGGTCCCGTGTCCTCAGACACAAGCAGAGCCGACCGTGTCCTCCTGACCAGACCCAAGGGCCCAGCACTGCTCGGGACCTCAGCAGTGGCCCTTCCCCACACAGCACCACCCGCGTGCCAGCAGAGCTTTCTGGAACTTTCCAATAACCTGCTGCTGCTTCTCAACGCCCCAGGAAACCCAGGCCAGGGTCCACAGCTACACCACTGGTGTCAACCTGCGCACACAGCACAGTTCAGGCTGGGCAGGTTCCAATGCCACCAGGACCGCCAATGGACCACCTCTTCAGAGGGCACGTGCCATCCTCCCAGCGCTCACCTGAGTGCCCGCGCCAGACTGCAAGGCACCCACCATGAGGAGCAGGCTGTGGCGGTGACCAAGGCTTCCTGGCACGCTGTACCTGTCTCACCACGGCAGGTGGCATGCACTGTCCCAGCCCAGTCACTGTGCCCCAGCTCCTTCCACCTGAGCTCCATGGACAAGGGCACAGCCATACCCACCTTGAGCTGCTGTGAGGTCATGCATTGGCCTGGCGAGTCCTAGGTGCCCATGGAGGCCACTGGCTGGCCCATCCTCAGAGGCCCTTCTCAAGCCAGGGGGGATGCTTGAGAGCTGGGGTGGGGCTCTGAGGGCTCCTCTCTGCAGATCTCAGTTTCCACTCGTCAGACCTCTGAGAACAAGATGCTTCACACACTCTCATTGCAGTCACCATTCATGTCAGAACTAAGGACCGTCTGCGTGTGGTGCCTCCTGGGATTACACCTGTAATCCCAACACTTTAGGAGGCAGAGGCGGGAGGATCACTTGAGCCCAGGAGTTCGAGACCAGCCTGGCCAACATGGTGAAACCCCGTCTCTACTAAAAATATAAAAATTAGCCGGGCATGGTGGTGCATGCCTGTAATCCCAGCTACTCAGGAGGCTGAGGCACAAGAATCGCTTGAACCTGGGAGGCGGAGGTTGCAGTGAGCCGAGATCACGCCACTGCACCCCAGCCTGGGCGACAGAGTGAGACTCTGTCTCAAAAAAAAACAAAAAAACAAAAAACCAAAAAAACTAAGGACCTATGGCCAAGGACTCCGAGCTCATGGCACCGTGCAGCCCAGGTCAAGAGGTACACGAGCGTGTCCCTGAGCACCGCAGCTGGACCATGCAGACCCTGGAGCTTACTCCTCAGCATCAACACAACACACAGAGCTCTGAAGAGGCAGAGTCCTCAGAAGGCGTCTGTGAGCACAAGGGCTGTGCATGGCCTCCAACCTCCAAAGCTCCAGGGACAGCCTCTGCTCAGGAGTCTTGCAACACAGTGGAGCCCGCCTGTGAAAGAGGAACTGGGAGAGTCACAGAAAGTCAAGATTCAAGTTGCTGGAGAGGATGAAGCAGCACCCCCCGGCCGGGTCTCGCCTGATGAAAGCGGGTCTCAGCATCTTCTTGGCGGCAACCTCAATGCAGGTCTCACAGCCCATCAAAGGCAAAGGTTTCCTGAAACGCTCCCTTCACCCTATGCCTACTGACACACTACGCAATCCTATATGCCAGGATGTGGCTTTACATGCAGAAAACAGGGACACGATGTTTTCATGAAGCAAACCAAAGAAAGGACAAGACCATCCTGGCTGCTGAGCACAGGTCGCAGGAGGCTGAGAGCAGTGGCTGCAGAGCCGGGCAGGACGTGCTTCTCTGAAAAAGCAGGCCTCACCTCAGTTATCTTCCAGGGGGCGATCCAAGACCCCGTCTCCGTCTGATACCTACCTAGAGCGGCGAGTCAGGTGGGGTAAGAAGCCAACTGGAGTGACTGTTTGCACGAACAATTCTCTGCCCCTACGTTCAAACTGACTGTGGCTCCTCCTGCCTCCTGACCACCCTGGGCCCTGGCACGCTCGGCAGCAAGAGCCACAGCACAAAGACCACCCGGGATGCGCTACCGCCACTGAGAACCTCAAAAAGACCCGGACGGGTCTGACGCCTGCACACTTGGCTCCAAGATAGAACACCCTCACAGCACCGCCACCCTCCAAGCTTCTGTTATCTGGAAGGAAAATCAAGACGAATGGGCTCTGCAGGCCTGCCTGCCATAGTACCAGGCTCTCTGGAAGGGGTGAAGACACACAAAATCCCCCAAAACACTCTCACCCTTGAAGAATTTCACGTTCTGTTCAGCAAAAAAGACTTGCCCACACAACTAGAACTTCAGGACTTAAAGGGACCAGAAAGATCATCTAGTCCAAGGCTCAGTCCAAAGTGGAGGTGAGCAGCTCGCCCTACCATGGTGCCCAGTGAACCTCAGGGAGGTTCAGGAGACATGACCCGACCCAAGACTGAAACTGGTCAGGCGAGCACCCAGCACCGGGGGACAGTGCAGGGGCAGCCCGAGGGTAGCCGGACCAGTGCAGGGGCAGCCTGAGGGCAGGCGTATTGCTGCAGGAGGCCTGGGCTGACAAAGACAGAGGACCAGCTGGAGGTGGCTGGAGGTAAGGTGGAGTGCACCAGGGCGGCCCTGCAGAGCAGGTGGAAGACTTGGGCCAGCACCCAAAAGTAAAGGGAGCCGCTGGGGTTCCTGGGCCCGAGTGCACTTCCTCAGCGCCACCTCCAATTGGTCAGGGAGTCTATTTCGGGCTCCCCATTCCTCATGGGGAGGGGGGACTCCACCCACTCAACAGATGCCCAGTGCAGTGGGCACGGGGAGGCAGCACTGCATCCCGGCTGCTCCTGGTCACACCTGTTCCCTGCTGCTGGGAGGCCATCAACACATCCAAACCCAGCCGTGTCCCCAGCCCCTCCAGAATCCCTTCCTCCAAGAAGCCGCCCTGCCGCTCCAGCCCAGAGCGTTCTCCCACCTCCGCAGGCTGAACATTACGCATGGGGCTTGACTGCTGGTCCCAGGAGCAGTTCAGGAAGGGCCTGTGGAGCTGATGCCCAGGCGTCAATCCCCATCCCCACGCAGTCTTATAACCGTCTATCTGTCCCCCACCTGTTTCTCCTCTCCCTTTTCGTTCCAAAAGTTCCTTCTTATTCTGCAAATCATTTACTTTCCCTCTCAAAGACTCAGGAATGCTTAAAACTGGACTATTGAGACAGAGATCTAATCTGACTCCTGCATTTGAGATGAGATAATGAGGCCCAGATGGTCGGCATAGTTCGAAAACACCCATTTCAGGTGTTTTCAGGAACACCTAACAAATGAAGCAACCGTATCTTAATGAAGAGAGCAGCTGGCCCAGGGTCACGCACCAATTAGGAAGCTGTTGTCCCGGGGGGCCCCACCGGCCGAGCCACCTTGGGGGTGCCCTTTCCCCTCGGGGCCTCCGTACCCTCATCTCTCAAATGAAGGAGAGGTCAGCTGAGCGCCCTGTTAAGACTGACTTTCAGCATTCCCAAGGTCGCGTTTTATGTGCTCTAAACCGATCCCATCTCCTCACCTCCTCATTTCTCGCTCAAATGAACAAGCACGGGCTTGCTACTGGGATTCCTTCTGTCCCTGGACACGTCTTTCTACCCAACATTTTGTTTTTCTTGTTCCCCCACATAGGGAGATAAGGTTGAGGGAACAGGCAAAGGCTCGGGAGGCAGGAGACCTGTGATCTAGCCTGGTTCTGTCCCTACGCTCGGGTCAGTAGGCCGCCCAGGCTGGGGAGGGCGACACTGACCCTCCGGGTGCCGGCCGCCACCTGCTTCACACGGCGTCGTCGCCGGCACGGGTACCTTTCCTGCTGCAGAAGGGGTCGGGGCGCCCCACCTGACACTTGGGGGAGGCTGTGCCAAGCACAGGGCGCGTGGGGCACAGGTGCCCCGGCTGCGCCCCCCTCCGCCTCCGACCCCTGGGCCCCGCTCCAACGACCCCAACCACGGCCCCCGCCCCCAGGCCCCGCTCCACCGCCCGCGGGCCGCGCTCACCCGCTGGGCCTTCTCCCACAGCTGGTTCAACTTCTCCATGCGGAACTCCTCTCCGGACTCGCGTTTCGGGGACGGCTTGGGCTGGTTCTTCTCCCGCGAGTACTTGCCGCCGTGGCTCGCCGCGGGCCAGGGCCCGAGGAAGAGCAGCAGCAGTAGCAGCGCCGGGAGCCCGCGCAGAAACCACCTGACCCTCCGCGGCGCCATCTTCCTCTGCGACTGGCGTTGCGCGGAGAGAACCTAGCCTGCCGATGCCCCGCCCACTACCCCGCCCCCACCCACCGCGCGGTCTCCTGGGAATTGTAGTTCCTCCGTGAGCGGCCGGCAGCGGCGAGGCCGCCGGCGGACTCCAGCGCCTAGGAAGCCCTGCGCAGGCGCAAGCGTTTCCCAGGCAACCACGCCGCGGCCCGAGGCTGCAGACTCTGGCAGGGGATACAACTGGAGAATGAGGGTGGCCGGGCGGGAGCAGGGATCAGGCCTCACCCAGAGCCCGGAGCCTGGAGCCCGCACGACTCGAGGCCTCTTTCCCTCTCTGCCCCACAGAAAGAGCGGAAAGCCCAAGAACCGGGCCATGTTTGGCTGAGCCTGATAATGCTCCGGCTTCACGCGCACTGACGCCGACTCTTGCATGTCCAGTGCTGTTGCGGGGTTGGTACTGCGGCCCGGGCCTGGCGCTGAGGAGCCTGGCCCAGCCCGCTTCTGCCCTCCGCGGAGCGCCTGGCCGTGGGTGAGCCCAGGCCAGGTTGTCCCGGGGACGCAGGACCGCGCAGAGGTCCCCCTACGTCCCGGGGCCCCTGCCCCAACCCGCGTCCCAAGCGCCTGCTCTCGCGCCTGCTGCAAGGCAGGAAGGACTTCGCGCGCTTTTCCCCAACCCATGACACTCTAGGAAATTCACAGAGCCAAAGTTAGCATAGACCGCTCGTTGGGGGCTTGGCCAGTGAGTTGGGAAGTGCCCTGGAGGTAGCGCGGGAAACAAGGGGAAGGAGGGAGACAGACGGCAGCTGGGCCCCTTTGGGCTCAGAGAAGGGACGAGGGGAGCTCATCTGGCAAGAATGATCTGAAAAGGCCTCCAAGGGTGGGCGGGATTTTGCCGGGGAAGGGAGGAATTTCCAACTGGAGGGACAATGACAAAGGGGGTGAATAGAGGGGCATCTTGAGAGGAATTAATGTTAATTCATTTCCTTTTTTTGCGTGGGGGGATAGGGTCTCTGTCATCTAGGCTGGAGTGCAGTGGCATGATCATGGCTCACTGCAGCCTCGGCCTCCTGGGTAAAGCGATCCTCCTGCCTCAGCCTCCCAAGTAGCTGGGACTATAGGTACGTGTCACCACGCCCAGCTAATTTTTGAAATTTTTTTGTAGAGATTAGGTCTCCCTATGTTGTCCAGGCTGTTCTCCAACTCCTGGGCTCAAGCAACCCTCCTGTCTTGGTCCCCCAAAGTGCTGGGATTACAGGCGTGGGCCACTGGGCCTACCCTAATTTACATTTAAATTGTATCTTGTGTTGTTCCAGAGAAGATTTCAGGTCCCTGGAATCAAGGTGATCTGCTGCTGTCCTGTGCTGCTTTTCTAGTATTTTCAGAGCCATCGTTTCATTTCTTTTTTTCCAGCTGTTGAGTTGTTTCAGGCAAGAGGGTAAATTCAGTCTGTTACTGCATCTTAGCTGTAAGCACAAGTTCCCAATATGGGATGTATGGGGGAGAGGAGGTAAAGGAATCCCCCAGGAAGGTGGTGGAGGGAGAATGACCTCATGCGAAGTGACTCCAGAGACAGATCAAATGCTGTCATTGCCATCGTTGCATGTTTTTAAGCCTCAGGACAGAATGGCCAGGTGAGCCTGGCCTAGATTCTCACCTGTGCCTGCCTTCCCCTTCTGTTCCCTCATTCCTGCTCTTCTCTCCATCTCCTGGTGCCTAGAATCAGAGGTCACCTGTTTTACCCCACATACATGTTTTGCCCTGACCCCACTCCTGAGAGCTACAGGTAGGTCTTGGTGGGCTTAGAAGGGGACAGTCCAAATTGGCCTGTCCCCCCCAAGCATGTCCCTGTTGGTCATCTGGAATGTGGTCCTCACTGCAAATGTTCCAGCTCTGTGAATCCTGCCCCCAGTGTCTCTAGAAAGGCCCGTTATAAACCCACAGGAATTGGAAGCTGGACTGGGAGCAGAGTCTTCTGGGATCCTGCATCTGACAGTGGTGTGGGGTTCTAAGAGCCCTTTTCCTATACAGCCCAGTTTCCCAGATAACTAAGCAATATTTTATTCGTGGCTGCATACACAGGCAATGAAACTAAAGAAATTCAGGGGATGGCTAAAGGATGGAGGATACCTGGGCTGGGGGAGGAGGGAGAATGCAATGGGTGAACACAGACAGGCTTCCAAAGTGGTGTCCAGGTTGTATTTCTTCACTAGGTGGTGGGCACACAGGCATGCATTTTTCCTTATCTTTAAATTGTACATATTTCATACACTTCTCCGTATGTATTATACATTTCGAAGTAGTACATCTTCTAAAAAATCACAGTGGTTAATGCAATCAGTACAGGTGCCAGGCACATACCAGAGACTCCAGGTGACGGCATGCTCTCCTCTTGGGCTCCTCATCTAGGGCTGAAAGTTTATTTCTCACCCCTGCCGCCATCACCCCCCATGCCAGCCCATGTCTCTAAGTGCTGAGGGGAAGGTGTATAAACAGAGACAGATACGGCCGTGGAGGAACCCGGAGAGGGGGCCCTCCACTTGGTGAGGACGAATTGTGAGGCTGGTCAGTGCTGAAGCTGAGTATCTTGCTTACTAGAGCAAAGGGGAACTGTGCTTATAGGACCATCTCTCAGAGCAAAACAAATTGAGTCTCTTGGGAAGCCTGGGATTGAGGATTGTCCAGCTTTCAGAAGTGAGAGTGTTCAGCCTGACTTCAGGGGCACAAGGTTCTTGCTGCCTGGTCCTGTTCTGTAGTGTGGGGCTATCCCTGACTGGCCAGCTTTCAGAAGCATGCAGCATTGTCATTGACTTATTGGGGTTTCATGCCACCACAGCCAAAAAGCAGTTTGTTTTTGTCCTTGAGTTTGGACTATAGATTGTTATTCTCTCCAGGCAAAGGCAGGAAGCACACGGGAACAGGTAGCGCCAGGTGGCTGCAGGCAGGTGGTCTGGCTGGAACTCAGTGCAGAAGCACAAGACGGTGGTGAGGAGTGAGGCAGACCCAGGGGACTGAAACGCCACTGGAAAGAAGATTCCACCCAGAGCAGTGGGGGCCACAGAGTGATCCTGAGGGGAGATTTACACAGAGATGCGTTTGAGGAAAAGCAGAGACCAATGGAAATGCTGGTGCTCTCCGCCAGAGGAGAGGCGACGGTGATCGGGACGAGATAGAGACACCGAGGAGGTGAAGATGGAGAGTCCATGTGAAGGTGGAAAGGACAGAATTTGGTGACAAGTGTCCAGACTGACGCCCAGGTTTCCACTTGGGGAGACCAGAAGGTGGCAGGGCGAATTCCAATGCCAGGTCTCCGGGGAGAGCACGCTCAGGAGGAAGATGAGAGTCCGGGTCCATGTGGGATGGACGTGGAGCCCTCCAGGGGCATTGAACTCTATAGATCTGCCAGTCAGGGGCAGAGGGGTCCAGGGCAGAGGAGACAGAGATCTGGGCACCACCCACGAAGGCACAGTGGACAGGGGATGGAGCCCTCTGGAGGGAGCCAGCGCAAGGGTGCGAGAAGGAGCTTGCAAAGGAAGCAGAGCGGCAGCCAGGACAAGGGAAGGCACCTGCGAGGAATTTGCCTGCAGACCCCAGGGTTGAGTAGGCTTTAAGGAGGAGTGCATGGGGAGCGTTGGGCCGCTCACAGACTGAACGCACAGAGGCTGGTGTGGATGCCTGTGGCCTCTGCCCTTGCAACAACCTCTGTCTTGGGTCAGGTTTCCTGGAAGCAAAGCTGAGATGGAATTCCTGTGGAGGTGATTATGGAGGGGGTGCTCCTAGGAAAGGAGAGTGGGGGTAGAGAGCTGGTGCAGAGAGCTGAGCAAGGCTGTGAGTGCTTCAGCCTGGTTGGATGAAGGGGAGCTCGGGAGCACTGCACCTCACGGCTGTCCCTGCCTTAAGGCCAGGACCATTTTGTGTCTCCTCTCCCTCCCCTCATCAATCAGGCACTGGGTTGTTGGGGAGGGTGTGACCTTCTGGGTGAGGCAGTTTTCCCACTTGGCCTAGGGCAATGAGCCTCCGCTATCCTCAGGCAGCCACTATTGCCTGAAGACAAGTGAGACCTCATGTGCTTGGGCAAAACCAACCCCTTCCCAGTTCCCAGCATTCAGGGAGGGTCTTTGAGTAAGACCACCCTCAGCTGCCTCCCCTGCTGGCAAACTCCCTGTCACTGCTTTCCCCACTGTCTGCCACTGTGGACCCCAGGATGAAGCTCATTATGCTGCTTCTCCCTCTGTATGGAAAGTTCGAGTCCCCCCAGGCCACCCCTTGCCCCAGACAGCTCTGTATATCCCCTTCTCAGACCCCTTCCCCCATCCCCAGTTCCCTCAAACCCTTCCACTCTCGAGCTCCTGACCAGCCATGAGCAATGTCCCCCATATCCTGAACTTTTTGTAAACCAAAAATAAAACTCTGAGGGCCCCCCAGCCATCTGAATGGACTTCCTCCTCTGCCAGGGCACTCTTAAAATGTAATCTGAAAGACTGGTTCAGGCCATGATGGGAAGTGGGGATCGGACTTGCATGATTATCGCTCCAGCATTAACATCAACACACTTTAGTCTGATAAGAAATATTTCACAGTCTATTCTCTCTGAAGCCTGCCACCTGAAGGCTTCCTCTGCAAATAAGAACTTTGGTTTCCACAATCCTTTATCTTAACCCAAACATTTTCTTTCTATTGATCCCAGGTCTTTAAATCAACTCAACCAATTGTCACCCAGAAAATTTTTAAATCTGCCTATAGCCTGGAAGTCCCCCCTCACCCACCCCCCGCCTTCTAGTTCTCTTGCTTTTCTGAACCAATTTATTTCTTAAATGTATTAGATTGAGGTCTCATGTCTCCCTAAAATGTGTAAAATGAAGTTGCACCCTGACCACCTTGGACATATGTTCTCAGGACCTCCCGGGGGCTGCATCATGGGCCATGATCACTCAGGTTTGGTTCAGAATAACTCTCTTCAAATATTTTACAGGGTTTGACTCTTTTTTGTCAACACTTTGAGAATCCCCTTGACTGTGCTGTAACTGGAGATGGACACCCGCTCGCCCCTCAAGGACCGCATCGCTCTCCAGCACTCCTCCTCTTCTTATAACTTTTGGTGATTTCCGTTTCCAGGGGGTGATCCCTGCAAAACCCTGGCCTGCTCTCCTTTCATGGTCTTGACCTCAAAACTACCCCAGCCCTCCTCTCCCATGGCCACACCCTAGATATTGTGGCCCATAACCATAAACTCTTCTCTCTCCACGAAGACAATTCTGAGTGGCCAACCAGCAGCTGTGACCTCCTTGACAGAGCAGGAGTATCGCCATCTTGGACAAGCACTGCCATTTTAAGTTCACCCTGATCAAAAACTGCCTAAATCCAAAGGGCATCAGCCTAATGGCTAAGGTCAGCATGACCAAAAACCACAAATAACATCTCAGACCAGAAACATTCCAAACCCCTCCCTCACCAGAGGCATGCCAGCCCGGAGATAACCTCCCCTCCGGCCAGAGATATGTCAACCCCAAGGCTGCGTTTTGTATTTCTTTCCTCTTTCTTTAACACTTACACTCCTGATTGTGTCCAGCTGACTTCTGCAGTGCCTCACCTAAACATTAATTCAATGGCTGGGCTTACAATCCACTGATCCCTCCACATTTTCACTGTGGTCCCCCCTCTGTCCTCCCTCCCCCCTCCCAGGTATTATGGTGGACACCAAACATTCTCAGCAGCATATGCCAGTTCCTCCAAGTCTTCTCTTCATTAGACCAATGTCCCCAGGCCCCCAGTTTTCCCCAACAGAATATGGACCACAGATCAGCCATGTCCTAGCATCTTCACCTGGTGCTTCTGTCCATGTCTTCTTGTCCCTGGAAAGCATGTTCTCTGAGAGTAGAGATTGTGTTTCCTGCATCTCTGTCTCCTGTTGCTCAGCACAGAATTGGTGCTCAATGAAGACTTGTCCATCCAGATGAAGAATTGATGGGTGGCTGGATGGGTAGGCAGATGGATGATGAGTGGGTAGATGGGTAGGTGGATGGGTGGGGACAGATGGATGGATGGAGATAGATGGATGATGAATGGATGGAAGGATGAGTGGGGGGATAGATGGATGGGGATGGATGGATAATGAATGAATTGGTAGGTGGATGGGTGGGTGGATGGATGGATGGGTGGATGGATGGATGAGTGGATGGATGGATGGGAATAGATGGATGCTGAATGGATGGGTGGGTTGATGGATGGATGGGGATAGATGGATGATGAATGGGTGGGTGGGTTGATGGATGGATGGGGATAGATGGATGATGAATGGATGGGTGGGTGGGTGGATAGATGGATAATGAATGCATTGGTAGGTGGATGGGTGGATGGATGGATGGGTAGATGGGGTGGACGGCTGGATGGGCAAGTGGATGGATGGATAAGAATAGATGATGAATGGATGAGTGGGTGGATGGGTAGATGGATGGGGATGGATTGATAATGAATGAATTGGTAGGTGGGTGGGTGGGTGGATGGATGGATGGGTGGATGGATGGATGAGTGGATGGATGGATGGGAATAGATGGATGCTGAATGGGTGGGTGGGTTGATGGATGGATGGGGATAGATGGATGCTGAATGGATGGGTGGGTGGGTGGATAGATGGATAATGAATGCATTGGTAGGTGGATGGGTGGATGGATGGATGGGTAGATGGGGTGGATAGATGGATGGGTAGATGGGGTGGACGGCTGGATGGGTAAGTGGATGGATGGATAAGAATAGATGATGAATGGATGAGTGGGTGGGTGGATGGATGGGGATGGATTGATAATGAATGAATTGATAGGTGGGTGGGTGGGTGGATGGATGGGTGGATGGATGGATGGGTAGGTGGATGGGTAGATGGGGATAGATGGATGATGAATGGATGAGTGGGTGGGTGGATGGATGGGGAGGGATTGATAATGAATGAATTGGTAGGTGGATGGATGGGTGGGTGGATGGATGGGTGGATGGGTGGTTGAGTGGGTGGATGGATGGATGGGAATAGATGGATGCTGAATGGGTGGGTGGGTTGATGGATGGATGGGGATAGATGGATGATGAATGGATGGGTGGGTGGGTGGATGGATGGGGAGGGATTGATAATGAATGAATTGATAGGTGGATGAGTGGGTGGATGGATGGATGGATGGGGATGGATGGATAATGTAAGAATTGGTAGGTGAATGGATGGATGGGGTAGATGGATAATGAATGTATTGGTAGGTGGATGGATAATGAATGGATTGATAGGTAGATACATGGATGGATGGACAGGGATGAATGGATAATGAATGGATTGGTAGGTGGATAGATGGATGAGTGGATAGATGGATCGATAATTGATGGATGGATGGATGGGGATGGATGGATAGATAAATGGATTGGTAGGTGAATGCACAAATGGATGGATGGATGAGTGGGTAGCTGGATGGGGAATGAGTGGGTAGGTGGGAGAATGGATGATGGATGGATGGATGGATGGATAAATGGAGGGATGCATGATGAATTTCTTCCTTGTTCCCAGCCTAGTCCTAGAATATGTTGCCTCTTCTCAAAAATAAGGTACCACAAAGCCTCTGGTGATGGTGGAGCAAAGGAATAGATGGTGAATGTCTCATACCCACTTCGTGTCCAGAACAGGCCTAGGAGAGACTCAGGTGGGATCTGCTGCTGAGGAAGGGGATTGGGGCTGAGGTTGGAGGAGGAGGGCAGCTCTAAACCACCTCTTCCTGGCTCTAGGCCTCTCAGGCCAGACAGCCCCCACCCGTTTCTGCAGATGCCCGCATCATGGTCCTGAGGGGATGGGGGCTGGCCTGGAGCCTTTCCCCCGTGGTGTGTGGCTATAGCAGGGACATGAAGGGGGTGTGTTAGGGATGTAGTGACCACTCCCTTCTACCATCAGAGATCCTGCTTCCCCCTGCCCCCTGCCCCTCCTCAGCTGCCCTTCATAACCCCCCACCCACTCCCCACCTGCCATCTCCTGTGCTTGTGCGGATCCAGGAAGCACCTACCTGGGTACAGAGATCATCGCTCGGTGCCTCACCCCTACACAAGGGTGATTAACTTGTCTGTTATGAACTCCTACTTAGTAATTCTGACATGAAACTCCCACTAGGATAAAACTTGGCGCAGAACAGCAATTACTGAAAACACATTTTTAAAAAGGTTGATGTTTTGTAAGAGTTCATCCTCCTCCACTCCTCAGCCTCCCTCAAGGAGACACATATTTAGATCTTCTCTGTGTGAGTCTAACTTGGAGACTGTGAGTTGCAGTTTAAAAGGGGCTTTGGGGCCAGGTGCGGTGGCACACACTTGTGGTCTCAGCTACTCAAGAGGCTGAGATGTGAAGAATGCTTGAGCCCAGGAGTTCAAGAGCAGCCTGAGCAACACAGGGAGATGGGATCTACCCAAAACATTTAACAATAAGGCTGGCATGGTGGCATATGCCTGTGGTCCCAGCTACTTGGAGGCTGAGGCAGGAGAATCATTTAAGCCTGGGAGATCGAGGCTGCAGTGAGGTATGGTTTCAACTGCTGTGCTCCAGCCTGGGAGACAGGGCAATACTCTGTCTCTAAAAAATAAAAAATAAAAATGAAAAGAAAAGGGCTCTGAGCCCAGCCCTCTGGCCAGGGCCTGGTGCAGTGGCAGAGGCTTGGGCCTCCCTGCCAGGTCTCCTGAAACGTCTCCAGGTTCTGCTGGGGCAGCCACCTGGGTGCTCAGTTGCTCTGTTAAACAGCAAAATTCCCGAGTCCTCATCTCAATGAGCCACTGAGGCCGATGAAGAGGGCCTGTCTCATTTAGGACATGAGTGGCCAGGTGGGTGCCACAGGCCCTTTTCCTGGTGACAACAGTGCAATTGCATGGCTCCAGGAAGGCCACATCATTTCCCGGGCTTCGTAGGCACCTGTGGGGTGGAAACAGTTCAGCAGGGCCCTCCTGATCACAAGGACGAGGTCATACCGGCTGCTGCACGGCAGGGCTGCACTCTGCCAGGGAGCGTCCTGTGAGGGAGGGGCTGCACTGCCACTTTACTGATGAGGAAATTAAGGTTCAGAGAGATGAGGTCATTTGTTAGAGGCCAGACAGCCTCCTCAGCCCATTTCTAAGGTTGTTTCTGTGGTATTTGTCATAAAGCCATAGGTTCATTGATTTGTTCTTAAGTAGTTCTGAGCCCTTCCTGCATATCAGGCAGGGACAAACAGGAAAGTCCCTGCCTTTGGCAAGTGCGGGGGAAATGAAATGATTCTGCTCAGCCTCATCCATTGGTCTGAACAATCACGTCTTATGACCGCAGGGACGCGGCTTCCCCTGAACACGGATCCTAGAGGCCGGGCAGAAGCAGCATGGGTTTCCACTCACACGGTAGGTGGCTGTGTGATTTCGTCTGGAGTCCCCGGACCCCTCCTCATCCTTCCCAGGGTTGCTCTGAGGCCATTCCTCTTCATCTAGGAGGGGTCTACATAAAAGCATTTATAAACAGCTCCAAATGGGAGCCTGGCGTGCCCACCTTTGGAGCACTTTTCTCTACTGCAGATTTATCTACTGCTCATGAAATCTCTGGATTTAACTCTGATGAAAGACTGGAGGCTGAAGGAGAACTTCAATATCATATATTTTAAAGGTTGACTCACAGTTTGGAGCACGAATTAAAGAACCACGAACTTCAAGGTAAAACAGGCAACGGCGTTGGGGCAAGCCTCTCTGCATCTGCGTGTCCAGCCTCTCCTGCGTGCCAGAAGTCCCCAGGCAGGAGTGTGGTGGGACATCCGGCTGGGGTAAGGACAGGCACCCTCCCACTGTGTCAGGGCCCAGAGAGTGGGTGGAGAAGCTCTGCAAGAGACCTGTGCAAGGGCGCCTTGTAGGAGCCTGCAGTCCCCACAGGGGTGTTTGTGGATAACACTTGGGGAGCCCTGGCCTTTTGGGGTCATGGAGGGCTTGGTCTCTCACCTCAGAGCTGCGGAGGAGCCGCTTCTACATCAGGACATCAGAAGCTGGAACGGGATGGCCGGCAAGGGGCCTCTTGTTGGGGTCACAGAGATGGGTCACAGAGATGGCCCGTGTGGAAGGTTGGATTCTCACCCCACCTCTGCCCCTAGATGTCCTGGTGACCCTCCCCTCTGTAGTCTTGGTTTTTTGCAAAACAGTTATGACCTCCTGCCATACTGGGTACTTTGCTTATGTATTGTGTTTACTCTTTACTGTGTGTCTCTCCTGCTAAGGTCTACGAAGAAGGGTCTTTGTGGGTGGGGTTCTTAGAGGCATCCCAAGTACCAGAAGCAATCCCTGGACTAAGGGGCTCAATAAATATTTTTTATTTATTATTTTTTCTTTTTGAGATGGAGTGTCGCTCTCTTGCCCAGGCTGGAGTACAGTGGCACAATCTTGGCTCACTGCAGCCTTCGCCTCCTGGGTTCAAGTGATTTCTGGCTAATTTTTGTATTTTTAGTAGAGACGGGGTTTCACCATGTTGGCCAGGCTGGTCACGAACTCCTGACCTCAAGTGATCCACCCGCCTCAGCCTCCCAACGTGCTGGGATTATAGACATGAGCCACCGTGCCTGGCCAAATATTTGTCAAATTGAATTTGTATTTCCATACAAATTTTAGTCTGGATGAAGTGCTTTATGCCTGTAATCCAAGCACTTTGAGAGGCTGAGGCGGGCAGATGGCTTGAGCCCAGGAGTTTGAGACCAGCCTGGAAACCATAGAGAAACCCCGTCTCAATATAAGAAGAAGAAGAAAAAGAAAAAAAAAATCAAAAACGAAAACACCACAAATTTTAGAATAAGTATTTTAAGTTCCACAAAAACCTGGTTAGGATTTGGATAGCAATTTCTTTAGTTCTACAAATCAATTTGGAAAAAATTAGTTAATTTGGGAAGAATTCATTTTGAGTCTTCTAATCCATGAACATGGTATCTCCATTTGTTTAGAGCATCTTTAATGCCTACTAATAACATTTCTGTACAGTGACCTTGTACATTATTCTTAGATTCTTGATATTTTGTGCTATTATGTCTTTTTATAAATTTTATTTTTCCAACATTGTTGCTAATATATAGTAAGAAAATGGAATCTTGCCTATGGATTTTGAACCCAACAACTTTGCTAAACTCCTCTGAATCCTCAGAATTTCCCTGTGGATTATGTAGACTCTTCTGCATACACAACCATATCATCTGTGAATAAAGACAGTTTTGTTTTCTTCTTCACAAACTTTACCCAACTCACTGTGCAGTCTGCCACATCCAGGCTGATATTGAATAGCAGTGGCACTAATAGGATTCTTTGTCCCCTTGCCAATCTTGTAAAGAAAGCTTTCAACATTTTCCTGTTAGCTCTGTTGGCAGCTCTGACTTTTTCCATAGATGGCCTTCATCAGCTTAACAACGGGTCTTTTCTTCCCAGAGGGCTGAGCTTTTCCTTAAGAACAGACAGTGAGTGTCATCAAACATTCGGCTGCATCTGCTGAGATGGTCATACGACTTGTGTCTTTTCCTGTGTTTGTGTGTGAACTCTCTCTGGGTGTCTGAGAGTTCTTGTGACTTTCACAGAAGAACACAATTTACCCTCTGGTGTGGGAAGGGGAAGGAGGCAGAGGAAGAAAGACCCCAAGTCCCCCTCATCCCCACTGACCTTCCTGCTGGCTACGTCCTTGATCTGTGCCTCCTTAGATCCTGCGTTTGAGTACTTGCGGTCATGATGACAGGGCCAACCTCCTGACCAGGGCTGTTGGCACCTCCCCTGCTGCCCAGAGCCCCTGCTCCAAACCACTTCCTTCATCTTCTGTACCCCCAGCCAATATTTCCCTGCCCAGTGTCAACCCAGGCCCAGAACCAGACCACAAGGGACAGCCCCGGAACCCAGAATCAGACAAATCAGCCCGTCCCAAGCTCTCTCCCCTGCTCTGCCCGGCTTTCCCAGGGAAGCCAACACAGGCTGTGGCTTGGCCTTTCCCTCGCTCCTTTCTGCCTCCTGGTCTGCCTGCGGCTTCCCCCTGCCGCCCTGCGGGGCGTGCCATGTCTCTCATTTCTAGCGAATGTTTCAAGAGCGATGTTAGACTTTCCTTTCAATAGCGTTGACCTCTGTTAGGCACCTTTATGGATTAAGACCTGGGCATAGATGGTTTCTTCGGCATCACGACCTGAAGGTGCTTGGGAGAGACGGTGAGGAGGAGAATGCACCCTGCCATGCTCTGCACTGCACATGGATGCGGATTTCACCATGTTGGCCAGGCTGGTCTGAAACACACGGAGCCCAGGCGCCCAGTGGACCCTCTGACGGTCCTCGGGCGTGTGCCATTGTAAGCAGAGTATTCAGCTCTCATCAGGGCCTCGCCAGAGCAGAAATGGTCTGTTGATAAATGCATCGTATACAATTATAAATGTGCACCCAGCATTGCTGCTTCCTCTTTTTTTTTGATATAGGGACTTTCTCTGTCGCCCAGGCTGCAGTGCAGTAGGGCAGTCACAGCTCACTGCAGCCTCAACCTCCCAGGCTCAAGCAATCCTTCCGCCTCAGCCTCCTGAGTAGCTGGAACTACACATCCAGCTATTTTTTTTTTTTTTTTTTTTTTTTTTTTTGTAGACACAGGATCTCACCATGTTGGCCAGGCTGGTCTTAAACTCCTGGGCTCAAGTGATCCGCCCACCTTGGGCTCCCAAAGTACTGGCATTACAGGTGGGAGCCACTATGCCTGGCCTGCTTCCTTTTGCAAACAGGAATCTTGTAAATAGAATTGATCAGAACTTGTTGTTTAACGTACACAGACCTCTAGCTGTACTGCAAAGCTGTGTGCACGTGTTAAGTCATCTGTTCTATGTGTTCTAATTATAAATAAGAAAAAACAAAGTTCAATCAGCCATGCTGGAGGAAGAGCAATTATGTTTCTATTCCTTCTATCGTAGGTGATGTAAAATTCTCAAACAATGAGATAGATAAAAAGTACGCTGCCAAAAAGTGCAGGAAGAAGTGTTATGGAGATGGAGCAGGCCCTTCGTAAAAACACAATGTTGGTTTTCTGGATTTTGTATGTTTGCTTTTTTTTTTTCCTCATCTTAAAGAAATATTCACTGTCATACCTAATTTTGTTTTTGTAAGTTTGTATTCTTTTCTTTATAGGGAGGCCTCACAAAACCTGGATCAGACTCGCCCACTGCCCTGTGTCTGCCCTCCCGACCACCTCTCCTGCCCAGCAGGGATGTGGGTGGCAGTGGTGCTGTGTGGAGGGTGGCGGGAGGACCGGGAAGACTGCGACCAGTGAGCCGGGAGGCCTTGGGACAGCCTCTCTCTGAATCATCCTGTGCACTGCTGGGTGTGACAGAGGCTCCTAGAATCCTATCTCAAGTGGCCGCCTTCACAGAGGGAGTCACTGACGTCCCTGCTCAGCGCAGCCCTGGCATGTGGGGGTCCCTCTACTCATGAGAAACCCCCATCCAATCACCATGAGGTGTGTGACCCATGCTCACATCCAGGGGCCACTCATTCATTCAGGAAACATTGGCCGAGCCCTCAGCAGGGGGCGGTGCTGGATGCCGGGATGTAGAGAGTGGGGTGGGACAAGGACTTGGTTGTGAGACATCCCAGTCTGGGGAAGGACTAAGAGAAGGTGACATGGACAGTCTAGACTACCCGTCATTGGTTCTCCACTGGGGGCAGTATTGGCAATGTTTGGGTATAAATTGGTTGTCACAACGAATGCTACCAACGTCTAGTGGGTGGAGGCCGGGGGTGCCGCTCAGCATCCTACCAGACGTGGGACGGCCCCCACCACCGAGAGTGCCAGCCCCGAGGGCAGCCCAGGGTGCCCCAGTGGTGAGGAGCTCTGGTGTGGAGTGCAGGGTTCATTTGGACCACGGCTGTGGAGGCCTAGGGGAGCTCCCGCCATCAGGACAGCCCAGCATCAGGGCTCTGTGAGGGGGAAAGGGGCATCAGTGCAGCAGCGGACAGGGGTTCGATGGGCTGAGTCCTGCAACGTGTTGAATCCACACCAGTGTCTGGGGCCAGCACCACCGCTCAGTCTCTGAACTCACTTATTTTGCCCAATATTGGGTGAGTGGGAAGTTCCACCTTCCCCAGTCGGCTGCTTATCTCGTCTTTCCAATGCAGTTAGGAAGGGAAAATATTTTCTCCCCATTTTACAGATGAAGAAATGGGGCCTGGGGAGGAGCAAAGCCCAGAACTGCTGCCCACCACCCTCCCTGCCTGGTGCTTTCCTGGGAACATGTGGGAGCCCCCACCTGGACCTTGGGACCGCCCATCTGTAATTGCAGGCCCCGGTCTGCCTGTGTGGATGTGGAATGTGGCACTCGGGATCCTGGAGTCCTCCTGAGCTTGTCCAGCAGGGCTGCATTCACTGATGTGCTGACAGAGGCCTAGGCTCGGACCTCTAGGAATATCCAAGGCATCTTATTACACAGAAAACCACCCTCATGAGGTCCTGGGGGCCTCTCTCCATCTTCCTGGGGGTGATGCAATAGAGTGTAACTTCCAGGCTGCCGAGGCAGGCCATGAGGGGTTGCCCCCGTTGGAGGGGCAGAGTGGTATTTGTGGGGTGGTAGGAATCATTCAATGCCCACCTGCAACCCCCCGGGCTCACAGCACACTCTTAAGGACAGTGCTACCAGCTCCCTTGGGTGGATAGAGGAGCTACGGCTCAGAAGCATGCCCACAGCTCCCCCAGGACCTTGAGGCCAGCCTGTGGCAGGGCCCGTGATTTGAACCCCTCTACGAGGCTTCAAATCAGTGCTGTTTGTCCTGGCCTCATAAAACCTGGCTGCCCAGTTGGGATTGGTGTCACCTGGCTTGCTGAACTGGGCACTCCTTGGGAAGAGGGTGGGTGCTGTGAGAAGGCGGTGGATCCTAGCTGTGCAACCTTCGCAGGTGGCTGAACCTCTCTGTGTCTCAGTTTGCTCATCTGCAAAGGGGGCTGGGATTCCTGCCTACATGCAAGAGGGAAAGCCGGCCAGACATGGTGGCTCATGCCTGTAATCCCAGCACTTTGGGAGGCTGAGGTGGGCAGATCACTTGAGGTCAGGAGTTCAAGACCAGCCTGGCCTAAATGGCAAAACCCCATCTCTACTAAAAAAAAAAATACAAAAATTAGCTGGATGTGGTGGCGGGTGCCTGTAATCCCAGCTACTGGGGAGGCTGAGGCAGGAGAATCACTTGAATCCGGGAGGCGCAGGTTGCAGTGAGCTGAGATCCCACCATCGCACTCCAGCCTGGGTGACAAGAGTGAAACTCCACCTCAAAATAAATAAATAAATAAATAAATAAATAAATAAATAAATAAATAAATAAAATAAAGTAAAAGAGGGAATGCTGAGAGCCGGGCGTGGCCTGTGGCTCTGTAGCTACTCAGGAGGCTGAGTCAGGAGGATTGCTTTAGGCCAGAGATTCCAGGCTGCAGTGAGCTATGATCATGCCTGTGAACAGCCGCTATATTCTAGCCTGGGAAACACAGTGAGACCCTGTCTCTGAAAAAATAAAATATTTAAAAAGAGTGAATGGTAGGTCAGGGTCTTCTGTGGTGGGGTGGGTCTGGGCAGGGGTGGAGGCCCAGCCAGAGTCACTGGGGTCAGGGAGGGACTGGTGACAAGAATGCACAGCCCTGACCAGGGAAGCACCCAGGGAGCCTTCCCCGTGAGGGGGGACCTGGCCTCGCCCTGGCCTCACCCTGGCTGTGAGTTGGAAGCAGCATGGAGGGAAGCCAGGCCCGGTGCACTCTGCCCAGGGGATGTAGTTTGGCCAGTGGGGGCTGCCATCAGAGGCTGTCCTTACTGTGGGGTCGCTGTGGACGCTTTCCCTTCCGAAGCCTGGAACCTTGGGTCCCCATGCCCTCCAGCTCTGTGTCTCCTTCGTGGGCACCAGGAAGACACATTCCCTGGCCTCCTTTGCAATGGCTGGCTGTGGAAGGAGGCGCCTGGGGTCAGGTGGGTGTAGGTGGGTACGTGGCATCATGAGGACATATTTTTGTAGAGGGAATTACATTCTTTCTTCCAATTTTTTATTATAAAAGTTTTCCAATTGAAACCACCCACACCCCAAGCCTGGGGCCGGCCTCCCATCACTGCCTTCTCAGCCCCGGGGGAGGCCTCCTTCTTTCTGCATGGCCTCTGGGCCCATCTGAGCATTCCTCTTCCCTGATGGGAGAAACGCCTGGTGGGGGAGAAGTGGATGTGGGTGTCCAGGCGAGTCTCAAATCCCAATGGCTGACCCGGAATCCCCCCTGCACACCTCTCCTCCTGGTGCCCGGAGGGGGTGCCCACTCTGCTGCCAGGGATTTCCTGAGGAGCTGCTCTGACCACAGTCAGGGAAGAGTCCTTGCAGGAACTCTGCGGGCTGGGCCTGTCCTCCCCAGCCTTGGCATCTTCTTGTTGGTGTCTGAGTTTGAGTCTGTTCTGTGGGCTCTGTGGGAGGTGGGCCCAGCTTCTCACCATGCAGGACCCCGCACCCAGAGCCTGAAACCCTCTTTGACTAACATGCCTCTGGGTTCCTTCACTGGCCCTGCTCAGTCGCATCCCATGGGAAGAAGGACTGGCTGCTCGGGGTTCTCAGACCCTAGCCTGGGAAAACCAGTCTGAGGGCAGGGATAACCCTTGGCCCTGCCTCTGATTGGGCCCTGAGTTAGGTGGGGTTCTTCCCTGCTGGGGGTCCTGGAGGCATGGGAGGGTTTTGGGGTTCTGTGTGAGAGAGGCCCCAGTCCCTTCAGTTCTCACAGATCCCCCAAGGCTGTGTGTCTGATCCATTGCTTTACATAAGAGAGGAATTGGAGCCAGGCAAAGCCCAGGATTAAAATGAGTGGTGGAGGGGGGAAGCTGTGATTTGAATGTGTCCCTCTAAAAACACGTGTTGGAAACTCAGTCCTCAATGCAGCAGTGTTGGGAGGTAGGGCCTAAGGGGAGGTGTTTAGGATGATCCATGGATGATCCATGCAGGTAACAAAAGGCCTCGAGGCTGGGCATGTGTTCTCTCACTCTCTCACACTCTCTTGCCATGTGATGCCTTCTGCCATGTGATGACACAGCAGGAAGGCCCTCGCCAGATGCAGCCCCTCAAACTTGGACTTCCCAGCCTCCAGAATCATGAGCCGAATCATCTTCTATTTTTTATTTTTTATTTTTTTTGAGACAGAGTCTTGCCCCATCGCCCAGGCTGGAGTGCAGTGGCATGATCTCTGCTCACTGCAAGCTCCGCCTCCTGGGTTCATGCCATTCTCCTGCCTCAGCCTCCCAAAGAGCTGGGATTACAAGTGTCCGCCACCACGACTGGCTAACTTTTGTGTTTTTAGTAGAGACGGGATTTCACCATGTTGGCCAGGCTGGTCTCGAACTCCTGACCTCAAGTGCTCCACCCACCTTGGCCTCCCAAAGTGCTAGGATTACAGGCATGAGCCACCACACTCGGCCTTTTTTGTTTTCTTATAAGGAGGTGAGTTGTATTGAATCAGGGCCCACTCCAATCAGGTGTGACTGCGTCTTCACTTGATTATATCTGCAAAGGCCCTATTTCCAAAAAGGTTGCATTCATAGGTACCAGGGGTTGAGGCTTTAACATATCTTTTAAAATTTTTATTATTGTTTTGAGACAGAGTCTTGCTCTGTCGCGCAGGCTGGAGTGCAGTGGCGGGATCTCGGCTCACTGCAACCTCCACCTCCTGGGTTCAAGAAATTCTCTTGCCTCAGCCTCCCGAGTAGCTAGAATTACAGGCGCCCCCACCCACCCCACCACGCCCGGCTAATTTTTGTATTTTTATTAGAGCTAGGGTTTCACCATGTTGGCCAGGCTGGTCTCGAACTCCTGATCTCAAGTGATCCACTTGCCTCAATTTCCCAAAGTGTAACATACCTTTTTGGGGGACAGAATTCTACCCACAAATTCTAGATAAGGAGGCATTGCTTCTTTTTTCTTCTGGTATTGAATGTCACTTTGGAGAAATCTGATGTCAAGTTGGTTTTCTTTGCTTTATAAGATACTTGGTCTTTCTGTCTGGCTGCCTAAAGGATTATTTCTTTATCTTTAAAGTCCAGTGATTTTACAAAGGCATGTTTTGTGTTGACTGTTCTGGGCCAACACACACAAGTATACAGCATGCACTTTTACAGGCAGGCGCAAGTCTGCCTGCATTTCAACAAAGAGGTCTTGAATGATAGTTTCAATCCTTGTTCAGCAGGTGCTGTGGTGCACACCTGTGGTCCCAGCTACTCAGGAGGCCAGAAGTTCAAGGCCAGCCTGGGCAACGCTAGCTTATATGAGATCACCTCTCACATAAATCAAGCAGTCAATACTTGTTCTGATCTGTTAGAGTTTTTTCTATTGTATGTGTACGCTGGAGCCCCTTTACTGTTTTTTTTTTTTTTTTTTTTTTGAGACAGAGTCTCGCTCTGTTGCCAGGCTGGAGTGTAATGGCACAATCTCAGCTCACTGCAACCTCTGCCTCCTGGGTTCAAGCGATAGTCCTGCCTCAGCCTACCGAGTAGCTGGGATTACAGGCACACATCACCATGCCCGGCTAATTTTTGTATTTTTAGTAGAGACGGGGTTTCACCATCTTGGCAAGGCTGGTCTTGAACTCCTGACCTTGTGATCCAACTGTCTTGCCTCCCAAAGAGCTGGGATTACAGGCAGGAGCCACCGTGCCCGGCCCTCTACTGGTCTTTTATAGTCACTTTCTCTCTAATCCTTTTTAATCTCTTTCCTCTTTCTTTCTATTTGCTCACTTTTTCCTTTTTTACGTGATTTTCGTGGTGTCTGTGCTCTCGTATTACCTGTAACTTCATTCCTTCATTTCTGAGATGGTTTTGTCTTTTTCTTCAGTTTCCTTCCTGAATTCTGTCATTTCCCACCACAGACTCCGCTGCCGTTTGGCCACCTCTTCCCTGTGTTCTTATTCTGTGCTTATTCTCCTCTGTTCTTATTCTGTGCTGTAGTATCCCTTCGGAGCTGAAGTTCTTGTTGGAATATTAGATCATGATTTTCATCTGGTTTGTGGCAGTATTTGTCTGATGAGATTTCTTTATTTGTAGGAAAATAGCACTGCTTTTATTTTTTATTTTTATTTTTTAAGACTGCAGCTTGCTCTGTGACCCAGGCTGGAGTGCGGTGGCACAATCGTAACTCACTAGAGCCTTGACCTACAGCCTGCACTCGAGCAATTCTGCTGCCTCTGCCTCCGGAGCAGCTGGGGACTACAGGTGCGTGCCACCATGCCTGCCTGGGTTTCTTTTTTTATTTTTTTTTTGAGAGAGGGTCTCCCTCTGTCACCCAGGCTGGAGTGCAGTGGCGCAATCTCAGCTGACTGCAATTTCTACCTCCTGGGCTCAAGCGATTCTCCCATCTCAGCCTTCTGAATAGCTGGGACTACAGGTGCACAGTATTCTGCCCTGGAATTTCTTTGTTTTTTTTTTTTTTTTTTTTTGTAGAGACTAGTTTTCACGATGTTGTCCAGGCTGGTCTCGAACTGCTGGGCTCAAGTGATCTGCCCACCTCGGTCTTCCAAAGTATTGGGACTATAGGCGTAAGCCACCATGCCTGGCCTTTTTTTTTTTTTAAGTTAGGCACTTAGGTCTCCTTATGTTGGCCAGGCTGATCTTGAACTCCTGGCCTCACTCAATCCTCCCGCCTCTGTCTTTCCCACAAAGTGCTGGTGTTACTGGAAAAGCGGGGGCTCTGATCCAGACTCCAAGAGAGGTCTCTTTGATCTCATGCGAGAAAGAATTTGGAGTGAGTTCACAGAGTAAAGCGAGAGCAAGTTTATCAGGAAAGTAAAGGGATGAAGAGGAACTGAGGTCTCCTCCCCTCCCTTTTGAGACCTTACAAGGTAACCTCCAGACGTTGCCATGGCATCTGTAAACTGTCATGGTGCTGGTGGGGGTGTCTTTTAGCAGCTAATGCATTCTAATTGGCATATAATGAGCCATGAGGACAATCAGAGGTCACTCTCATGGCCGCCTTGGTTTTGGTGGGCTTTGGCCGGCTTCTTTACTGCAACCTGCTTTATCAGCAAGGTCTTTATGACCCGTATCTTGTGCCGACCTCCTATCTCATCCTGTGACTTAGAATGCCTAACCTCCTGGGAGTGCAGCCCGGCAGGTCTCAGCCTCATTTTACCCAGCTCCTGTTCAAGATGGAGTTGCTCTGGTTCCAACGCCTCTGGCATTGGGATTTCAGGTGTGAGCCACTGCGCCTGGCCAGCATTGCTTTTGGAAGTGGAGAGCGTGCCCATTTTTGTTACTCATTTATTTGAATAGGATGGCCATTCCGGCCAGGAGGTGCTGGGCCACGGCTCCTGGGAGGACCATGTGTTGCCCTGCTGGATACCTCAGCACCACTCGCTCCTGATGGCAGCTGAGCCGGCCCACCTTGAGGTCCTGTGCCTGGGTTACAGCTGGTGGTGTGTGGGTGCACAGTGATGGCGGGCCTCTGAGAGCTGGGCCGGGCCAGTGTGGCCTGACTCTGCCTGTAGGAAGCTCTAGAACAGGTCACGCTGATCTGCAATGAAAAGTCACCACTGGAGGGGGTGCAGTGGGGACTGATGAGCACATATCTCGGGGGTGGTCAGGTTCTTATCTTGGTGGAGTCTGCCTTTGTCAACTCCCTGAGTGACACCCTTGAGATCTGTATAGCATGCTGGGTTGAATTGTGACTCCCAAATTCATATGTTAAAGTCTTGACCCCTGTATCTCAGAATATGCCAGGGCAGAGTCAGCAAAAAGAGGAAAGTCTCCAGCCGGTTCCCCAGGTCTGAGCCTGTACCTGCCTTGGGTCCAGGAGAGGCTGAGGTGTGGGAGAAATGCGTATTTGGGTTCCTCTGCCAGAGCATGGTCCTCCGTGGAGTCGGCCTCCTGCAGAGGGGAGCAGCAGGTGCTGTTGCATGCTACCGTCTCCCCTAAGCCTCTCAGGGTCTCCTTAGGAAGAGGGTGCATGTTCCCTCCCAGGTGCAGCTCACCCCTACCTCTGCCCCCCACATCTCCCTCCCCCTGCCCCAGGCAGCCCCCAAGACTTTCCTTGCCCTGAACTCCCATCTGCCTCCCGGATCTGTCCTCTGTCCCTGGCTGCTCGGGTCAGCCTGGCCTCCGGTTCTCTCCCTTTCTGTCCCTTTTGCACCCTGGCTCCCTCTCTAGGCTGCGGTGCAGTGAGGACGCTGCCCAGGGCTGGAGGCTGGCAGGAGGTTGGGTGTGATGCGAGGCTGTGTTGCCGGCTGTTCTGGGGATGCTGACAACATTAGCGTGGCTCATGTTTATCATGGGTCTAGCACCTCTTGTACAGACATGGTCCTCTTCCCTTCCTCCACGGAAGCAGAACCCTGATGTGTGGTGGGGCATGTAGCTGGCCGGAATGAAAACCTGCATCTCCCGGCTTCCTCCGTGATGCTAAGTGGAGCCAAGCTGCTAAGTAGTGGCCAGTGGGTTAAAGGCAGAAGTGCTGTAGGAGACTTCCAGGAAGATGGCTAAAAAACAAGCTGACTCAGCTGGGACTTCTGGGAGGGGTCCTTTTCTGCCCTGTACTTTTCCAGCTTTCTTCCACCTGTCTTGTGGTCTTGATGGCTGGAGCACCAGCAGCCACCTTGGACCATGGAGTGGCTTTGAGGCTAGACACCATGTGTGGAGGACGAGGAGCAGGACAGCCAGGATCTGGGTCCCTGAGGACATCAAGGAGCTGCCACCTCACCCTCAATCAGTCATCCCCAGATTCTCCCTTCAGAAAGAAATCAGCTTCTTTCTTGTTTATGCTTCTTTTGCTGGGATTGTCATATGCAGCGAAACCAAACTGTGGAGTCCCGATCAGCTGACAGAAATGAGGAAGGGGTTCCCTCCTCTGCACAACTCCATGGCACCACAGGCCCTAGCTAGCAAGAACATGAACTAGGGTGGGGGAGAGCCATTGTTCTAAGAAATGGCTAACCACAAGCAGCCCGCTTGCACAACCTCCTGTTACCAAATACCTCACTCTGCACGTTAGCTCCAGCAGCGTGACCCTGTCTGTATGGGGCCTCTCCAGCGTGACCCTGTCTGCATGTGGCCTCTCCAGCGTGACCCTGTCTGCATGTGGCCTCTCCAGCATGACCCTGTCTGCATGTCGGCTCTCCAGTGTGACCCTATCAAACTTCCCCCTGGCCCCTGCCCCTGGGGAGGTGGTCTTCTCTCTGCCATGCTGCCTGCTGTTCTCTTGCAAGGTGTCTTCAGACTTTCTTTACCCATGACTGTCTCGGTAAATTCTTTTACCACCCGTGACACCAGCCCCAGCCAGTTGCACCTGCAACACTGACTGCAGTGGATTCCTTGTTGCTGATACTCCACACAACCTTGCTAGGTGTCATATATGATCATTCTTTAACAGAAGGGCAAGCTGAGTCTCAGAGAGGTTAAGGCACTTGCTCAAGGTCACACAGCAGAGAGGTTGTGGGTAAGCCGGGCTGCTGGCTTAGAACACTGCCATGGCATTTCTCAGATCACCTCGCTCAGGGACTCCTGGCAGTTCCCCCTGCGTCGTAGCAGTGAGTCTGTCCAGGACGAGCCACTCCAGGCTACCGAGGGCCAGCTGGAGGGCCTGCAGACTCCTGCTGTGGAGTCAAGGTCCACACCATCAGCCGGAAGAGAGGTCTCAGGAGGGGCATTAGTGTTTGTCCTCGCTGTGATTGCACCGACTGACAAATCAGCTGTGGGACAATGGAAAACACAGCAGCAGCTTGTTACTGAGAAGGGAGGACTCAGGGTGGACCTGACCCCTCTGCAGATGGCTTGGTGAGAACGTGGCCTGCCCTGTTGGCTCCTCCCTCTGGGTATGGGAATTGCTGGGCAGCCAGAGGCTTACCTGGGCTTACTGGCACCCAGGGAGGAGAAGCCCTGAGCTGTGTGGCTGCTGAGGAAGGCTGTCTGCAGGAGAGAGCCCGAGCGCTGAAGGAGGCCAGTGGGCTCAGCCCGATGTCTCCATTCTCCTTCCTACAGCAACCAGGGTGCTTTGGAAAGGGTCAATTGCCCCCCCTTACCAGGTAGGGATGGTAGGAGGGAGAGCGAGCCATTCCTCTAACGTCAGTGACCATGTCTTGGTTCCAAAACCCCTTAAGCCTTGGGTTATCTATCAGCAAAAAGAGAAGGGAGGTGCTCAGGGGGTCTTCGTGGAGATCCTCTGCTCCCCTCGCCTAGAATGTGGAGAGGGCCCAAGACTCCCTAGCGAAGGCAGGTGATATAGACTCCAGGTGTGCCCTGCTCTCTCCTCGGCACCACTCTACAGCACCACAGGCAGTCTGGGGTGCAGATAACATCTCCCTGGGCACAGCTTCGCACCAGGGCTTGCTGGAGGTAAAGCCACAGTTGCACGGCCTGTGGATCCCTGAAGCCTGGGGATTGGGCTGCTATTCCCACTGCAGGGAGGGAGGTGGTCAGAGGTAGGGGCTGCTCCTACCTAGGTACTTCTGGCCTCACCAGAAGAAGGGGGAGGGTTTGCACATTGAGTGGCACCTGCTCCATCTTTGTCCCTGTATTTACATCATTATTCTGAAGGCCAAGAGATTGAACCTGCCGGAGCTCCATGCACAGACCCTGGGCAGGTGCATGTGGGCTTCTGGCTTCCTGGTGTGCACAGCCCCTTCTCTCCCTTCTGGACTGTGGCAGTGTACTAGGGACATTGTAGCCACTGTGTAAAGTCTCCCGCTTTCTGGGACAATTTTATTCACTCATGTGTGTTGAGAGCTCGTTTTGTGCTGGGGCCCCTGGGGAGAATGCTGGGTTCACTCATAGTTCCACAACAAGGGACCTGTGGCCTTTGTTGTGGACGGGGCCAAGAGCACGTAGAGAAGGCACTGAACGCTCCTTGGCTTCCAGGGGAAAGATCAGGACTGGAAGGATGTGGGAACTGCCCAAAGCTACAGAATCTGCTGTCTCAATGGCTGAGCAGGATGCAGAGTGCATGCGGCTGTTTGTTCTGTGGCACTGGTAACCTTGGCACTTCTCCAGGTGTGAAGGACAGCATGGGAGTGAGCCTGTGAAGTTACAGGCAGAGTCCAGGCAGCCCCAAGCCTGGGTGGGTTGTAGCTGTCAGAGTGGTAGCAGGTGGACAGAGGCAATGGGCTCAGGGGGAGGCGGGGGGACCTGCTTGAGTGGGAGTCAGCCTGGGTGCATCTCAATCCCTCTGATGCCTGGTTTGGGTCCCCAGCACTACTTAGCTCACCCCACTGAGCCTGTCTGTGCCTGGCCTGGCACTGGTGATGCAGGGACTGAGTCAGGCAGGGCCTGACCCAGAGAGCCCATGGGCAGACAGTGTTGGTGCTGCATGCCCGGGCTTAAACCAGCAAGCCTGATTCTGAATGTCCACAAGCTCTTGGCTGGTGGGGCCACAGGACTGGGACCCAAGCCTCCTAGCGACATGGGTGAGGCCATCTGTCATCGGTCCTTCTCTCAGGCCACCTGGTTCCCTGTGACTCACTTGGTGTTGACCAGGTGCATGGATGCAGAACTGAGCAGACAGTCCCTGTGTCCCCAGTCTGGTTGGGGGTGCAGGGGTCTGGAGCCCATGTGAGCCTGGTGAGAGCCTGGGAAGGAACCACTTTTTCCATGGCAGAGCTGAGTGCAAAGCATGCTGTTGCACTGCTCTGGTGGTGGCATTTTACTTTGTAACCTATTCATCCACACACTCATGTATTTCTCCACCTACCCATTCATCTACTTATCCACCCATTCACCCATCCATCCACTTATCCATCCACCCGTCTACACATCCATCCATCCACCCACCCACCCATCCACCCACCCATCCGTCCATACACCCACCCATCCATCACTTATTTGTTCATCTATCCATCCATTCCCCATCTCTCCATCCACCTACTCACCCATCCATCCACCATCCATCCATCCATTCATGCATCCATCTACTCATCCATCCATCCATCCATCCATCCATCCAACCACCCATTCACCCACCCACCCATCCACCTATTGAGCCATCCAACCACCCATCCATCTACCCATACTTCCATCTATCCACATACCTGCCCATGCACCCACTCATCCATCCACCCACCCACTCACCTATCCACCCATCCACCCATCCATGCATCCATCCATCCATCCACCCACCCACCCACCTCGTCCCTCCGTCTGAAGGTCATTACAGAACAAATGTGAAGCCGAGATGCTGGGGACCCAGTGGTTACTCAGGACAGTCATGGACACTGCCCTCTAGGCTGTGCTTCCTGGCAGGCAGGAGCAGTGAACAGGACCCTTTGCAGATAGTGGTGTCTGCTGTAAAGGAGAGAAAACAGTGAGAGTAAAAGAGTTGAAGAGTTACTGGGGTCTCCTGGGACTCTTTTCCATTCTGAGTCCTGAGGCCACCGAGAAGTAAGGCATGAAGGCAGGTGCTGGAAACCCAAAACCCTTCTATCAGTGCCAACCCCTCCATCAGGTTGTAAACCAAAAGGTATCTGAGACAGGTCTCAATAAATTTAAAACACTTATTTTGCCAAGGTGAAGTAAGGGCCTGTGACACAGCCTCAGGAGGTCTTGACGACATGTGCCCAAGGTGGTCAGGGTACAGTTTGCTTTTATTTTTATTTTATTTTATTTTACTGAGATAGAGTCTCACTGTGTTGCTCAGGCTAGAGTGCAGTGGTGCGATCTCGGCTCAGTTTTTGTATTTTTAGTAGAGATGGGGTTTCACCATCTTGGCCAGGCTGGTCTTGAGCTCCTGACCTCGTCATCCACCCACCTCGGTCTCCCAAAGTGCTGGGATTACAGGCGTGAGCCACCATGCTTTCTTTTATACATTTTAGGGGGACAGGAGACATCAATCAATATGTGTAAGATGTACGTTTGTTTGGTCAGGTAAGGCGGGGCAGCTTGACAACTTGCGGGGATGGGGGACTTCCAGGTCATAAGTAGGTAAGAGACAAACTGTTGCATTCTTTTGAGACATTGATCAGCCTCCCACTGAAACACAATTTAGTCTGGCTCAGGGAATCTGTATTTTTATATCAACAATAGGGCAGAGGAAGCCATCAGATATGGATTTGTCTCAGGGGAGCAGAGGGATGGCGTTGGGTCCTGTCTGTCATTTGTCTATGAGGAATTTCCTTGTGGGCAAATTTTGAGGGAGGTAGTGGCTTTTTAGTCTCTGTAGCCATCTTATTCAGGAGTGGACTGGGAGGCAGTTTTGCCTGAGCAGTACCCAGCTTGACTCTTCCCTTGGCTTGGTAATTTTGGGGCCTGAGATTGATTTTCCTTTCACAGGGTGTAGCAGGCTTAGTGCCAGGGCCCAGGAGAGTTTTAGGGGTCAGGAAAGTGGTTTAATGCCTTCTAAAATCAGAATAAACACAGTGCAGCCTGGGCTACAGTCATCTTTCTACCAACACAGTTATGAAACATCATTCGTAATACTTTAGCCCAGAGGAGGGGCCCACAGAGGCTGTGATGCCAGGCTGCCCGTTATTCCCAATGGAGGCTGGTCGGAGGACGTGGCTCAGAGTGAAGGCCAAGGGGGCCTTCCCTGAACCCCAGAGTGGAGGGCCCACCTGCCCAAAGGCACAGCCCAGGCCAGCCTCCAGGGAGCCCCCACCTGTTCAGCAGAGCAGGCCACCCCTGCAGGTGGCAGCGGAGAGTGAGCTCAGCCTGCCCTGCAGACCCCGCCTGGATTTGCCAACCCCTCCCTGCGTGGGGGTGGGTGACAAATGGTGGGAGAGAGGCAGGGGTCGGAGAAGTCAGTTTTCTCCACATGGAAGGAGGCTCGGGAGTTGGGGAGGACACCCCCACCTTCCCCGGCCTTTTGTTGCCCTACCCAAGGGCCTCGTGGTCACACTTGTGGTCAGCTGGGGGGCCGCCCCTAGGGAGAGGAGAACTGTCGGGGTCCCCTTCATGAAGCCACTCCCAGGACTGCAGGGGGCCATTTCGGTTTACCTCCCATGAAACTGCCTTTGCAAAAATTATAACTGAGGAAATGATGACAGTGAAAGAAATCAGACCTAACCGACTCCATATTCCTTCTAACCTTTAAGCTGTCCTTATTCATCCCTGGGCGTAGGCTGAACTAACTTTGGGAAGGAATTCAGTTCATGGTTTGACTCTGAAACAAAATTGACAACAGCCCTTTCCCGAACAGACCCCCTTCTTGCCTGAGGACCAGTCTGCCTTTGTAGGACTAACAAATTAGCTGCAAGATTAGAAATTATGGTTTAGGGGTCTTGCGGCCTCCGGCTGTGAGAGTCTGAACCTCCCCAAATTGCTTCTGGGGATCACCTCACTATTGTGAAACCTGAGATCAGTGCTGGGGATATTCTGCAGACCCCGCACTCATGGATCAGCTGACACCACCTAGACCAGTCATCTGGCTCAACCAGTTCCGCCATCCCACCCAGGAACAGAAGACAGCAAGAAAAACTCACTTTGACCCCCTGTGAGTCCATCTCCAAACAGACCAACCAGCATTCCCCACTTCCTGAGCCCCCACCTGCCAAATTATCTTTAAAAACTCTGATCCCCAAATGCTCGGGGAGACGCTTTTGAGTAATAATAAAACTCTGGTCTCCCGCACAGTTGGCTCTGCGTGAGTTACTCCTTCTCCTTTGCAATTCCCCTGTCTTGATAAATAGGCTGTGTCTAGGCAGCCGGCGAGGTGAACACACTGGGCGTTTACACCAGGATTAATGAAACTGACGCAAAGCTCCTTTGTGCCAAAGCTGGAACTCATGCCTCCCACCCGCCGTCCACGTGGTATCCAGCTGCACGGTCACACGGTGTCCAGCTGCATGGTCACGTGACATTGCAGCTGTGCCGTGGCGTTGGCAAGACTGTGACATACAGTTGCCCCACGCGGTGTCCACTGCACAGTCATGCGACATTGCAGCTGTGCCGTGGCGTTGGCAACACTGTGACACATGGTGGCCCCACGCGGTGTCCACTGCACAGTCACGTGACATTGCAGCTGTGCCGTGGCGATGGCAAGATTGTGACACACGGCGGCCCCAAGCGGTGTCCACTGCACAGTCACGCGACATTGCAGCTTTGCCGTGGTGACGGCAAGACTGTGACACACGGCGGCCCCACGCGGTGTCCACTGCACAGTCACGTGACATTGCAGCACTGCCGTGGCAACAGCAAGACTGTGACACACGGTGGCCCAAACGTGGGGGGCTCTTCCATTCCTGTATTACTTGATGGAAGAAGTCTGTAGGTCAAATGCCCTTGCCAACTACAGTTGCTAGACTTTAAAGTGAAAATGCATTTTCTTGCCCTCACCATTTAAAAGCCAAAGCTCAGAACTTTGAGTTTTAAGTGAAAGTCCCAAATGATGGGATTCAATTTCTTTCCCCCAGGTCACAGCCAAAGGGGCTGTCATGCAGGGAGATGAGGGGCCGCACAGGCACTCTGGGGACCTGGGGCTTTCTTTCCTCAGGAGGCCCAGGGGCGCGGGTGAGGTGTCGGCTGCTTTGCACCCAGGCCACGCTGCTTCCAGGGGCCTTGTGGCTGGCAGAGTGGACCTGACGTTTCCCAGACGCCATTGCGGGGGGCTCCTGTCCTGGGGAGGGCAGATTTTCTCCTGCGTGTGGGTAACTTGTAAGGTGGCAAGGCTGCATTCCCCGGACCCCCGTCTGCGAGGATTCTCTGAGGTCCAGGTTTCCAACACCTTTCTCTGGAAAGGTTTCGCCTTTGCTTCTCCCAGAAGCTTGGGTTGCCAGGATCCCCTCAAACTAAATTTTTGGCCTGGGGTTTTTCCAGTCATCCAGTGAGCGTGAGTTCGGGCCACACTGCTCCTGAGGTGGGCTTGTGACTGGAATTTCCTGGGGTGACCTTTTTCTGCTTTTCCCACTGCTTCCAGAGCCAAGGCGACGCGCCCACTGTCTCCCAGCTGGGTGGGCTTCCCCAGGCCGTCTGTGGGGCAGTCGCCTCTTTGATCCTCCTGTGGGCAGGTCTCACGTCCCCTTTGCCTCTGGCTCCCTGTGTGCGTGGCTCACTCAAGCCAATGGGAAAAACCCGGAAACTCTACATAGAAGTAGGTAAAATCCATGGACAGAGTGTGTAGAACAGGATAACAAATGGCTCTGAAATATAGGGAAAGAGGCTTGTAGTAAAGAAATGCAAATACAAGCTATGCGGAGATGCAGTTTCTCACATATCAGACTGGCAGCGATTCAAAAGCGCGACTGTGGTGGAGGAGGCCGTGGGAAACTGGCTCCCTCCGACACTAGGAGGGAAACTGTCCTTCACCCGAGGGAGCGGAAGGTGGCAGTAGCTAACAAAATTACACTGGCTTTGCCCCTTGACCCAGCGATTCCATTTCTAGGAATTTCCCCCGAGGGGACACCTCTGCAAATAGAGAGCAGTGCATGCTTGAGGGATGCAGCACAGCCTCATTTGTCACAGCGAGACACTGGGAACGACCTGAGTGCTCATTCACCAGGCAGGGCTGTGCAAACGGGAACAGCCACAGCGCGGGGCATCATGTGGCCGTGGGGAGCCTGGGGAGCCTAGGGGGCCTGGGGGGACTGGGGAGAACTCAGGGAGTCGGAGGACGGGAGTACAGACAGGCTGCTCAGTGTGGCAGGTGCAGCGCCGAGGGCATCTGCAGGTGGGTAAGAAGGGGGTGTAAGGGGACACACACACACCACACATGCACATGCAAACCACACACACAAATCACACACACACGTAAGCCACACACACAAATCACACACATCAGACACACCACACACGCACATGTAAACCACACACACAATCACACACCACGCACACGTAAACCACACACACAAATCACACACATCAGATACACCACACATGCACATGTAAACCACACACAATCACACACCACATGCACCATACACGCACATGTAAACCACATACAAATCACACACACTACACACACACTTAAACCGCATACACAAACCACGCACATCAGACACACCACACATGCACATGGAGACCACACACACAAATCACACACACCACATACACACATAAACCACACACACACAAATCACACACATCATACACACACATAATCCACACACACCCAAATCACGGCACACACCATACACGCACATGTAAACCACACACACACAAATCATATACACGCACACACACCACACACGTCAACTATACACAAAAAAATCACACATCCCTTCACTACACACGCATATATAAACTACACACAGAAATCACACAGGCAGACACACTACACATGCATATGTAAATTACACACACATAAACTACACACACAACCTATACACACAAATCACACATGCACTATACACGCACATATAAACTACACACTATACACACACAAATCACCCACATGCACACACACGGCACATACTACACCTACACCTGTGAACTACACACATACATAAACTACACACACAAACTACACACAGATATAAACCACACACACAAAGTACACACACATAAACCACACACACAAACTATACGTACACATATAAACCACACACACAAAGTACACACACATAAACTTCACACACAAACTACACATACATATAAATGATACACAAACTATTCACACACAAACTACACACACACAAACCACACACACACATATAAACCACACAAACCACACACACATAAACTACACACACAAACTGTTTACACATATAAAACACACACAAAGTACACACAAACTATACACACAAACCACACACACATACAAACCACACACACAAAGTACACACACAAACCATACACATACATATAAACCACACACACAAAGTACACACACACAAACTATACACAAACTACACACACACATATAAACCACATACACAAACTATACACAAACACATAAACTACACACACAAACTACATACACATATAAACCACACAAAGTACACACATGTAAACTGCACACACAAACTATACACACACAAAGTGCACACACATAAACTACACACAAACCACACACACATACAAACCACATACACAAACTATACACAAACACATAAACTACACACACAAACTACATGCACATATAAACCACACACTCAAAGTACACATTCATAAACTACACACACAAACTATACACACATATAAACCACACACACAAAGTACACACATGTAAACTGCACACACAAACTATACACACACATATAAATCACACACAAAGTATACACATGTAAACTGCACACACAAACTATACACACACAAATAAACCACACACACAAAGTACACACACATAAAGTACACACGAACCACACACACGTATAAACCACATACACAAACTATACACAAACACATAAACTACACACACAAACTACACACACATGTAAACCACACACACAAAGTACACTTTCATAAACTACACACACAAACTATACACACATATAAACCACACACACAAAGTACACACATGTAAACTGCACACACAAACTATACACACACATATAAACCCCACACACAAAGTACACACACGTAAACTACACACAGAAATGATACACATATAAACCACACACACAAACTACACATACATAAACTACACACAGAAACTATACACACACATATAAACCACACACACAAACTACACACACATAAACTACACACACATAAATCACACACAAACTACACACACAAACTCTACACACACATATAAACCACGCAAAGTACACATAAACTTCACAAACTACACATTCATATAAACGATACACACACAAACTACACACACATATAAACCACACACACAAACTACACACACATAAACTGCACACAGAAACTATACACACACATACAAACTACGCAAACTATACACACCTATATAAACCACACACACAAACTATACACACATAAACTTCACACACAAACTACCCATTCATATAAATCATACACACACACATATAAACCACACACACAAAGTATACACACATAAACTACACACATATAAACTACACATGCAAACTATACACACATAAACTACAGACACAGACTACACACATATAAACTACATATGCAAAGTATACACACGCACATAAACCACACACACAAACTGTACACACAATATAAACCATACACACGAGCTACACACACATGTAAACTACATACAGAAACTACACACACACATAAATAACCACCAGGTGGGAGGACTGGGTGGAGTGAGAAGTCAGAGAATCCTTTACATATGTGTTGACTTTTGAAACACATAAATGTTTACACGTTCAGAAATAGAATTAAACTGACAAGCACAAAAAAATTGAACATTGAATTCAAACAGAAATCAATGAACCTAAAACAATTGACAGCAACACCAGATGGAAACAAGAATGGAAGCGGCTTTCGAAGGGGCCTCTGGCTGTGGGGACCCGCAGCTCCGCGTCGCAGGCCGGCTTTGTCGCAGCAGCAGCGCTGCTGTGGTCGTCTGAAACCACTGTCTGTGGATTAAGGGCTGGTCACCCCCAGCAGCTTGGTGGTCCTCCTCAGAACCAGGACTCTTTCTCTCGCTGGGAGGCGGGAGATAGGGATGTGGAACGGGAGACAAAGAGGGTTCCTGGGGGCTTGTGCTTCTACCGGAAGTGGCAGCAATAACTCATAATTTAAAAAAAAAAACGATTTTCTGTCTCTAACCACTGAAGGGAGCTAACATTGGTGCTACCCAAGCACACAGGCACACGGGTGATTTCTGAAGCTGTGCGGCACAATGGGGCCTAAGTCCAGATCTGGGTGGAGGTGGGCACAGGATGAGCCGGAGTATGGATCGCGTTGCGCCAGCAGGGCGGATGCACTTGAGGACAGACGGGGATGCCTCAACAGGCCAAAAAGGCCAGGTGGAAGGGGCTCTGGTGGCCAAATTTGAGACATAGGATGAAGAGCATTGGATGAACAGTATAGTCCATGGTGGCCCTAGAAGGAGGGAACACTTCCTCCTAGAACAATCCAGCCAACATGGGAGAGGCGATGGGTTTGAAAGTCCCCATTTATGCACTCCTCCTGGAATGAACACATTCAGGTGAACATCAGCAGCTGATGTTGAAGTCAGCTGAATAGCATCCCCAAGGCAGGTGCCTGTCCTAAGCCCCAGAACGTGTAATCACAGGTCTCCTCGTATGGCAAGAGGGACTTTGCAAATGTGGCTAAGTGAAGGACGTGGAGATGGGGAGGCCACCCTGGATTATCCAGGTGGGCCCTGGTGATCTTCAGAGTCCTTTTAAGAGGGAGGCAGGAGGGTCACAGCCTGAGGAGGGGATGCAGTGATGGACGCGGAGCTTGGAGGGATGCAGTTTGGAAACGGAAGAAAGGGCCACACATGTACCCAGGAACACAGGCAGAAGGAATGCAGCCCTGCTGACACCGATCTCGGCCCGGTGTGACCCATTTTAGACTTCCGGTCTACAGAGCTGGGAGAGAACATACCTGTGTTGTTTGTGGTACTCTGTTACAGCAGCCACAGGCAACTAACTCAGGTGCCAAAGCCATTGAGTTAACAGGATATTCACGCTCCTAGAACCACCAGTTACAAAGGGGAGGGGGACTTACGCAGGAGCAGCTGGCAACAGTCCTTCCCCCATGACTGGAGGTAGCATCACCTGGGAAGGAGAGCTGACATGTCCCCTGCTGTGACGGGCGGAGGACAGCGTCTCCTGTGAGTGTTGCTGCACAAAACACCACACCCGAATTTCATGCTGGGCCAGTCCGGGTTATGCTGCATCCTGCCGGACAGCTGGCCAGACCCTGGAAGCCAGTGGTGTCACTAAAGGAAAAGAGCTCGTCTGGTGTAAGAGGCACCGGAGAGCCCTGTCAACACCTGCAACGTGTGTTTCTCTGGGACTTTTGGATCCTATATACGTATATGTGGCTGGAAAGGACAATTTTGGAGAATTGGGACATTTTGAGTATTTGCTGTGCACTAGGCATCATTATCGTGCCCGTGTTAACAATGAGTTATGTTTTAGCAATGCTGGAGATGTGTGTGTCTCTGTGTCTGTGTCTGCTCATAGCCGTGGGGGTGAGGGAGGAAGCTGGAGTGCAGGGCACCCTGGTGCTGTTCTCGCAACTGTGTTCTGATTGCCTCTCTTGTGTGCGTGCTCTGTGAGCCCCTCTGCAAGTCCCCCGCTAGCATGGCCTGGGGATCCTCTCTGCCTGCTGTTCCCATGACCAGGATGATTCTTCTTCTTTGCTTCTGGGTCTTGCTCTGTTGCCCAGGCTGGAATGCAGTGGCATCATCTCAGCTCACTGCAGCTTCGACCACCTGGGCTCCAGTGATCCGCCCCCTTGGCCTCCCAAGTAGCTGAGATTACAGGTGCACGCCACCACGCCTGGCTAATTTTTGATTTTTATAGAGATGGGGTTTCGCCATGTTGCCCAGGCTGTTCTCAAACTCCTGTCCTCAAGTGATCCTTCTGCCTCTGCCTTCAAAGTGCTGGAATTACAGGCGTGAGCCACCTTGCTCGGCCTTCTCCTTCACTTTTTTTGGGAAGTAGGGAAATAAAAACGCACAGCACCATCTTTTTCCAGTTTGGGGAACTAGCTGGGTGATGAATGGAAGCATATCCGTGTTGTCGTGTGGAATTCCTCATGTGTGTACTTGACGGAGGCAGACAGCAGCAGAACCTGGAGCCCGCACCCTGTCCTGGAGGTGTGGGGGATGCTGCGTCTGCATCTCCGGGGGGACCGGGCTCTTGCATTCAGCCTCGGCCTGCAGTGCCCATAGGGACTTGAGGAAGAGCAGTCTGGGCTCCCTAGCTTTGGCTGTATAAAACTCCTTGCACCTGGGTGGCTTAAAACACCAGCTATCTTATTTAGCCGATGCTTGTTGGATCAGGTGACGGCTTCCCTAGTCTCAGCTGGTGGCAGTCTCTCTGGTCAGCCGGTGGCTTGGAAGTTCTAGATGGTCTCCCTCCCTTGTTTGGTGCTGGGCTTGATGTCAGCTGGAGAGATGGGGATGACCGGGCTGGTGTCACCTTCCAGAGCCCCAGCACCTTCATGTGGAGGAGTCACAGGCTTCCTGCAAGCAAGGGGGTGCCAGTCCCAGGACGCGGTCAGAGGTGGTGCCCTAAGAAGCACAGCAGTGCCCAAAGCTTTGTGCAAAGCAGGTCCCTGCCAGGGGCCTCCCAGGCCCATGCGTGGCCTTGTCCCTGCTGCCTCCTGTCTGCCACCCGCCTCCGACTGGATGCTCCAACTGGAGCTCCAGGAATCATCCTGGTCATGGGAAGAGCAGGCAGAGAGGATCGTGCCCCAGCAGGCCATGCTGGCAGAGGCACTTGCAGAGGGGCTCACGGAGTGAGAACAGAAGAGAGGAAATTAGAACGTAGTTGCAAGAACAGTGCCAGGATGCCCTGCACTTCTGCTTCATGTGAGTGTATGAGGAAGAGAAGCCTCTCTCCTGTGCCTGCGCTTGGTGAGCCCCACTGCAAGTTACCCACCAGCATGGCCTGGTGGGGGGTGATCCCCTCTGCCCTGCTTCTCCAGCCTCTGTGGCACTGCAGGTCGCAAGGCCAGGCTCCTGTCAAGGGGTGGAGAAAGATGGTCTACTCCCCAATGGAGTCTCTGAGTTATATGGAAAGATGTAAAGGGGTGTGCACACAGCATGTGGGGTGGGGGGCTTGCAGCTGTTTTTGCCCCTTAGCACACACCCCACTCAGCCATCAGTGAAGTGTCTGCTGCGTGCCGGTGAACCTCTGGGTTCTGGGCTGGGCAATGCCTGGGACGGGGGACATTCCACTGTGGAGAGCATCTGTCCATGGCTCACGGGACTTGGCTCATGCACCTCCAGCTGCAGAGGGCCAGGCTGAGATCCCACGTCACAGGTGTTCCCCACGTGGCCGGGACACCAAGGCAGGCCCGTGCCTGGGATACTGGGCCCCTGCTGATGGTCATCCAGATGGCCTTGCAGACCTTCCTCAGCCTCCCAGGGCCCAGGGGCCTCTGCCTGGCCTCCCTGTGTTTGTCAGGATCTCATGCTCACCAGCCTTCCTGGCCTCTGTGCTGCCACTCAGGGGTGGGTGCATCCTTCCATTCAAAAGTCTCCTTGCACATTTAATCCCGCTTGGTGTCTCCTCTGCAGGGGACCTGGAATAAGATGGCATGAAAACCAGAGTGAGAAGGGCTATGCGGGTGGGAGAGGGCTGTGAGGTGGGCGGGAGAGGGGTGTGACGTGGGCGGGAGAGGGGTGTGACGTGGGTGGGAGAGGGGTGTGACGTGGGCGGGAGAGGGGTGGGAGGCAGGTAGGAGAGGGGTGGGAGGCGGGCAGGAGAGGGGTGTGAGGCGGGCTGGAGAGGGGTGTGATGCGGGCTGGAGAGGGGTGTGATGCGGGCTGGAGAGGGGTGTGATGCGGGCTGGAGAGGGGTGTGATGCGGATGGGAGGGGGTGTGATGTGGGCTGGAGAGGGGTGTGATGCAGGCTGGAGAGGGGTGTGATGCGGATGGGAGGGGGTGTGATGCGGGCTGGAGAGGGGTGTGAGGCAGATGGGAGAGGGGTGTGATGTGGGCTGGAGAGGGGTGTGATGCGGGCTGGAGAGGGGTGTGAGGCAGACTGGAGAGGGTGTGATGCGGGCATGAGAGGGGTGTGAGGTGGGCGGGAGAGGGGCGTGACGCAGGTGTGAGAGGGGTGTGATGTGGATGGGAGAGAGGTGTGAGGCAGGCGGGAGAGGGGTGTGAGGCGGGTGGGAGAGAGATGTGACGCGGGTGGGAGAGGGGCGTTACGCAGGAGCGAGAGGGGTGTGATGCAGGCAAGAGTGGGGTGTGACACGGGCGGGAGAGGGGTGTGAGGCGGACAGGAGGGGGCTGTGACACATGGGAGAGGGATGTGAGGTGGACAGGAGGGGGGTGTGACACATGGGAGGGGGGTGTGACACGTGGGAGAGGGGTGTGAGGCGGACAGGAGGGGGGTGTGACACGTGGGAGGGGGGTGTGACACATGGGAGAGGGGTGCGAGGTGGACGGGAGGGGCGTGTGACACGTGGGAGACGGGTGACTAGTTTTGGGAAAGTGGCCAGGGAAGGCCTCTCTTGAGGAGGCTGTGTTTATTCTGAGACTCCTGTCCAAGTGATGGAACATGGGAACAGAAAACCAAATACTACATGTTCTCGCGTTTAAGTGGGAGCTAAACACTGAGTACAGATGGACACATGGACACCGGCCCGCTTGAGGGCGGAGGCAGGAGGAGGGTCAGCATAGAAAAACCACCTGTTGGCTGGACGCAGTGGCTCGCGTCTGTCATCTCAGCACTTTGGGAGGCCAAGGCAGGTGGAACACGAGGTCAGGAGTTCAAGACCAGCCTGGCCAAGATAGTGAAACCCCGTCTTTACTAAAAATACACAAAAAAATTTAGCCAGGTTTGGTGGAGGGTGCCTGTAATCCCAGCTACTCGGGAGGCTGAGGCAGAGAATTGCTTGAACCAAGGAGGCAGAGGTTGCAGTGAGCCAAGATCATGCCACTGCACTCCAGCCTGGGTGACAAAGCAAGACTCTATCTCAGAAAAAAAACAAAAAAACAAAAAAAAACCACCTGTTGTTACAATATGCAGTGCCTGGGTGATGAAATAATCTGTACACCAAGCCCCCGTGACATGCAGTTTACCCGTGTAACAGACCTGCAGGTGTATACCTAGAACCTCAAATAGAAGTTGGAAGGAAAAAAAAAAAGAAACAACAAACAAAAACAATCTGAGACTCCCTGAAGGATGAGAACGGGCTGAGCGGGGCCACAGGAGCTGGCACCGGGTCCGCGGAAGGAACTCACGCTGCTGCTTCAAGGTGTGGAAGGCGACCCGAGAGGCGGTACACAGACCGTGAGGGAGCGTGCTGTGAGAAGCTCAGGGAGACAGGGCCTGGGAGGCCAGGTGAGGTGTGGGCACAGCCAGGGAGAAACATTGGTGACCCGAGACGCACGGGAACTCGCAGTCACTTGACCAGGTAGCGGCCACGTTTTCGTCACACTTCCATAAATGTGACCAGTAAGGAAGCGACAAGCCTGAAGGGTCCTGACCATTTATTACTCAGGGTACAGCATGTCCTTATCCCTCTGCCTTGTCCGCCACATCTCAGGGGGCAAACAGAGCAGGTTTGTGTCAGCCGAGGAAACCCTTGATCTTCTAAGGGGACTGCTAGCCATCTCACCCCCATCTTTGCCGCAGAAAAGAGGGTATCCTTTAGCCCTGGAAGATAAACCAACGTCTGGGGGAGAGGAGGGGCCGCAGGTTTATTTCCCAGAAATGTGTGCAAATCTGCAGACACAGCAGGGAGGTTTTGCTCTCCTGCATGCCTCCAGCGGGCTCTGGCTTGCAAGAATGTCTCATACAGGCACTCTTCCAGTGCCTTGTGCTTTGAAAAATATGCAGAAAAGCCAGAATTATGGAGGGCAGCCTCCTGGGCTTGTGGGTGTTGGGCAGGTGGAGGGAGACGTATGGAATCTTCTGGTCTCCAGGCAGCTGTGCAGTGCACCAGTCAGTGGGATCAGTCAAGGAGGTTCAGAGCAGGATGGAGGAACCGCTCCAGGGATTTCCAGCAGAGAGGGGTTTGTTGCAGGGAAGGAGATGGATCCTGGGACCCTGGAGCTCACACCCCTGCTCTGTCTGCTGCAGTGCTCCGGGGGTACACAGCCCAGCCCAGGGTCGCCCTGGCCATGTGCCCCCAGCACCAGCCCCTGGGCCTTTTATATGTTTCTGGGTTGCTGCCTGTCTTCCAGTGCCATCAGGAAAGGCTCGGGGAGCTGGGCCTCACTGGACGCCATACCCCTCCCGCTGGAACAGTGCGTAGGTGTTCCGCCCTCCAGGGCAGCCTGACCGCAGGACGTACACCCCCGCCCCACAGTTGCCCAGCGCTTCATAGCTCACAGAGCCCTTTGACCTCTCTGACCTGGGATGACCCACTCAACACCCCCAGGAGGAGACACCGGTGCTGCCTTCAGCAGGGAAACCTGGGCTTGGATAGGTGCAGCGGCTCCTCCAAGGTGGCCAAGCTGCCTGGCCCTCGCTCATGGATCCTGAGTAGCCCCTCCTGTCATTGCCACCCACTGCTCTCCCCGGAGGCCTGTGTGTCCTTTGTTCTCTCCTGAGGATGGCTGTGGCCTCCTCCTGTTCCTGACCTGGTGCCTGGCCTGGTGCCCACTGGCGCATGTCAGAGTTCAGGCCTGAGGGGAGGGGCGTTTGTGCTAACAGGAGGCAGACGGCAGCCTGCCAGTCTGGCCCTGCAGCCACCTGAGCTGTCCCCTGGGACCCGTGGCTTCATGACTCTGACCCAGTGGATGCTGTCTTCATAGTCTGAGTGGGAGCCAGGTTTGACCTCAGAGTGCCTGGGGCATAGAGTCCCTGTCCTCTGGAGGAAGAGATGGTCATCCCTTTTCATGCTGACTGGCCCCAGGGCAGGACCTGCTCTTTTGGACCCTAAAAGGGACAAGGCCTGGTGGCAGAGCAGAGCTGGGGCTCAGGAGAGGGAGATGGGTGGGAGGAAGGGAGGAAGAGGAAGAGAAGGAGGAAAGGGGGAGATGAGGAAGGGGGAGGAAGAGGAGGAGGAGGAGAAGGAGGAGGAGGAGGAGATGACTCAGGCACCCACGGCATTACTGTGGCAGGCTGGCCCTCGGTTTCCCCATCAGTAAATGAAGAGATGGGGTCAAGGGGCCCAGGCCCCCTCCCAGATCTGAGACCTGCGCATCAGGCTGTCTGTATTCAGAGGAAGCCGGGGAAGGCAGCTCCCAGCCGTGGGCTCGGCCTTCATTCACCGTACAGGCTCATCCATTCACCCAGTGAACCCTCCCGAGTCCCTTCATGAGGGCGGCCTCGCAGGGACTTTGGTCTCGGCTCTGCCCTGTCCTGGCCTTAGGACCCTGGGTGAGCTGAGGCAACCCAGTTTCCTGGTCTGTGACTCCAGGCTCTGTCCTCGCCCCATCGCCCCCCATCGTGGCACGGGTTCGAGGGTGTTGGCTTGCCTGGCCTCCTGAGGGCCTTCTGGGGTTAAAGTCTTCTATCCTGAGGCTGAGACCAGGGCCGGGGAGGAGGCTCAGCCCCTGTGGACTTTCTCCTCCTTCTCCACGGCTGAGTCTTGATTTACAGCTGGAAGGGCAGACGGAGGCATCTTGGTGTATACACAGCCCTGCTGGGCCACATCCTGGGTCTCCTCCCTCTGCGATGCCATAGCAGGGGCGCCTTCCGAAAGCCCTCTGGATTGAGGCAGCGGGGTCTATGGTGGAACCTGCCCCGGCGTCGCCAACGCCCCTAGGACCCCAGCACACTGACTGGGGAGCATCCCTGTGTCGTTTCTGCCCGGAGAGGAGCAGAGGCCAGGCTGCTGCTCTGGGAGGCGAGTGTCATGCCTGGGAACACAGCGGGGACCCCAGGGAGGGAGAGCAGGTGTTTGCTCCCTGGGCTCTGCCTGGTGGTCCTGACAGCAGTCCTGACTGTTGTGAAGGCTGTTTTTTGGTGGCTTCCTTAGGGTCCTCGCTGTGCTCTCGGTCCCAGCACCGTCTGCTCTCCTTCCTGGTTATTCGAATGACCTGGCTCCTGTTGCTGTGTCCTGGGTCCTCGCCTCCCCTGAGAAGGACTCTGTTCAGGCTAGACTGCCTCAAGGGACCCGCTTCAGTCTATTTGTGGCAGAAAAGGTTAGCTGGCTCCTGGGAAATGTCAGGGGATAAGTCAAAGCTGGCCAGCGGCAAGGCCCAGTGACGCCCTGTCATCTTATGACTCCGTTTTCTTAATCAGTCGAGGAGAAAAACAAGCAATGAAGGATTTTCCATGGCAACCACCAGCAGGGCGGTGTTGTCTCCCTACCTGAGCTTTTTTTAAGAGGAGGGGTCTGGCAAGAGGCTGCTGACCCTGGCCCCAGAGGGCAGGGGTCGAGTGTCCTGGAGTGTGACTCCCAGGCACCCGGGCTTGGGCTGGGCCCCTGGAGCAGGTGCTGCTAATCTGGCCAATCTACTCCTTCACACTCATGGAGCAAATGGGGAAACAACCCAGAGAGGGGCAGCCCAGGAAGCAAATTTGTAGAGCCTGACCCTCTGAGAGATCTGTCAGAAGGATACTAGTCTTCTAAACCAGAAACTTATTCATATAATAATAATAATGTTTATAATAATAACATTATTAATTCCTTCACCATCCACCCACTTACTCACCCTCTTACCCATCTGTCCATTCAACTCATCCACCCCCACATCCAGCCAGCTTCCATCCTATCATACATTCATCCACCTACTCGTCCACTCCTTCTTCCTTCCTTTCATCACCCACCCATCCTCTCACTCATTCGTTCATCCATCCACCCATCCATCCATCTACCCATTCATCCACCCATTCATTTATTTACTCACTCTCCCATCCACCCATCCATTCATCCTTTCTTTCTTTCATCATCCATCTATCCACCCATCCATCCATTCATCCACATATTCATCCACCCATTCATTATTCACTTATCTATCCATCCTTCCACCCATCCATCCATTCATCCACCTATTCTATTCACCCACCTATCCATTCATGCTTTCTTTCTTTCATCATCCATCCATCCATCCATCCATCCATCCATCCATCCATCCATCCACCTATTCCATTCACCCACCTATCCATTCATTCACTCACTCATCCATCCATCCACCCATCCGTCCTCCCTTTCTTTCATCACCCACCCATCCATTCACTCACCCATCATCCATCCACCCAGCCAGCCAGCTTCCATGTCTACATCCAACTACTCACTCATCCATTCACCCACCAACCTAACTAAACTTGTTTCCTCCCATGTAACACAATACTTATCCACCCATTCATCCGTCAACCTACCCAACCACCCCATAACACGCCCACATCCTTCCCTTTACCCATCTGTACACATACTTATCTACCTCTCCTATACCCATATACCCATGACATCCACCCACCCATTCATGCATGATCCTCCTACACATTCACTCACTTACCCATTGACTGCTTCACCTACTTATCCACTACTCCCCATTCACCCATACACTCATAAAACTTCTATCCATCCATTCTATCCACCTACTCAAACTACTACCTATCAACCCATCTACCCATCAGACTGTGGTCCACCCACCTATCCATCCACCCATCTACCCATCTACCCACTGACCCATCATCCATCCTCTATCCACCCATCTATCCATCCGTCCATCCAAACACCACACATCACTAGTATGACATTAGAAGCTTTGTCCACAGATTCCAACTCAGCTTTGAGATTTGGATCATCCAAATTTGCTTCCTGGCCTGCCCCTCTGGTCTGTTTCCCCATCTGCTCCACGAGTGTGAAGGAGTAGATCAGCCAGATTAGCTGCGCCTGCTTCAGGACTCCAGCCAAGTTTGGGTGTCTGGGAGCCACACTCCAGGTCTCACCAGGAAGACTATGCCAATCATGGAGAAGTCTGATAAATGCAAAACCCATTTGAACCCCCTGGGTGGGGTTTATAGATGTGCATGAAAGGAATAGGATCAAGTTCTATATGGGGTCGAGGGCTCAAAACCAAACTCTAAGATCTGGAGTCCCTGTAACAAAACATAAATAGGTTTCTGCAACTCCCGTCTGTGTGGTAGATGAAAATACCATTGGTACACTGACTAATAATGCTAGTATTTTCTAACCTCCAATTACCTAGATAATGCTGCTCAAATCTCTTAGCTGTTTCCTCAGTGAAAAAACATGTTTAAACCCAAAGGAATATTTAGAATTAGGTACAGAAATGTTTTATGGTATCAACTTCCAGTATTCATAGTTTTGAGTGAAGGAATCTGGGCATGTTTGGTATTATAAGCATTTGTGATGTTTAAGAGATTTGGGGTTATTAGAACGACAGTTCGGCCTTTTAATTAAAATTTGAAATATATACTTAATTACTTGATTTAGACTTATGACTATCAGTTGAAATCATAAAGTTTATATAAAATGTTGGAACATTTAAGAGAATCTAAGTTTCATCATATTAGGAAGTTATGTTTTTAAATTTAAAAGAACTACTTAATTTGGGAAAATTTGTCAGGCAAGATCTAATATATTAAGTTTGTTAATGTAATTAAGTTTTTGAAGGTGTTTTATTAAGTAGTAGGAACTACTGCTAATGAAATAACTTTTAGAAAGAGTTTTGAGATTTCTTAAACTTATAATGATAAGATTTGTAGATTCAGCTCAATAGTTTAAGGGAGAAAAACATACGTTTCTGATTTTGTATCATCAGTACATACAAATTTTAATTTTTTAAAACCCAAAGTAATTTCTGAATAATCTATCATATGTGCAAAAAAAGCCTTTGAGGACATAAAATAAATATGACATTAGCACCATGCCGACTTATTCTCCCATCCATCCATCCAACCACTCACTTATTTACCCTTTACTCTCCCTTCTCTCTATCCTCCTATCCACCTGTCCTTTAACACTCCCACCTACCCACCCATTTATTCATCCATCCATCCATCCATCCATCCATCCATTTCCATCCTCCATCCATCCAACCATCCGTCCGTCCGTCCATCCATCCTTCCATCCATCCATCACTTACCCACCTTTCCATTCATCATTCATCCACCCATTTCCATCCTCCAATCATCCATCCATCCATCCATCCATCCATCCATCCATTTCCGTCCTCCATCCATCCATCCATCCATCCATCCATCCATCCATCCATCCATCCATTTCCATCCTCCATCCATCCATCTGTCCGTCCGACCATCCATCCATCCATCCATCCATCCATCCATCCATCCATCCATCCATTTCCATCCTCCATCCATCCATCCATCTGTCCGTCCGACCATCCATCCATCCATCCTTCCATTCATCCATCACCCACCCACCCACCTATCCATTCATCATTCATCCACCCATTTCCAACCTCCAATCATCCATCCATCCATCCATCCATCCATCCATCCATCCATCCATTTCCATCCTCCATCCATCCATCTGTCCGTCCGACCATCCATCCATCCATCCTTCCATTCATCCATCACCCACCCACCCACCTATCCATTCATCATTCATCCACCCATTTCCATCCTCCAATCATCCATCCATCCATCCATCCATCCATCCATCCATCCATCCATCCATCCATCCATTTATCTACTTGTCCATTCACCCATTCACCTATCTACCTAGGAAATATTTATTAAAGGACCTAGTAGGCAGCAGACACTAGAAAAAAAGTACCTACACCTAAAGGGGAGCTGCTTCTGGACCCACAGACTTTTCTGAATTCTCAGTGTTGGGAGAGATTAGCCCTGTCCCTCTGCTCTGTCATTTTTCCTTGACTTTGCCATCTCGCCCCCTACAGTGATCTGGCGATCATGAGCACAGTGGTTAGCATGTGGGCTATGGTACCAATGGCCTGGGTTGAAATCCCACCCCTACTATTTGCTCGCTGGATGACATTGGTCCACGGAGACAAAGGAGTACCGACTTCATAGGCTCCTGGTGAGGGCCATGGGTCAGTGCGTGTGGGTGTGTGTGGGAGCAGAGCCTGGACTGTGGCCTGCCCCTGCCAACACTGCCCGTGCTGAGCTACAGCCAGGCATCCTGCTAGATGCTGGCTCATCCCGACATGTGTGTGCATTGAGGCGGGGTAGCCTCTGGGGGTTCTGGACACAGACCAAAGTCCTACTGCGGCTGTGAAGAGAGCTAAGTGGGGCTGAATGTGTTGCGCTGAGAAATGAAGAGAAGGGGGTGGCTTTCCATTTTGAACAGCCTCTGCCCCACCAAAGGGAATCCAGTCTCTCTGGGGGCTTTCCTCTAAGCTCTCCCTGCACTGCCCTTAGGGCCTGACAGAGCCAGGTCTGGGCTGCAGGGACTGACCAGGAATAATGAGCTGGCCTTGGAAGGCACAGTAGACAGCCCATTCCCATAGCTCCTCCCAGGGAGCACAGGGTGCAGAGAGGCCTGAGGAGAGGCTGTTTGTGTCCCCAACGTGGGTCCCTCAGGTACGGCCCCAGCCCTGGCTCCAGATGGGGCTCGAGAATCAGCCATCTTCCCTGTGTTCTGCGGGGCTGCCCTGGTCCTGCGGCCCCATGGCCCCTGTGGTCATGTTGAATGCTCTCAGCTCCAGGTTCACCTGAGACCCTCTGCCTGCCTGTCCCGAAGGCTGCTACCTGTGGCGTGGGGAGCTCCTACTGTCCCCATCCACCGCCATCTGCCAGGCCCATGGTCCCTCTGGTGCCAGGAGCCTGCTGGTCACTCTGCCTATCCTCTGGGTAGCCTGGTGAGGATGGTCCCCTGGATCCTCAGAGCCTGCCCCTGCCCCACCCAGATGCCTCCTCCAGGCTCTCACAGCGGGCAGGGCTGGTCCTGCATTATGTTCTAGAACAAGGCTGGGCACAGGCAGGGGGCAGGGTGCAGGCACCAGGCAAAGCCTGTTTCCTGCCGTGGGGCTTGGGTAGGTGTAGAGCCAGTGAGTCTGAGATTCTTCTGTAAAGGGAGGGGACCAATGTGTCCTCAAAGGGGGCTGGGGGGGCGCGGAGCTGGAGTCTGAGTCAGTGGGGACAGGGGCACACTGAAGGTTGGTCAAAGCAGACTTTCTCCCATTTCTGTGACCGGGGCTGTGCCATGCCTTGGAGGAGAAGAGGTGCCTGCCTGGGCTCTTTCCTGGGCTCCCGTAAGAGGAGGTGCGATGGGGGGACTGGTCAGAGATGGTGGAGCCCTTCCGGAGCCGGGAGGTGTCTGCCAGGCACAGCTGCAGGGCCTCTGTGGCCGTCACAGGTGCAGCCCCATGCATGACTCAGTCAAATTAGATGCCTTCAGGGGGGCCCTGGCCTCCGTGCTTCTGGTCTCCTGGCAGTCTGGTCCCAGAACTGGGCTCACCCCTGGTCCCTTTGCACTTCTGCACCTGCACTCTCTCTGCACAGGGCAAGACAGCCCCTCCCAGACCACTGGGCAGAGCAGGGCATCCTTGTAAACAATATGATTTTATTGTCATAAAGTGAATGGCACACACGAATGGTAATGTGAGCCCCTGGAGCGACACGCTATTGCCATCACCCCAGAAGCTTCCTGGGTTCCTTCCCTCTCCCCTTGGGGACCACTCACCTGACTTTTGGGGTAATCATTTTCTGCCTTTTAGTTACAATTTTCCCACCTACGTAGGCACCCCTAAACAGATGTTTAGTTTTTGTCTGTTTTCGAATGCTACCTGATGGGATCACATCCTGGAAATGCTTCCATGACTCGCTTCTATTACTCAGACGACTCTTCCTTGCAGATGTGTGTAGCTGTCGCTGTTCATTTTCCTGGCTGTGTAGTATTCCATGGTATGCCTGCACCACTAAAGAAATGCTGCTGTGACCACTGTAAACACTGGAACCATCTTTTCCAAGCAGGTATTTACTGAAAATAGCCAGAGCTACTTTGTCAGCAGTTTGGACAGCTTCAACTTTACTAGATACTGCTGAATGATTTTCTAAAGTACATACCCAGCAGCAACCTATAAAAGGTACTGTTGCTCCACATCCTTGTCAACACTTGGTTTTGTCTGAATTTAACATTTTTAAACTTTTTTCCTTATTAGAAATGGGGTCTTGCTATGTCACCCAGGTTGGCCTCGAACTCCTGGGCTCAAGCAATTCTCCCAGCTTCCTGAGATTTTACCATGTTGATGGTCTAGTGAATGTGAAGTAGCACTAGCTGTGGTTTTAGTTTGCTGTGGTTTTAATTTGCATTTCCTTGGGAGGGAATGAGATTCTGCATCTTTGCTTATGTGTATTTGCCAACTGGATTTTCTTTTATGTGAAGCACCTGTTCAAGTCTTTTGTCCATTACATAGTTTTTGTTTTTTGGTGACTAGTTACGAGAGTTCTTTATATATTTCTTAAGTGACTCTTTGCCAATTATCCATCCTGCAGACATCTTCTCCCAGTGTGTCTTATCTTTCCATTTCCATGTGGTGTCTGATGAACAGAAGTAGTACATTTTAATGAAGTCCAATTAATTCCTCTTTTGCTTTATGGCTTGTGTCCTTTGTGTCTTGCTTAAGGAATGTCTCTTTACTCTGAAGTCAGATTTTCTCCTTTATGCCTTTCCAAAAGATTTATGGGTTCATCTTTCATATTTAATCCACCTGGTATTGATTTTTGACTTATAATTATTTTTTCTCAGCATTGACCTTTGTGGACAGTACAGAGCAGGAGTGTAAGTAATATTTTTCCCTCTATGGATAATCAGTTCTCCAAACTGATTTTAAATGGGACTGTCTTGTCCCCATTGATCTGCCTCTCTCCTCCAGCAGCCAGGCCTGCTCTGTTTCCGTCTGGTATGCGTTACCTGTGTGCCGACCTAATTGTCTGCTTTGCTAAGGCTTTAAAGGAAATCTTAGGGAACAGAAAGACCAACCTTCCCACTTTTTATTCTTCATTAAGAATATTTTGGCTATTCTTGGCTCTTTTTAAAAAGTTAAAAAAGATCTTTATCAGGCAACAGAATCAGAATAGGTTCACAGTGGTGCCTGCTCCAATTCCATGTAAATTTTAGAATCATCTTGTTAAAGTCTACAAACACACACACAAACATACACACCCATGTGCACACACATGCGCATACATGCACCCATGCACACACACATGCACATACATATGCGCATGCACGCACACTCACACACATGCACACACCACTTGGGATTGTGATTGGCATTGTAGTGGCTCTACAAATCATTTCGGGGAAAAATTGGTATCTCTGTAATATTATTGAGTTTTCCAATCCATATACATGTTTATTTTTTGAAAACAAGTATGTTTTATTTCTCCATTTATTTAGATCTTCATTCATGACATGCAGTAAAATTTCTTATTTTTTCTCTGTGTATCTTGCACGTATTTTGTTAGGTTTATTCCTAGATACTTCTTGCCAGCTGTACTACTGTAATGGTCTCTGTGATGGTTAATTGTATGCCAACTTGGCTGAGCCACAGTGCCCAAGTGCTTGGTCAGGATGTTGCTGTGAGGCTGCTTTTCAGATAAGATACACACTGAAATCAGCTGACCTTCAGTTAGGCAGATGGTGCGCCATAATGTGGGTGGGCCTCGTCCAATCAGGTGAAGACCTGACTAGAACACAGACCGACCTCCCCAAGGGAAGAGGGAATTCTGCCAGCAAGTGGCCTTTGGACTCAAACTCCAACTGCTCCCTGAGTCTCCAGACTGTTGGCCTGCCCTGCAGACTTTGGACCTGCTACACCTCCACAATTATGTGGGCCAATTCCTTAAAAATTCAGTGGCTCACGCCTGTAATCCCAGCACTTTGGGAGGCCAAGGCAGGTGGATCAAGAGGTCAGGAGTTTGAGACCAGCCTGGCCAACATGGTGAAACCCCGTCTCTATTAAAGATACAAAAATTAGCTGGGTGTGGTGGTGGGTGCCTGTAATCCCAGCTACTTGGGAGGCTGAGGCAGGATAATCGCTTGAAACTGGGAGGCAGAGGTTGCAGTGAGCCGAGATCATACCACTGCACTCCAGCCTGGGTGAAAGAGTGAAACTCTGTCTCAAAAAAAAAAAAAAATCAATAATCTCTGTGTACACATGTGCACACACACACGCACGATGCGTACACACACAGGCACATGCATGCATGCACGTACACACACATCTTGTTGGTTCTGTTTCTCTGGAGAATCCTAACTAATACAGTATCTTTTTTTGTTTTTGTTTTTTTTGAGACAGGGTCTCACTGTGTCACCCAGGCTGGAGTGCAGTGGCATGATCTTGGCTCACTGCCAAGCTCCGCCTCCTGGGTTCAAGCGATTCTTGTGCCTCAGCCTTCCGAGTAGCTAGGACTACAGGCGTGTGCCACCATGTCTGGTTAATTTTGTATTTTTAGTAGAGATGGGGTTTCACTTTGTTGGCCAGGCTGGTCTTGAACCTTTGACCTCAAGTGATTTGCCTGCCTTGGCCTTCCAAAGTGCTGGGATTACAGGTATGAGCCACCATGCCCAGCCCTAATACAGCATCATTTAAAAAGTTATAGTTTCTATTTTTTTTGTTGCTCATATATGGCAATACAACAGATGTTTGCATTTTGATTTGTATCTAGCAAACCTGCCAAACTCATTAACCCAAGTGCTTTATTTGCAGCTCCTTCTGAATTGTTCTTGACAGAATCAGACAGACCTGTGGTCAGTCACCCTCTTTTCAGACTTTACTCTGTATTTTCCTCTCTCTCCTTCCGGGTGTCAACATGGATGTGTGCCAGACCCTTTCTGCCGGCTTCCCCTCCTCCCATTTTCTCCTCCGCACTTTCTGTCTGACTTCCTGTGCTGCGTGGAGAACGGCTTCCGCTTCCCCCAGGCTCATCCATCCTCTCCTCTGCTGTGTCTGCTCTGCAGTCAAATGCATTCATTGCCTTTGAATTTCAGTTATGTATTTTCATTCTAGGAGAGCTTCTCAGGGTGGGCATAGTTATTTTTTGAATCTTTTTGGTCCTTTAATTTCTCGTCCTCTGTGTGTGATAAGGCCATTATCTGATTATCTGAATTCCTTTTTTCTTGAGTCGGAGTCTCGCTCCGCCACCCAGGCTGGAGTGCAATGGGTCGATCTCGGCTCACTGCAACCTCTGCCTCCCGGGTTCAAGCAATTCTCCTGCCCCAGCCTCCCAAGTAGCTGGGACTACAGGTGCATGCCACCATGCATGGCTGATTTTTGTATTTTTAGTAGACACTGGGTTTCACCATATTGGTCAGGCTTGTCTCGAATTCCTGATCTCAGGTGATCTGCCAGCCTCAGCCTCCCAAAGTGCTGGGGGTCCTGTGGTACAGAAGGGATCTGTGTTTACTCCTGCCATTTTCCTGAAGGCCCTGTCAGTCCCTACTGAACTCTAACCCAAGCTCTTGGAATAAAGCTTCTTTGTCAGTTTATCAATACTTTAAAGAAAGGTTCACAAATTACCCAGGATTTATTTTATTTGATTTTGTTGTGTGGGAGGCATGAGTAAAGGTCATGGCCTGCCATAGTGTAGGAAAATGGAAGCCGTGGGCCTTGTTTAAAACAAGCTAAGAGGCGTCGAATGTAAGGAGTTTCCCGTTCCTTAGGTTGTGGGTGAACCTGTGCTCAGAACAGCCCAGATGGCTCTGCCGGGGTGGGAGCCACAGATGAGAGTCCCAGATGAGACTTCCAGCTTTCCTGCTGTGGTGTGTGCCCAGGTGCTTCTGATAGGACACTGCCAACAGCAACAACAAGGAATGCAGCTGCAGCAGCGGGGGCCCTGGGCAGGCGGCCTGCCCTCACTTAGGCCACCATGTGCCTGTCTAAGTGCGTAGGAGCCTGGAGCTGCCATCACTGCTGCTTTATAACTGTGGGCACCGAGGTTAAACAGTTTGCCCCTGGTCCCGGGCTGGGATTTGGCTGGGCTTGGCCGGCTCAGCCCCTGCAGGGTTCTCACCTCTGCACCTACCTGAACCTTTCTCTCATTCTCAGCTTCTGGTGAAAATGGAGCTTCTGCCCCGAGGCCCCGGGCCTGGCAGTCCTTCCCTGAACACCCCAGCATGGAAACAAGAGGTAGAAAGGTCTCAGCAGTGGGCAGTAAAGATGTCACATCCACCTGGCCAGGCCACTGTGGTCTTTGGAGATGGCCGTGGACTCGCTCTCATGGAGCTGGGAGCTGCTGGGTGGGCCCCACCTCATGGCTGCATGTAGCAGAAGCAGGCAGAGAATTTGAGACGTGACAGAGGGTTGAATCCAAGGAAGTTCCTCAGAAAGTGCAGGGCCCCTCTGAAACAAGGGGCCCTCAGAAACAAGGGGCCCTAGGGTCCTCCCGGCTGGGCAGAAAGCCTGGCCCATCCCCCCATGCTCTTGGAGCAGGCAACTTCTGAGGCTTCCATACTCCACTCCCAGGCCTGGCACTCCTGTCCTCCCTGGAGGGCATAGTGTCAGGAGGGTGCCCAGGCATCACTGGCTGCCTGCCTGCCTCCTCACAAGAGGAGGAGGCCTGGGCCCAAGGTGGCCATGACCGGCCAGCCCTGGACTCCTATGTGCAGCACTTGCTCTGCCACCCTTCCCTGTCACAGGGGCAAAGATGCACAGGCCAGGCTAGAAGCGTGGAGTGTGAGGGGGTCATGGCTTTAGAGCTGAGAGACACTGGGGTGGTGGATTAATGTCGGCAGGGCTGGAAACAGAACCAGAAAGCAGGCCCAGGAGTCACCTCATGTGGAACATGTAGATTTCCAGGTGCACCTGCACTCCCAGATGAGACTTCCTGGTGCACCTGCACTCCCAGGTGAGACTTCCTGGTGCCCATGTACTCCCAGGGGAGACTTCCAGGTGCACCTGCACTCCCAGATGAGAGACTTCCTGGTGCACCTGCACTCCCAGGTGAGACTTCCTGGCGCACCTGCACTTCCAGATGAGACTTCCTGGTCCACCTTCACTTCCAAATGAGACTTCCTGGTGCACATGTACTCCCAGGTGAGACTTCCAGGTGCACCTGCACTCCTAGATGCAGACTTCCTGGTGCACCTGTACTTCCAGATGAGACTTTCTGGTGCACCTGTACTCCCAGATGCAGACTTCCTGGTGCACCTGCACTTCCTGGTGCAGACTTCTTGGTTCATCTGCACTTCCTGGTGAGAATCCCTTGGGCATCTGCACTTCCTGATGCACCTGCACTTCTAGGTAAGATGTTCTGCTGCATCTGCATTTATGGGTGAACTTCCTGATGCACCCATACTTCCTGGTGAGAATCCCTTGAGCACCTGCACTTCTAGGTGGAACTTCCTGGTGCACCTGCGCCTCCAGGCACAGACTCTCAGGTGAATTTCCAGGGAGAAGAGAACTAGGCTGCATTCCACAGGTGTCTGGCTTTTTTGACCTTTGACCTTGAGTGCTGTCTTGGGAGGTAGGCTTTTCCAGGGTCAGTAAGGATTGAATAGGGTGGATAGACATGGCGGTGGCAGGTGCAGAGGAGGGACATGCAGACATTTGACATGGAGGGGGAGGACAAAGCCACCTGACCAAAGGTATCCCAGTCTCAACACAGCCAGGAAGCCTAGAATATGTGGAGGTGAACATATCCCCAGCAGCACTGTGGAGGGTCTCCTCTCCCCAACTCCAACTGCCCCACTGCCCCTGTTTGGAGGTGAGCACCTGGCTGAAGCTGCCCCCTCTCCTGGCCTGGCTCCGGCTCCTAAGCTGTCCTGTGGCTCTGCCTTCCCACTGGACTTGTCCCCAGGGAGGAGAGCCCTGGCTCAGTGACAGGAAGGTCTGGCTGCCAGATGGCCCATCCCTCAGGTCACCTAATACAAGGCGTCTGTCTGGCTGGCACCTGGGTCTCTGTGGTGTGTGTTAGTGCAGTTCAGCGAACCTCTCTCCTTGAGGCAGATCCAGGGTGATTTGTGGTGGGGTTTCTCAGTGAGCCAGGCTAGGAGACCCTCACTGGGGAGGGCGCCAAGCAGTGCCACCTGGGGTTGGGGCGTCAGCCAAGCCTCAGCCCCTAAGTCCATGGCGTGACAGCTAGAGACATCCCCCATGTGTGAATGTGTTGTTTTGTTTTCTTAGTTATTTTAGAGAAACGTTCCCGGAACATGCCACATGCAGAGGATGCTGGGTATCAGGCTACCTTTGCTGGACAGCTCCAGGTAACTGCATTTGCTCTGCCAATGTTGGCTTTTTAAAAACAGAAAACACATATAGACAAATCCATCACACACACACGCACAGACACACACACACAGAGTCAACGACATAGCTCACAAGTAGAGCTCCTCGTCTGTTTATATTTAATGCAATTACTGATACATGTAAGTTTGGAGCTGCTGTTTTCTTTTACATATACTGTTTGTTTGCAGATTCTGTGTATAACTTCTTTCCTTTCTTGCCGCCTTTTAGATGATTTTCCCCAGCTTACCTTGAGGATTTTCGAGCAAACAGACATGTTGAAAGAATAGACAAGGACCACTTGCATGCCCCTCAGTTAGATTCACCAACTGTCAATATTTTGCACTGTATGTATACACGTACATGTCTGTGTATACACATATACACATACAGTCACACATCGCCCGATGGCAGGGATGGTTCTGAGGAAAGCGCTGTTAGGTGATTTCATCGCCGTGCGAGCATCATAGTGTGAACTTACTCAAACCCAGATGGCACAGACTCATCGCCTCCCACACGCCTGGGCTGTATGGCAGGACCTCCTGCTCTCGGGCTACAAACCCAGGCAGGGTGGTACTGTACTGAACACTGCAGGTGATTGTAACACAATGGTAAGTATTTGTGCATGTAAACATACCTGAACATAGAAACAGTGTAGTAAAAATACGGTATAAAAGATAAAATACAGTACACCTGTACAAGGTCTGCTCTGTTCTAATCTTATGGGGCCACCATTGTATATGCCGTCTGTTCTTGACGGAAGTGCTGTTATGTGGCACATGACTGTACATGGAAATACACACACATACACACACACACATCCACACATAAGCATATGCATACACACATATATGCATGTATATACACGTGCATATAACATATGTAGATATCTGCCAATTGCTATCCAATGTGAATTCCATAAATTTACACTCCTACCAGCAGCATTTGGGTATCTGAGGTGTCACACATCCTTGCCAGCACTGGATATTATTCCGGCTTGGAGATTTTGCCAGCCTGGTGGGTGTGAAGTGTATCTTGTTGTGGTTTTAATTTCCATTTCTCTAATTATGCAGAGGCTGAGTGCAAGGCTTCCTCTCTTGGGAAGAGCCTGCCAGCTTGCAGGCTGTCAGTGCTCACTGTGGGTGCGGGTGGCATGCCTGCCTGCATGGCCCTTGCCTCTCTTAGTCTACAGGGTCTCCACTCCTGAGTTCCTGGAAACAAGATACAGATTTCAGAATTGCACCTCAACATTGTTTACTGATTTATGGCTGGAAGTGAGGGCCCGAGGGATTCTTCTATGGAATTGTATGACTCAGCATCTTTTTGATTGCAAGCAGCAGTGTCGCAGCCTAAGCAAATCTATTGGCTTCTTCAACAGACCAATCCGGTGGACGTGGTGGCTTCGGGTGAGGGATGCTCCAGGGGCTCTCCATGATGTCCCCAAGGTCCTTTAACCTCTGGGCACTGCTTCTGCAGGATTGGCTTTGCTTAGGGTTGGTTCCCGTTCATTCTTGAGCTGGTTGTGGTCAACTCCTGCCCCCTGTGAGGGGACTGGACTGCCTTAGATCACATGTGTGTCCCTGACTCTCTGTGGTCAGGGGATAGAATATTCAGATTGGGGTGGAGCCAGCTTCTCCTAAACCACGTGGATCTCCAAACGGAAGTCAGAGCAGATGGGAAGGGGGAGCAGACGTTGAGCTCAATCAACAAACACCCACCTTGGGAGTTGCAGCCTGGAGGGCTTGGTGACTGCCATGCTGGCTGCTCAGAGCTCCTCGCTTACTTTTGGGCGTATGCCTGTGAACCAGATGGTGGCACCTCCTGAAAATCGGGGCTGTGGATAATGGGAGGATTTTTTAAATTATGGAAATGTTCATTATGGAAGAATAAATGAAGAAGAGCATATGAAAACCTGTATCTCTCCCACTTAGGTTCAACAGTTATTAGCATATTGCCATGTATGTTTCTCTCTTTCCTTCCTCTAAAGTTTTGCTGAGCATTTCACAATGAGTCCGAGGCACTGGGACACTTTGCTCCCAATCCTTTCACTTGCATGTGTTAAAAACAAGGACATTTTCTACAGAACCACAATGCCTTGATCACATGTAAGGAAATTAGGAATCAGTTCTCAAATACTATCTAATATCCTGTCCAGGTTAAAAGTGCCCAGTGCTCCCTACATCTCTTATAGCTGTGACTTTGCACCAAGACTTAACCAAGTTTCACGCACTGCCTCACCTGTCTCTAAAACTAGAAAAGTTCCTGTTCCTTCCAGATTGAAAGTTTTAGGTTAAAAATATAGTTTCTTGACATTATTTTCTTGACTTTTTCTCTTGAAGGGCTATGTCTTGAAGAGCGCCCACAGCTTGAGTTCTTCTGTTTCTTCATGACAGGTTCAGCTTGTTCCTCTGTCCCCGTCTTTTCTGTATATTGAAATTTAGGTATAAATCCTTCATAAGGATTCATTTTATGCTCCATAAGTGAAGCTATGTTCTTTGTACTGCTACGCTTTATGCTGCTGTGCTTCAGGACCATGTGACAGGTTATTACATTTGCTTTTTTGTCTCATTTCCCATCTTTTCCTCCATCTTCTGATCATAATTGAATGACTCCCAGCAGCGTGTCGCCTCTGGGCTGTCCTTAGCTCCAGTCCCTTCATTCAGAGATGTCCTCTGTCAGGCCTCATCTTGCCTTTCACGTGGGCAGCTCAGTATCCAGAAGCCCTTAGAGGACCTTCCATGCGTTTCTGAATCTCTTTTCTGTGCAGCTCCCTCCTCTATGATCCTCTGCCCTGCAAATCCCAGCTGCCTCAGTCTCCCCAGACTGACCGAGCTCAGTGAGACCCCTGTGCTCTGCCTAGGCTCCACCTGCCCATCCTGTGTCCAGAAAGTGCCTCCAGGCAGAAGTTATGGAAAGCACAGGGCACAGTGTCACAGCCTGTGTCCCAGTGTCTGCAAACAGCCGCTTTGTCGATTTTGCCCAGCTTGATAGTCGTGTATGGTAGGAATGCTTGTCCTGTGCATGTTCATTTGTCATGGCAGAAGCAGAAGGTCAAGTGCATGTTTTCTGCTGCACAGAAGGGGGCATTCTGCACTCCTTGTTCCTCTCTGTTGTCCCTGAAGGCCGCGTCCTGGAGAGCAGGTGCGGGAGAGCACGGAGAATGGACTGCTTCCTCCTCACCACTGCCTGGTGCCCACCGCATGGCCGCACCCTGGTTCATCTGACCAGGCCCTTGCTGAAGGACAGCTGGGATGTCTCCGTTGTTTTGATACTGCTTATAACGCCCTTGGGCGTATGTGATTTCCTACATTGGAGACGGCTGCTTCAGGCGATTACACCGGTACTTTGCTCATAGGTTGCTGGATCTTCCCTGTGCACTACGACACTTTGTGCCCCGCAGGAATGGTATTGTCGTGTATGCTCCAAGTGGTGGGAGACAGGGCCCACTTCTCCGCACAGCTGCCTGCAGAGCACGTGGTCAAGCCCCAGGGCAGCGCCCACTGATGGGGAAGAAGCGGTGTCTCCAGGCAGCTCCCAGGCACCCTTGTTAAGTGAGGTCCCTCTGATGCCTTCTGTTTGAGGGTGGTCTGCATGTCTGCATGTCTCTCTGAGCTGCCTGTTGACATCTTTTATGTCCCTTTTGTTCTGATCAGGTTTTGGTCTTTTTCCCTCCCTGTTTTTATCAGAGCTCTTTCTGTGTTAGGGAGATCAGCCCTTTGACCGTGACATAAATTGTGGATTTTTCCCCTCTGTGTTGATCATGTGTGTTTTAACTTAGTTTATATTTTGCTTTTTGGCATGGTCTCAATTTTTTATATGTAATTATAACATTCACACATCAATATCATCAGTATCTTCCATGATTGCTTCTGACTTTGGAGCCACAGTTATTCCTGCTCTTAGACTATAAAAAATTCACATGCTGCAAATTCCTTGGGATCATTTGTAGTTTCATTTCTTCTGTTCTTTCTTTCTTTTTTTAAAAAAATAGAGACGAGGACTCCCTAAGTTGCCTAGGCAGGTCTCGGACTCCCGGGCTCAAGCGATCCTCCCGCCTCAGCCTCATGAAGTGCTGGGAGGCCTGAGCCACTGCGCCAGGCCCTGTGGTTTCATTTTTTACATTTCAATCTCTGATCCACTTGGAGTTTACTCTGGGATATGCCATAAAGTCAGATCCCATTCTATCTTTTCTAAATGTTTATCCAGTTGTTCTTATAATGCTGAGTTTCACCTGGGCTGAGCACAGGCTTGCTTATACCCCCTACTGTGTGTTCTGGAAAAAGGCTTCCTGAAAGGAGCCCCTTCCTCGAGGGACTCAGGCAAGACTCACGATGCCCCCTGGTTTACCAGGGGCAAGGCCAGCCCCAGACCCCCCAGCCCCTCTGCCTGGTGAATGATCCATGGGACTGCTCCTCCCACTGAGGTGGTGGCCCCACCGCCCCAGGAGCTCTGCCTCTGAGGACCCTCCAGCCCCTCGAAGACTGTGCAGGAAGGGCAAAGCCCCTGCCTCAGTGCCATCCGGAGAAGAGGAAGGTGGCAGGTCCAGGAGGGGCCTGTGGGGTGGAGGAGGCTGGCGGAGGGGTCACCTTGCGAGGGGCAGGCCGCAGACACCTCAAGAGCCAAGCTGAGGGTCGAGCTGTGGACGCTGGAGCAGAAGGGAGAGATGGGAAGGCTCCGCTAGACTCGGGAGCCTGGTGCAGGTGTCCAACAGGGTCGGGAAGCCCTGGGCTATGGGGTGAGGCTGGGGAAGCATAGTCCAGGGTGGGGTCAGGGAAACTGAGTCAGGCAGGAGAGGGGCACCCGGGCCTGGCAGGACAGGATCCGGGCTGAGGGGGCAGGCCCCGGGGATCTGGTCTCAGGACAAGCTTTTCCAAAGGTGTCTTCCATGTGCAGCTGGCCCTACACCTAAGGTCACTTTCTATCCTGCAGCCGGAAGGTGTCCGATCCATCGGAAGGCAGGGTCAGTTCTGACGGATCCAACTGGCTGGTCCCTCGCGGCTCAGTTCAGCTGCTCTCAAAAGCTTCCTGACTGACCCCTGGGTTAGTTGACACAGGCCCGGGGACCTGAGGCTCCTGCAACAGAGTTGGTGGGCGGGGCAGGTGGAGGTGGGGCTGATGGCTGCCCCTCTGCTTTAGGACACAGTGCAAGGTGGCCAGGAAAACATGCCAAAGACCAGGGGCTTTCACCACGGAAATGAATCATCTCCCAGTTCTGGAGGTCAGAAATCCGAGGTCAAGGTGTGAGCAGGGATGGTTCCATCCTGGGTCTGCAAGGGAGAGCGTTTCCCAGGTGCAGCTCCTGGGATGACTAGCTGCACTTCCCAGCTACGTGTGCTGGACACAGCCTGTGAGGCAGCAGCACTGCTCCCATGGCCTCAGCCCCAGAGCTGCGGTTCAGAAAGGCCGAGTCTCCCAGAAGGTTGCACAGCGTTTTGGGGTCCAAGCAGGTTTCCATCACGAGGCCAGCACCTGAAACGCAGAGCCCCATGATTGGGTGCTGTGCCAAGATGTGTTTGTCAACCCTGACACATCTTTTTAAGAGGTTACAGAACTCTGCTCCCAATGGCTCTGATGCTCTCATGGAGACACTGGGACCCAAACTGAGAGAGTAGGAGAGAGAGGTTGCCAAGGAAACCTGCCCAGAGATGCAGCTGGCAACATTAGCGCCCATCACTTTCACAAGCCTGTGGTGTGGAAGTCAGGCAACCACAGAGCACATGCACCTGCTGGGGGTGAGCACACATGAACACATATGTATGAGTGTGAGCAGGTGTGCAAGTCTGTGTGTGAGCAGTGTGAACATGTGTATGTGTGTGTGAGCAGGTATGCACGTGCCTGTGTGAGCAGCTATGCATATATGTGAGCAAATGTGCACGAGTATGTGTGCATGGCAACAGGTGTGCACATGTGTATGCATGTGGGCAGGTGTGCACTTGTGTCTGAGTGTGAGCAACTGTGCACATGTGTATGTGTGCATGTGAGCAGATGTGCATGAGTGTGGGGGCAGGTGTACACATGTGTATGTATGTGAAGGCAGGTGTGCATGTGTGAGTGTGAGCAGGTGTGCATGTGCATGTGGGCAGGTGTGCATGTGTGTGGGCAGGTGTGCACATGTGTATGTGAAGGCAGGTGTGCACGTGTGTCTGAGTGTAAGTAGGTGTGCATGTGGGTGGGCCGGTGTGCACGTGTATGTATGTGTAGGCAGGTGTACACATGAGTATATATGTGTGGGCAGGTGTGCACATGTGTATGTGAAGGCAGGTGTGCACGTGTGTCTGAGTGTGAGCAGTTGTGCATGTGTGTGGGCAGGTGTGCATATGTGTCCGAGTGTGAGCAGGTGTGCACATATGTATGTATGTGAAGGCAGGTGTTGATGTGTGTCTCAGTGTGAGCAGGTGTGCACGTCTGTGTGCATGTGAGTAGGTGTGCACGTTTAGGCAGGTGTGCACATGTGTATGTGTGTAAGCAGGTGTGCATATGCCTGTGAGCAGGTGTGCATGTGTGTGGGCAGGTGTGCACATGTGTATGTGTGTGCAGGTGTGCACATGTGTATGTGTGGGCAGGTGTGCACATGTGTATGTATGTGAAGGCAGGTGTGCACGTGTGTGAGCAGGTGTGCACATGTGTATGCATGCATGTGGGCAGGTGTGCACGTGTTTGTGTGGGCAGGGGTGCACATGTGTATGTGTGTAAACAGGTGTGCACATGTGTCTGTGTGAGCAGGTATGCACATGTGTGTGTGCAGGTGTGCACATGTGTCTGTATATGGGGGTCAGGTGTGCACATGTGTCTGTGTGTGTGGGCCAGGTGTGCATATGTGTCTGTGTGCATGTGGGGGGGGGCATTGCTCTCCCAGATACAGTATTAGTGGGATTCCCAGGCAGTCCCAGGCCCTCAGAGCTTCCTCCCCTCTCCACAGGCTGGGGAGGCAGGAAGAAACATTTGAGCCATGTGGCTGGTGGGCCCAGCCCGAGGACAGGGACCTTTTCAGAGGTGGGAGGCCGCCTGCGGTGGTGACTCCAAGCCCCGCCCCTTCCCTAGTTTGTGTCCACCCAGCGTCCTGCCCTGGTCACCAGCACCAGCAAGGCTTCCCAGACACGGCAGTTGACATTCCTTACTTTTTTTAGCCCAGGGTTAGGTATGCTGCAGGTGGTCCATAAATGCTGCCCTGGATGCTTTTTGCAGGAGAAATCATAGGAAGGGGAGGGACACCCCACCCAGCCTCACGCCCCCAGGTGAATGATCGGGCAGAACAAGAACAGAAGGTGGGCCTGGAGCTAAGGGGGTCCTTTTTATGTCAAGAGTCCCTTTATATGTCTCTGAGTGCCTTAACGCACTGCTTGGCAATGAATGGCTCGTTTAAATTCGCATTTGCCAGCCTAGTTCCCCTCCTGCACCTCTGCCCATGCATTGCTTTGCACTTGCTTTTTGTGGGGGCTTTGCTTCCCAGGCCAGGCAGGGAGTGAGGCTGGGGACCAGGCCGTCTCTCACAGCCTCCCTGGGCTGAGGCTATGGGACTTCTACGTTTTGTTTTTGAGATGGAGTCTCCCTCTGTCGCCCAGGCTGGAGTGCAGTGGTGCGATCTCAGCTCACTGCAAACTCTGCCTCCCGGGTTCAAGCAATTCTCATACCTCAGCTTCTTGAGTAGCTGGGATTACAGGCGTGCACCACCATGCCCGGCTAATTTTTGTATTTTTGGTAGAGATGGAGTTTCACAATGTTGGCCAGGCTGGTCTCAAACTCCTGACCTCAAGTGATTTGCCTGCCTCGGCCTCCCGTAGTGCTGGGATTCCAGGCGTGAGCCACCACTTCTACTTTCTAGTTTGTCTCCCTTTGAGTGACTCTCCATGAATCAGGGGCCTGGCGTGAAGGAGCCACAGAATCTGCAGTGGGCAATTGTGGGGCTGATGAAGGATGTTTTGGGGTGAGAGGGGTGGTTAGGGAAACCAGCAGGGGCTGGGAAAGCCCGTTTACCTGGAGCTTACCTGGGAGCACCTGGAGGAGCAGCCTCACCTGGACATTGTCCAGAAAGTTACCCTTCCCTGCCTTGGGCCTGGAGGGGCAAGGGCAGAGGCGCTTCCCGCACCTGGTGGGCACTGATTTCCAGGAGCTCCTGGACCTCTGGGGTGACCCAGGTGGCCCTCCCACAGCCCAGTGGTCAGGGAGCAGGGGCCTCATGTGCCCAGACCCACCTCATTGAGGGCAGGAAGCCTGAGGGATTCTGTGCGCAGGGGAAGCCTGGGTCCAGGGCTGAGGCTTGTGCTTTCGTCCACTCTGTCCTTGAGGGCTGTGCGTGCCTGACAGCAAGGAGCTTGGCCCATATATACTCTTTCTTTGTTTTTCCAACGCCATGGACTCTCCTCTTTGTGCAAGGGAGGCCCTGGGCCCGGCTGCAGGAACATTGACACCCGCATGGCTGGTGCTCTGAGAGGCCGGATTTAGGCCCAGGCCTGAAACTCCCAGCCAGGCTGCCTCCCAAGCCAAGGACTGTGAAACGTGTTCTGAAGACAACAGGCTCCCAGGGTTTTGAGCCTGGGGGTGACTCTGGCATTTGAAAGACCCCTCTGGCTGCTGTGGGGAATGGTCTGCAGGGCAGGAAGGAGGCCGTTCCCAGCCCAGAGAACCACACCTAGGCAATGGTCAGAAAGTCTTTACGTGTAGGGCAGATGGTGTGCTGTGGGATCCCCTGCATCCAGCGCTGGCCCAGGCGCCTTGGCAGGGGACCGGCTGCACCTGCTTCTCTCTTCTGTCTCCCCCTCCCACCTCCCCATCAGGAACTGGGTCCTGCTGGCTCAGGGCAGACTGCCATGGTGACAGCCACCTCTGCAATGCTGAGTTCCTGGAAGCCTCACTTTGTCTTTATGTTATCATGGGGGAGATGAGGAGAGAACTGAGACCCAGACAGGAGCTGCTCCTGCCCTTGGCCTCATGTCCATGTGCCACAGCTGTCTCTGATTGGTTGCCTTGGGGAGTGGGCCCCACCCCAGGCCTCAGCAAGTCCCTGTGGGGATCACTGGGCAATTGTGGGCCAGAGCAGTGTGGGCAGAGCTGTGGGCGGCTGCACTTGGTCCCACCACCTTTTCAGTGAAGCCATTGCTGTCTCTGTGGCATATTCGAGCTAGGGTGGGTCTCTGAGCTCCCGCCTCAGCTTTCAGCTTTGGGGGCCCTGCCTGGGGACTTTTCCTCATTCAGTACACCTCCCTGTTGGCCTTCCAGAGATACCCACCTCCTCTTCATCCTGATCAAGTAGCAAAGTGGACGTGAATATCCCTGAAAGACTCAGACCCTGCCCCTCTGGAGACCCTGCCTGAATGCAGACTGTCATCATCTCTTCTCATTCATCTTCCTTTCTGGCCTGGGAGTAGCCAGAACCTTCCAGGGCCTTATCTGATCCTTGTTGGCCTCTCCAGGCCCTGGCGTGGGATGGTGTCAAGGAAGACAGGTGACGATTGATCATGAAAGCAATGAACAAATGGGTAGTGAGACTGCTGGGTCCTTGTGAGAACCCTGCCCGGCCAGACCCACTAGGACTGTCCCATTCGACAGCATAGGAGACTGAGTCTCCAGGTGGGGGACACGGTTACCGTCTCAGGGGGGCGGCTCCTTGCAGTGTCCTTTCTGGTCCTCGTTCATCTGCATAACTCTTATCATCCTTCAGGGCTCGGTTTAGGAGCTGCCTCTCCCAAGAGGCCTTCCTGGGCTCTTCTTTGTGTCCCTATTCCCATTTCCTTACTTGGCCTCAGCCCTCCACTCCCCTTGCCTCCCCCTCTGTCCTGTGAGCTTCCCAAGGGCAGAGCTGGCTTTAGGGAGGCGCTGCCCAGAGGCACTTGCAGAGAGGATTGCTGTTCGTCTTCCAGATGGCCCAGGCAGCTCTCACGCTCTTGGTTCCACCCACAGAGGCCCTTGTTGCAGGGGTAGAGGGTCCTCCTGGTAACTCTGGTGGCAGCGCCCCCAATCCTGAGCCCCTCCACTCTCTCTCTGGGAACCTGGGTGCCTGGGGGTCCTTTACACAGCTTCCGGGTGTCTGATAAGGGCTGCCACAGACATACTGGCCAAGAGGAGAAACCAGCCTGGCTTTTTATTTTTGCACCTTCTTAAAAAGAAAACAACAGCATCAATATGTTAAAAATAAAGTATTTTTACTTTAAAAGGGCAAAAACAGCCCAAACAAAGAGCCAATGAAAAGATCTTGGCTGGAGGTCCTGGCTTTTACTCATAGCTGCCCAAGGGTGGAAATGATTCAGACAGGGACCCATGGAGCGGGGCGCCAGCAAAGTACCAGCCCTACTGTGTGCCAGGGAATGGAGAGAACACCCCTGAGAAGCACATGGTGCCTGCACAGAGTGTGCTGAATGAACCAACAACAGGGCACATGTCTTTAGAGTAGCTTCTGCCAGAGAGGAGGCATGTACACCAGTAGCTTGTGGGGCTGGGAAGTCAGGGAAGGCTTCCAGGAGGAGGTGGCTGGTCTGTGCTGAACTTTGAAAGGCATTCCAAGCAGAGGGAATGCTGTGGAGGAGCCAGTGTGGTGTGTATGGGGTACCTGTGCTGGTAGAAGGGTTCAGAGCAGTGCTCACAGGCCAGGGAGCCCCAAGTTCAAATCCTGCCCCACACCTGGAGGAGCTGGGACCTCTGGCAACCTGCTCACCTCTCTGGGCCTATGTGCGTGTGTGCAAAGCCCCAGGCAGGGAGACCCAGCAGCTTCAGGGCTGTGTGTGTGGAGCATAGAGTGAGGGTGCTGCTGCCGTACCAGCCCTGTCTGGTCAGCACCTTCCAGTAGGTTGTGCTTCCCCATTTGGCCAGACTATCTGTTATCTCACTGGGCCCCAAACACCCCTGGGAAGTAAGTGGGGCTTTCAGAAGTGGGAAACGGCTGCTCAGAGAGGTTGAGTTACTGACCCTGGGGCACACAGCCCAAAGAACAAGGAAATTAACCCTGAGTCGTTCTGTCTCGGCCACTTTGGTCTCTGATGTCTCTAGTCAAGGGAGCGGGGACCCCAGGGTGGGAGGGGGCATGAGGAGGCTCTGTGCATTGAGGGGCCGAGGGTCTTGGGCCAGGGTCAACATTCTTCTAAGTTGTTGTGGATTAGCATCAGGCCTCTTGGGGGAAGTTGCACTGACTGAACTACAAGGGAGTTTGAATTCATTCACTCATTCATTCATTCACCCATTCAGTCATTCATTCATTCACTCATCCTCCTGGCTCCTTACTCTGCTCACACTGTGCTGGGCACCGAGGGCATGGGGGGCAGTTGCACTGGCTGAACTGGAAAGGAGTTTGAATTCATTCACTCATTCATTCATTCACTCATCCTCCTGGCTCCTTACTCTGCCCACACTGTGCTGGGCACCAAGGGCACGGGGGGCAGTGGCCTTTGGGCTCTGCTTCAGGAGATGCTGCTCTGCGGGCGGGGGCTCACGAGCTGGGGCTCGCCAGGCCTCTGGGACCAGCGTTCTCAGCTCACCACCCTCCCGCTAAGAAGGCCCTGGCACCTGTAAAATCCAGTTTCCAGGTTCTACTTGGAGATCTGGACTCAGGAAGTCAGAATGAGGTGAGGGACCTGCATTTATCACCTCCCTGCTGGTTCTGAGGCAGAGCCCATTGGCCACACCGGGCTGGCCTTTGTGGGACCTGGACTGGTCTGAGCCCAGGACCAGGCTACTCCTGTTAGAAGCCTCTCGTGGGACCGCCCACTTCCCCACCTCTCTTCCAGATCCCTAGGACTCCTGCAGAGGGTGGGGCTCGGGAGGGGCTTGCCAGGATGTCTGAGGACCAGAGGTGGGGCAGTGGGGGGCCTCCAGTGGGACTGTGGGAGCTGTGTGGGGATGAGGACCGGGGCCTATAGGTGGTCAGGGAGCCAGTGGGTTGAGGGTGAGCTGAGCTGCCCAAGGCCATGGGCCAGGGAGAGGCAGGCAGGGCATGCCTGGAGCCCTCGTCACTCCTTAGGCTGGCCTCCTTGGGCACATGGGGCGGGGCACTTCAAGCTTCGCTGGGAAGGCTCCTGGGGCTGGCCTGATCATCCCACAGGGTCTCGGGCCCAGGACCCCACTAGTGAAGTGGCAGGGTCTGGGCCTCCTTAGGGAATGTCCATAGGGAATGTTTATGTGTCGCGTTTCCTGGGTAAGGGATTGGAGGGGCAGGGAGCAGGGGCTCTTGGCTCCCCACCTGTGGTGGGCTCATAGCCCCCTTTGTAGGAGACCGTTGGCCTCTCTGAGCTTTAGTTAACTGAATGGGAACCATGGAGACCTCACCGGTTGGTATGAGGCTCGAGTGAGTCAAAGATGGTGAGGCCAGGTGTGGGCTTGGCCCTCAGTAACTGCTCCAGATGGGCTGGCTGTCACCATTACCCCAAGCCTGTGCAGCCAGGAGTGATGAGCCAGGCAGGACCCCAGCTCCGATGTCTGCAGTCTCCCTGGGCTGTCCTGTGGGGCGCGGGGCTCCCTCTGCTTTAGGCTTCTGGCTTGTCTGGTGTCTGGGACCCCTCAGTGACCACATCTCCAGCCCCTTTCAGCCACCCCCTCCCCCGTGGGCTGAGGCAAGGACAGCTAACCCTCTCTCATTCCCAGCCCGTCTTGGCTCCAGAGACCCTGGCTCCACGTCCCTGCCTGAGGTCTGGCCTGACCAACCCCTGCCCGCCTCCATCTGTCCGAGGGCCTGCCAGGCACAGCCAACTCCTGCCGTAGTCTGTCTGCTGGCCCCTTGAGCTCAGCAGTCTCTGATGCTGGCTGGAATGGCAGGCAGGCTGCGTGCCATCGCTGTAACCATTGTCAGGTGACTCCTCTTTTCTCAGGCAGGGACACAGAGCAGGATGTGGGGCCAGGCAGGAAACCACAGGGTCTCTGTGTCCCTCAGACACCTGGGACAGGAATGGACACTGTGGCCCTACAGGGTAGAGAGGGCTGCCATCCCACCGAGCAGGGGAGTGCCCTTTGACTCTGCCCAGCAGAGAGGTCTCCTCAGAGCTCAGATATCCCTGGGCCTCCCTCCTTGTCCCTGTCTGTGTCCATGAGCACCAGCCTGAGATGTCCCCATGGTGGGACAACAATGATGCATTTCAGCACTTTTAGCTTGGCCCCAGGGAGTAGGTAGGGCTAGGCTAGATTTGTGAAGTAGATGAGTGAGTGAAGCAGTGAGTGAAAGAGTGAATGAGTGAGTGAACGACTGAGTGAGTGAGTGAATGGGTGAATGAAAAAATGAGCGAGTGAGTGAGTGAGCAAGTGAATAAGTGAACAAGTGAATGAGTGAGTGAGTGAATGAGTTATTGAGCGAATGAATGAGTGAGCAAATGAATGAATGAGTGAATGAGTGAGTGAGTGAATGAGTGAATGAGTGAATGAATGAACGAATGGATGAGTGAGTGAATGAGTGAGTGAATGGATCAATGAACAAACAAGCGGGTGAGTGAGTGAGTGAGCAAGTGAATAAGTGAACAAGTGAATGAGTGAGTGAGTGAATGAATGAATGAGTGAATGAGTGAGTGAGTGAATGAATGAGCGAATGAATGAGTGAATGAGTGAATGAGTGAATGAATGAGTGAATGAGTGAATGAGTGAATGAGTGAGTGAATGAGTGAATGAGTGAGTGAATGAATGAATGAGTTAGTGAATGAATGAGTGAATGAGTGAGTGAGTGAATGAGTGAGTGAGTGAATGAGTTAGTAGGTGAGTGAATGAGTGAGTGAGTGAATGAGTGAGTGAGTGAATGAGTTAGTAGGTGAGTGAATGAGTGAGTGAATGAGTGAGGGAATGAAGAAATGAATTGGTGAGTTCAGAGCCCATAGACCCTGGAGGACGAAGGTTCATTAGGCCCCTCCAGTTCAGCGAGTTCCTGGGAGGTCTCTGGATGCTGTGGGGTGCTAAGCTGTCACCTCATGATCCACGCAGATGGGGCCTCACTGGTCTGGGGCCAGGCTCAGGGAGGAGGAGGATGCATCCCTGTTCCTGGGGACCAAGCCACAGTTGGGTGGGGCAGGTGGGTGAATGCAGAGTCGCTTGCCTGGGTTTGCTTTCCATCTCTGCCCTTGCCTGCTGCTTGGCCCTGGGCCTTCGACTTCACCTCTCTGCTTCCACTTATTTATCTGCAAAATTGGCCTAGTGGGGGAGCTGTGAGGATTGCATAACTGTGGTGCATGAATGTATGTAGGGCGGGGCCTGCACATGGGAAGCCCGATTAGGTATCAGTATCACTGGGCCAGGCACTCTGTGGGCTGCTCCCAGAAGCCCATCCTATGGAATTCACACACCCAGCATGCCCACCCTGCAGCCTGGCAGCCCTGTCTTCTCCCAAGCACATCTTCCACGGCCTCACCCCACGTGGCTGCCTTGCCCCTCAGGCTCTTCCTCAGCCTGCTGGAAGCTGGTGCCTCAGGGCCTTTGCACTTGCTGCCTGGAACACGATTCCCTGTGTCCATGTGGCTCCCTCCCCGGCCCCTGTGTCTCTCCCTAAGCACCCCCAGCGAGGTCTCCCCTGCAGGTGACCCCCCTGTTTTATGGGTTTTGTCTCTCGTGCACTCTTGCTCCCTGTGGCTTTCCTGGCATGGATCAGGCACTCGGAGTGCATGTGGAAAGAAGGAATGGTCTACAAGGAGCAGTGCAAAACATGCTACACACAGGCGTGTGGAGCCGTGAACCCAGGACAGGGCTGAGGCCGCACACTGAGTGTCCAGGGGAGAGGAAGGATGTGTCCAGAGCCTGGGCGGAGGGCAGGGCCAGGCTAGGCCCAGGATAGAGGAGACGGTCTATGTGGAGGGCAGAGCCAGGCCCGGCCCGGGACAGAGGAGACGGTCTGTGCTGGCTGCATAGGAGTCCCGGCTTTGTCTCGAGGGCAATGGGAAGCCACAGAGGCTACAGGCAGAGCTATGCTGGACGAACCCTCCCTGGAGAAGGTTAATGACAGGTGGGGGAAGAGGAGGGCCAGGCTGGGGACAGGCCCAGGGCAGAGCTGGTGGCCAAGGTTGTGCACAGATGGTGAGACACTCACAGGCAGGGAGACTGTGCCAGGGGCCATCTGACCTCGCTGGACACAGAAGAGTGAAGAGGCCTCCTCCATCTGTGCAGAGTCCAGGGCCCGCCCCACCCTGGACACTGTCTGCCGAGGGCACGCACCCTTCCTCCCTCTCCACTGAGGTGGGGGCACTGCTTTCTGACCTGGCAGGCAGCCCCGGGCAGAGGGAGCTGAGCTCTGTCGTGCCTCTGACTGTGTGTGCGTGAGAGATGGGGGCCCGGGGGGTGAGCAGGACTGTCCCTCATCTAGGCAGCCTGTAGGGGTGGTGCGCCCACCGGCCAGGTGGGGCTCCTCAGTGTGCGCTGTGACCATGGCAGGAGAAGGGCTTATTAACATGCAGCTGTCAGGTCTGGATATAGCTTGGCCGGGGGCCAGGCTGAGCTTGAAGGAGTGATAGTTTGCAGTGGTGGGGCTCATTTTAGGGGGCTCCATGAGAGCGGGGATAGACCTTATTTGTCTCTGTACTCTCAGCATCTAGCACGATGCTTGGAACAGAGTGGAGGAGCGTAGACTTTCTGTAGAATGGCTCACCAGTGGTGTCCCACAGTCCCACCCTGGGTTCGAGTCAGTGTGGCACGCATTCAAGGAGAGACTCGAGGGTTCCACGATGAATGCACTGCTGTCTGCAAGATGAGAGGTGGCTGGTAGGGCAGGGAGGGCTTCCTGGAGGCACTGTGGCAGGGAGGGATCATGGGGTGGTCACTCTCTCAGGACAGAGTTAGCTCCAGGGCTGTGGCCTGTAGGCGCCAACCCTGGGGAGCTACTGGTCCTCTCCTCTGCAGAGCCCTGCCCTGTCCTGCCCCTGGAACCCCTGGGTAGAGTTCTGTGACCCAGCACACCTGGACGGTTCAGGCTGGCCCCTGACTGTGCAGAGAGATCAGAGGCCCCAGGCCACCGTGGAGGTGCTTGAGCCAAGGTCCACGTGAGGAGGGCTTTGATGCATGAGGAGTCAGAGCCAGGCCGAAGCATCTGGGGTCAGTGACACAGGCTCCGGAGAGCTGGCTGTGCTCCTGTGTCTCCTCCCAATGCTGCTTTCAGTGCCTTGGGGGCTCCAAGTCAGCCATGGTTGGGTTTACACCATGGATATCAGCAAATGCTAAAGTCAGGGCTCTCCCAAGCCCTGATGCAGAGCCAGTTGTTAAATCTTTACCAGCACGGCACTGACAGGGAAGAGGGAGAACTCAAAACAGAGAAAGGTCCCAGGATGAAGGTGTGGAGAGGACGCCCAGCACATGCAGGCACATATAGACACGCTTACATGCAGATACATCCAACACCCGAAAACACAGAGACTTCAGACAGGCAGACAGACACATGCACACACCGACATGCCACAGGCACAGCTATGCCCCAACACAGAGCCACATGCACACATACATTCACCCATGAGAGCACACTCAAACAGGCTTGCATACAGTTAGAAACACACACTGGAACTCTCAGACACACAACTCCATGTGTACACACAGCCACACACAGATGCACACACACAGGCAGGTGAGGCTCAAGGCTGTGCAGCCTTGTCTTGCTGCCGTCTTTCCCCTGGCTTGGGCTTGTAGAGGGTGTGTTTCTGACAGCTGCCCAGCCCTACCCTGGGGGCTGCTTGATCTGGCCTCTGTTCATTGGCCACACTCTGCTAGGATATGGCCCCAGTTTGGGCCTTTGATTGACTCATTGTCCCTTCACTTATCACACACTTTTCATTTATGACCCAAATATTTGCTCACTCATTCATCCACCCACCTGAACATCCATCCATCCATCCATCCACCTATGTACCATTTATCCACCCATCATCCATGATATAACCATCCATCCATCCATCCATCCATCATCCATCCATGCATACATGCATCCATCCATCCTCCATCCACTCATCCATCATCCACCCACCCATCCACCCATCCACTCATCCATTATACACCCACCCATCCACTCATCCACTCATCCATCATCCACCCACCCATCCACCTGTCCACTCACCCATTATACACCCACCCATCCACTCATCCATTATACACCCACCCATCCACTCATCCACTCATCCATCATCCACCCACCCATCCACCTATCCACTCACCCATTATCCATCATCCGTGATATATCCACCATCCACCCATCCATCCACTCACTTGAACATCCATCCACCCATCATCCATCCATCTATTATCCATCCACCCGTTCAATCACCCGTCCATCCATCATCCACCCATCCATCCACCCATCTTAATGTCCACCCATGCATCCATCCATCTATCCATCCACCCACCCATCCGTCATCCATTCACCCATTCATCATCCATCTGCCCATCCACTCATCCATCCATCTATCCATCATCCACTCATCCATCCATCCATCATCCATGTTACACCCATGCAACCACCTATCATCCACCCATACATCCACCCACCTTAACCTCCATCGACACATGCATCCATCCATCCATCAACCCATGCATCCATCCATCTACCCATCCACCCACCCATCCATCATCCATCCACCCATCCATCATCCATCCACCCATCCATCATCCATCCACCCATCCATCATCCATCCACCCATCCATCATCCATCCACCCATCCATCATCCATCCATCCATCCATTATCCATTCACCCATCCATTATCTACCCATCATCTGTCACCCATCCATTCATCTGTCTAAACAGGTATTTCCTCCCCCCTCACTTGCCCTTGTCAAACCATCAATCTTCCTGGGGCCATGCTGGGTGTCTTGGGAAGACTGTGCTCACCTCAGGCTTTGTGTTGTGTGGTTTCTGTGAGTGGTTTGTAAGTGTGTTTTGTGTGTGTGGTGTGTTGTGTATGCATGTTCATGGGCAGAGGCCTCCAGGAGCTCCCACACATGGGCAGGGATATTTGCCCTCCCTTCACACTGTCCTGCCACTCCCCTCTCTCACTCAGCCCCTGCTCCCTGTAGGAGCGGGATTTCTCCTCCGTCCAGGTGGGGGTGGTTTCTGACACCTTGGCCTGGCCTCCTGCTCTCACCGTCTGTACCCCTGGGCAGGGGCAGGGCCTTGTCCTGGAGCCCCCACAAGATGAGGGCCCCTGAGTGAGGGTGGGGGGTCAGCAGGGTGCCCCGTTTCCTGACCCTGCTGCCTGGGGAGGCTCCCAGCTGAGCGGGAGCTGAGAGAGGCCCTTCGCACTTGCTGGCCTGCCTGTTAGCTCGGAGCCCAGCCTGGAGCTGCACATGGGCTCTGCTGTGTACCGGGGGTGGTGGGGCAGGGTGGTTGGCGCCCTTGCCTCCAGCAGCACCCAGGCTGCAAGTTCCCCAGGTTGTGAAGACCAAAGAGAGAAGAAAAGCAGGGACTTCCTTTATTTTTGGGGGGAGGTTTCTCATGGGAGCTGCCTTGGGCACCAGCCTAAGGGGCTGAGGGACAGGCTGGTGTGTGGAGCGTGGAGAGCGAGGCTGGGCAGAGAGGCATCCTCTCAGGGTGCCTCGCCCTGGGGGCCTAGCGGCAGGTTACAGAAGGGAAAGGTCCTCGTCACTCCTTGCGGAGTCGAGGGTTGCGTGGTCTGGGAAGGCCGGGGGTGAGGACTGTGTCTTCCTGACCACCTGGAGTGTGGAGACAGAGCTGAGGATGCCTGTGGGTTCTGTCAGGGACTGGGGCCCACATGTGGGAGACGGTCTCACAGACCCAAGACCTTGAGAGCAGACCCTGCTCCCCAAGCCCACTCTGCATGTGGGGTGTCCCCAGGGTCCCATGGAGCTCTGGAGTCATGGAGTCACCTTGCCTTAATTAGTTCTTTGTGCTGTTTGAGTTTACTTAAAGGGCGTAGGGCAGGAGGAGGCAGTGACTGTGGGGGTTTGAGAGGATTTTGGAGGACAGATCTACGGGTGGGGGTCCCTGAGGGGTTCAGGGCAGGCATTCCTGTGTGTATGATGGACTGAGGGCAGGGAGTGCCGTGCCACTGTCCCAGGCCACTGGGGCAGGAGGACTCTGCCTCCCCTCTGGGATTGTTCATTTCAGAGACCCTGGCCTCCTGGCAGTGAAGCTGCAGGTCTCAGTGCATCAGAGATATCGAGTTTCTCTCCCTGCCCACCTGGGAGAGGTGTGGGCAGACCCCGGAGGCTTAGCCAGTGGGGAGGAGGGGTGGGCCCATGTGCAGGTTGCCACAGCAACCAGCTACTTCTTTCCCACAAGGCTCCAGGCTGGGAGACAGCAGAGGGCCTCTGTGTTGACCCTCCAGGCCCCAAGACCTGATCCCAGGCAGGGGAACAGGCTCTAGGTTCTGGGGAGGGGCTGGTCCAGTGGAGGGTGGGGAGGGAGCTGCAGGCAGGCTCCCCATAGCTCAGTCCAGGGGTCCGAGAGATCTGGGGGAGAAGGGTGGGATGGGGGGTCTATTCTAGGGGTGTAAATGCCCCAATACCTGAGGAAGGGGGTGCTCTGATGGAGAACAACACACGTGCCACACACTCATGCAGACATCATACAACAGGTGCAGCATACATGCAAACACACCACACACACCATGGACACCACACATGGCACACGCATCAGACATGCAAAACACCACACACATCACATGACACACACAGCACACACAGCATGCAAGCAACACACCACACACATCACATACACCATGCACAGCACATGTATCATACATGCAACACAACACACACAGCACACACACCACTCATGGCATATGCCACACACCCAGCACATACCTCATACATTCAACACACCACACACATCATATGCCACACACAGCACATGCATCATACATGCAAACACACCCCACACAGCACACATGGCACATGCATCAGACATGCAAACACACCACACATACCACACACGGCATATGCATCATACATGCAAACATACCACACACAGCACACACCACACACATGCATACTGCTGTAAACACACACACACTACACAACATAGAATGGAGTCTCAGCCACATGGGCTAGAGTCTGGGTTGGAGGATGGCTCCCCTACCCAGTGACTCTGCCCCTGGGCTCTGCCCCTCCCATCCTCAGCTTCTCCAGCCAGTCACCAGGAACTTATCCTGAACCACCAGCTGGCAGCCAGCCAGTGTCCAGGCCTAAGGTTCTGCCTCCTAAACACCTCTTTCTGTGGCCTTTTGCCCTCTCTCCCGCCCCCGGATCGAGGCCTCTGCGATCTCTCTCCTGGACGATGAACTACAGTGGCCTCCGACAGGTCTCTCGGCCTCCCACCTCCCTGCAGCCTGGCTCCCTGTCACTTGCTGATGGCCCCTGCTGCCCTGGGATGCAGCCCAATTTCTCAGGCCGGTGTGGCAGATGGCATAATTGGCCACAATTTTTCACTCTGCCCTGCATCCGGGCCCTCTGCCAGGAGACCGTTCCTCCTGCAGGAGGAAGAATGCGTGTCCTGGCCCTGAACTGGGCTCACCCCGGGGCACGTGGGCGGAGGAGAGAGTGTGCAGGCCTGGGGCCTGGGCCTACAGAAGTGGAGGGTTTTCTACTCTCCCCAGCACCTTCGCCATTGCTGAGGGAAGCAGCTCGTCCCCACCAGCCCCCAGTCCACAAAGGAGAAGCAATAAGGGGACACCCCAGACCCAACGGCTCCAGCCAGCCAGCCTCCCGGTGGAGCCCAGATAAATTACTGCATTGTGCACCGTCAAGATTTCACAGGTGCTTGTTGGCTGCAGGGGCTGACTGCTATTGGGCCCTGCACCCAGCTCCAGCCTCCTGGGCAGCCTGCACGTCACAGACTGCTGTCTGCCCAAGTGCCCACTACGGCCTCCACTTGTCCAGAAATGTTCAGTGAATACCTCCTCACCGCACATCTCCCTGCCCCCCGGGAGGTGGGGTCAGAACTCAACGGTCAGGAAGATTGAACCAAGCCCTCATGTCGCTCCAGTTCCTCAGGCTTTGGGGAGGTGCTGGGCTCGGCGTCCTTTGAAGAGTCTTGTATTAGTCCGTTTTCACACTGCTGATAATGACATACCCAAGACTGAGTAATTTATGAAGAGAAAGAGGTTTAACAGACACACAGTTCCACGTGGCTGGGGAAGCCTCACAATCATGGTGAAAGGCGAAAGGCACGTCTTACGTGGCGGCAGACAAAACAGAATGAGAGTCAAGCGAGAGGAGTTTCCCCTTTTAAAACCATCAGATCTCAGGAGACTTATTCACTACCATGAGAACGCTATGTGCAAACCACCCCCACGGTTCAATTATCTCCCACTGGGTCCCTCCCACAACACATGGGAATTATGGGAGCTGCAATTAAAGATGAGATTTGTGTAGGGACACAGCCAAACCATTTCCAGTCTCATTCTCCCCTCGCCTGACTTGGTCTCCCTGACTCTTTTTCTTTTTATGCCATCCAGGTCTTTCCTGCTGTTGAACGCGTCATTTCATGCAGGCTTTGTGGACTGGGCTCATCTTTAGGCAGTGTTTTCAGGTGGGTGGTGGGAAGGCCGCACGCCCTTCACCTGTCCGGAGTGTCTCGCTATTGCTGTCTCGGCTGGCATGTGGGTACTGGCGCGTAACCCGGCACCACAGACTGGGGGCTTCAATAGCAGAAACGTACTTTCCCCCAGCTCTGGAGGCTGGCAGTCTGAGATCAGGGGTTGTCACAGTTGGTTTCTGTCTCCCTGGCTCGCACACGCCGTCTTCGCGTGTCCTCACAGGGCTGCCCCTCTGTGCATATCTGTGTCTTCATCTCCTCTTCCTATAAGGACACGTGTCAGATTGGATTAGGGTCACCCATGTGACCTCACTTTGTATTAATCTCCCCTATCGAGTCCCTGTCTCCAAACACAGTCACTTTCTGAAGTCCTGGGACTCAGGGCTTTGACAGATGGATTGGAGGCAGACAGAATTGCCCCAGACGGCTGAGCACAAAGTTCCTGGGTCACAGCGAATGCTGGAGATGGGGAGAGGTGGCAGGGGGGGTTAGTGTGATGGCCCTCCAGGACCCCAAGCCCCATGGTGGGTGGACCTCAGGCACGGGGTCCCTGTAGGGGCAGGCGGCCTAAGGCAGCACTGAGTGGTGCGTTTCACCCCATTTCCCCAGCCTAGCTTGCCTGTCCACCTGCGGGAGTGGCGGCAGTGTGAGCTGTGGTCTCTGTGGATTGCAGGGATTCTGGTGGTGGGTCGGCGGGGTCTGTGCAAGGGCCATTTGACAGGCCTCTTTAAACCAGAAGTGTTTTCCTAAACTCTTCGGGTTTGTGCCCCACATGTTTCTTTTGTCTGACTTTAAGAAATGGCATTCGCGGTTGAAGCTACAGATTGATGCCCAATGACAGTTTGGGCTCTGTCCCTTGTTTGCTACGTAGTATGCTTATATTTATTTTATTACAAATGATACGTCATTGTATGTCCTCTTTGCTCCATTACTTTTATATTTCTAAGTGGTTGGCTTCTTTGTTTAAACTTTTATGATTTGTAGCTTCATTGCATTACAAGAAAGCAAGAGTGGTGTAAATTTTGCATTTTAAATATTTGCTTAGATTTACTTTGCATCTAAATGGTTGCAGTAGGCATCCCTGTGCGAGGCGCTCCTGCAACGCCAAAGCCCTGCTCATCTTGTCTTCCCACCCCTCGCTGGACTCATTTATTATGGCCTTCAGAGTGGACCTAATCCCTTCCCCCATATTTATAAAGATTTCCCTTTTTTTTTTTGGTGTTTTGCCGCTGTCTTGGTGAGTTCACAAATGCTGCTTACTGTTAGCACTCCATCTTTATTTGCATATATGAAGATTATAAAATGATTCCTGATGTAACAGTGAATGCTTCCTGTTGTAAATTCAATTTTGCAATATTAATGTGCCAGCCCCAGCTTTCTTGACTTTTACTGTAGTCTGTGCTTTTTTTCTTTTCATTTTAAACCTTTCTGTGTTATTTTGCTTTATGAAGTCTCTTATAAGTGGTAAGACATTAGACTGGTCTTTTTTTTGTAACCAGAAATCCTTTATATTTACATAATTCTACCTGGTGTTTGGAATGAGTGTGTCATATTGACCTCTCGTCCTTCCCCTCCCCCTCTTCCCCTCTCCTTCCCTCCCTTCTTCCCTCCTGTCCCTCCCTTCCCCTCCCAGTCTCCCTTCCTTCTTCCCTCCCATCCCTTTCTTCCTCTACCTTCTTCCCTCCTATCCCTCCCTTCCCCTCCCCTCCCTCCCTCTCTTCTTTTTTTCCTCCCTCCCTTCTTCCCTCCCTCCCTTGCCCTCCTGTCCCTCCCTTCTTCCCTCACATCCCATTTCTTCCTTCCTTCTTCTCTCCCATCTCTCACTTCCCCTCCCTCCCATCCCTCTCTTCCTCCTTCCCTCCCCTCCCTCCCTTCTTCCCTCCTATCCTTCCATCCCCTCCCCTCCCTTCCTTCATTTTCCCTCCCATTCCTCCCTTCCCCTCCTCTTCCCTCCCTCCTTTCCCCTCCCATCCCTCCCTTCCTTCTTCCTTCCCATCCCTCCCTTCCCCTCCTCTCCTTCCCTTCCCCTCCCTCCTCCCTCCCTTCTTCCTTCTTGCCCCTCCCTTCCTTCCCCTCCCTTCCTTCTTCCCTCCCCTCCCTCCTTTCCTTCCCACCTCCCATCCCTCTCTTCTTCCTTCCCCTCCCTCCTTTCTTCCCTCCCATCCCTCCCTTCTCCTCCCATCCCTCCCTTCTCCTCCCCTCCCTATCTTCCTTTTTCCCTCCCATTTCTCCCTTCCCCTCCCCGCTTTCCTGGACAATGAGACGGCTGACCTGCACCCATCATGATTGTCTAAGGGACCACCTTCTTCCTGTTGACCACCTCCTCTTCTTTGTGCCCCTCAATTCTTGTTTTTCTACATGTGGTTACTTTTCTTCCCTGCTCTATAAACCCCTAAATTTAGCCAGTTGAGGTGATGGATTTCAGAATGAGCTCTTACCTCCTCAGCTGCACACCTGCATGAAGCCTTCCTTCTTCCCTGCAGTATTCATTGTCTCAGTGACTGGCTTTCTGTGCAGTGAGCAACAAGACCAACATCAAACTCCTGGTGTTTCAGTCACATATTTTCTGTCCACATATTTCTTCTTTTAAAAAATCTGTAATGATTTAGAAGGCAGACATCATGTTTTTGAAACAGTCTTAAACTTATATTTGTCTAACAATGAAAGATTAAACAATGACTTTTGACTCCCTTTTATGGAAAACAGAGAACTTAATGCTGCTCCTCCTTGTTATCTTCATCCCTTTCCTAAGTGCATTAATTTCCTCTGAATTTACAAACCTCATACTTCTTACTTGAAATTTTAAACCCCTTAAAGTTTTCCAATGCGTTCCACTTTGTTGGCATTGTTATAAACTGTATTTTAAATTTGTGTCAGCAGCAGCCTTTCTCACAAGAGTTGTGAATGCTTTGATTCTCTTATTTTTACCTGGCTTATCATTCCAGCCCAATTCTTTCTATGGTGATGTCCCTGCTGTCCTGTTTGGTATTTTGAAGGATTCCGTTCAAGCAGCTTTTACAGAAGAGGTGACAGGTGCAGCCATCTGGAGATTTTAGAAATGGCCAGAAAGTTCTCAGGTCCTGGGGTTTCCCACACAGATATGCCAGTATCAGTTATCCCATGGTGTATTAGTCCATTCTCACGCTGCTGTAAAGAACTGCCTGAGACTGGGTAATTTATAAAGGAAAGAGATTTAATTGACTCACAGTTCTTCACTGCTGGGGAGGCCTAGGGAAACTTACAATCATGGTGGAAGGGGAAGAAAACATGTCCTTATTCACATGATGGCAGGAAGGAGAAGTGCTGAGCAAAGAGGAAAAAGCCCATTATAAAACCATCAGATCTTGTGAGAACTCACACTCTATCATGAGAACAGAATGAGAGTAACCACCTCCATGATTTAATTACCTCCTACCAGGTCCCTCCCACAATACTTGGGGATCATGAGAGCTACAATTCAAGATGAGATTTTGGTGGGGACACAGTGGAACCATATCACATGGTCTGGAGGCATATTTTATTTCAGCAGACACATTTGAAGACAACTTAATTTTAGCTTATTTGAAGATAATCTGTTTACTTTTTTCCTCTTGGGAGCTTTTCTGATGTCCTGTTTTTCCTGAAGTGCAAACTTCAGTGTAGCACAACACCCTCTGGCATTATTGCTCTCTCTGCATTATTTTTTTGCTCAGCATTTTCAATTTCTCCACCTTGAAAGTTTTCTTCTATTATGTTTTTGGCTGCTACTTCTGCTCCTTTCTTCATTTTCTCCTCAGGAGCATCTGCTGTGTGTGGTTTGGCTCTGTAAGACCTTCACATCCAACCTGCCTCTGTTCTTGACTTTTCACTTCTATATTTTAATTTCACTTGCGATTTGGAAGTGTTTCTCAAATTTTTCTGTTGTACCATGACTTTGCTTTTCTGCAGCTGCAAGTCTGCCATTTACACTGAAGATTTTACAGCAGCTGTTGTGTTTCTTGTTCACAGAGGAGAGAATTGGTCTTGCCTTGAGCTCTGAGGGAGAAATCAAGTTTCAGCCTTGAGAGTATGATGAAATGAAAGGGCCTCCACAGATAATGATCTTGTCCTGGTCAGCATTACCCAGCCTCCAGAGACAGACAGTTTTAAATCCTGATGAAATTCAGATTCCTGCCTCTGTGAAGGATAAAGCAGCAGAGTTACTGGCTCTTCCATTTTCCTTAATGAATGTCAGGAGTTGTCTTAGTTGGCTCTCTTTGCCATAAGGAAATGCCACAGACTGGGCAGCTCCAACAGCAGACATTTATCCCTCACACTTCGGGAGACCAGGAGTGCAGGATCTTGGTGCCAGAAGGGCTGAGACCAGCAGTGCAGGATCCATAGGCCAGTAGGGCTAGCATCTGGGGAGGGCTCTTCCCTGGGCTGTGGGAGGCCGCCTTCTTACTGTGTCCTCACAAGGCCTGTCCTCTGAGTGTGAGGGAGTGGGGGGAGAGAGAGCTCTCTGGTGTCTCTTCTTCTAAGGACACTCATCCTGTTGGATTGCACTCCACCCTCATAATCTCATTGAACCTTAATTGCTTCCTTAGAGGCACCAGCTCCAACTATAGCCACATTAAGGGATAGTGGTTCAATGTATACATTTTGGGGGTACCCAGATATTTGGTTCCTAAGAGGAGCTGAGCAAGATGTTCCTCAGGGAAGAAGAAACAAAGGGGAGCAGGTCACAGGCACCTGAGCCCCAGGCATTATTATTGGTGGAGGGTGTTCAGTTTCTTGGCATTTTGAACAAAGACTTGGACAAAATGCACAAACCAAGCAAGGAAAGAAGCAGAGATTTATTGAAAATGAAAGTACACTCTACAAGGTGGGAGCCAGCAGCAGAGATTTATTGAAAATGAAAGTACACTCTACAAGGTGGGAGCCGGCTGAGCACAGGGGCTCAAGAGCCCCGTTACAGAATTTTCTGGCATTTAAATAACCTCTAGAAATTTCCCATTCGTTACTTGGTGTACGCCATATGTAAATGAGGTAATGGCTTGCAATCAGTCTGATTGAGAAGCCACCAATCAGAGGCTGAAGTGACGTTACAAAGGTTACACCCTATGCAAGCGTCTGATTGGTTGTGAAAGCAACCAATTAGAGGCTAAAGCGAAGTTACAAACTTACACTTCTATGCAAATATCTGATTGGTTGCAGAAAGTTACCAATCAGAGGTAGTTTCAATTTTCAATCTGCCAAGCAGAAAAGGAGGGGTGGGTTGCAAAGGGAATAGCCCCTGGTCTTTCTGTTACTTAGGTGTGGAAAGTTGTGGTTTTCCTTTTGATTTAGCTCTAGGAAGTCAGCGTGAATTGGCCTCAGGTTCCCTGCCTCCAGACCCTATTTTCCTGCCTCAGTGCAGCTGAGTGAGCCTTCTGTTTGGGTCATGCCCTAAGACCCAACCAGCTTTTGACCTTCTCCTGGGCAGGAGCCTGGGGGTGGGGGGTGGATCACAGACATTACATTCTCCTGAGGCAAATGCCCAGGATGTGAGGACAGTCTGCCTTGGATGGGCTGCAGGCCCCTCTCCCTTTCTCTCCACTGCACCCACGTCTAGGCCTCCTTTCCAAGGATCCAGAGCACTTTGAGTGAGGGGGAAGCAAGGCATGTATAGTGCATGGAGCAGAGGCCAGGTCGTTGCCAATGTTTAATGCACATCAGCTATTTTTATTGTGAATTCAAACACACTTTTATTGGAGTATAAGGTGTGTTATAGACAAACACACTGTTATGAGTGGAATAGTGTCCCCCCAAAAGATATGTTGCAGGAGGCTGGGCACAGTGGCTCACAGCTGTAATCCCAGCAGGAGTTTAAGACCAGCCTGGGCAATGTAGTAAGACCCCCAAATCTAAAAAAATAAAATAAATTAGCCAGGCATGGTGACATGCACCTGTAGTCCCAGCTGCTCAGGAGGCTGAGATGGGAGGATCTCTTGAGCCCAGGAGTCCAAGGCTGAAGTGAGCTGTGATTGCACCGTTGCATTCCAGCTTCGGTGACAGAGCAAGACTCCATCTCAAATAAATAAATTAATTAATAAAAAAGATATATTGAAGCCTTAACCCCCAGTAATTCCAGAATGCAAGCTTATTAGTATATAGAGTTGTTGCAGATGTTATCAGTTAAGATGAGGTGATATTGGGGCTGGGTGAAACTTCTGCCTCAGGTGACTGCCCCATTGACTCTCTCACCAGCAGCTGCAAGAGAGTTCTAGTTGCTCCATATCCTTGCTGACACCTATTATTTTCTGTCTCCTTATTTTAGTCATGCTGGTAGGTGTGTAAGTGGATTACACTGTAGTTTCAATTTGCATTTTCCTGATGATTAATGGTGTCAAACACTTTTTTTGTATATTTCTTGGCCATTTGAATTGCTTCTTTTGTGAAGCATCTGTGCAAGTATTTTTCCCCTTTTCTGTGGGATATCAATCTTATTTTTGTTGGTTTACATGAGTTCTTCATATGTTTTGGTTAAGAGTCCTTTTCAGATATATGAATTGCAGTTCTCATAACAGTGTCTTTTGATGATATGAAGTTTTTTTTTGTTGTTGTTTTGTCTCATTTGTTGAGACAGGGTCTCGCTCTGTCACCCAGGCTGGAGTAAAATGCTGCGAACTTGGCTCACTGCAACCTTGACCTGCCAGGCTTCAGCAATCCTCATGCCTCAGGCTCCTGAATATCTGGAACTACAGGTGTGCACCACCACAGCTGGATAATTGTTGTAATTTTTGTGGAGACAGGGTTTTGGCATGTTGCCCTGGCTGGTCTCAAACTCTTGGGCTCAAGTGATCTGTCCACCTCAGCCTCCCACAAATGCAGGGTTAATGATTTGTGTTTTGTTTAAGAAATCTTTGCTTAAGCTGAGGTCATGAAGATGTTTTTTGTGTTTTCCTCTAAAAGCATTATTGTGTTCCCTTTTGCATTTAGATCTCCAGGCCATCTGAAATTTATTTTTGTATGTGGTGTAAGGCAGGGGTAAGGCTGCTTTCTTTTTTCCATTGGGATATCCAGTCGACTCAGCAATGGAAAAGACCACACCCCTCCAGCCCCCCAGCCCCACATCTCAGCCTTGTCTTTGTTATAGATCAGGTGACTGCACAGATGGCGGTGGCTTCCGGACTCTCTCTTAGGTTCTGCCCGTCAATTTGCCTATCCTTATACCAATGCCACACTGTCTTAATTTCTTGTTCTTGTTTTCAAGGGTGATCTACTTGTTTGGTTCTCCTTGGTGGATCAGGTGGTCTCGGACACACTTTTCCCTTGATTTTAGTTTCAAAGCCCTGAACCATTTTGTTAGAACTCCATCATATCCTAACTGTGTAACCTGGCCTCAGTTCATCTCATTGTACCATCTTTAACATAGAAACACAAATTCCTATCGTAGAGAGTCTCTGGGAGAATTAAATGAGATAATGCGGCTGTTGTGCTTGGCACATAGAAAGCATTTAGTAAAGGTTAGTGATTTCGTAGTTTAGTGGTTGGAGGTACAGCATCTGGAGTGAAACTGCCTGGATTCAAATCTTGGTTCCTTCACATTGAAATGCGTGACTTTGGGAGAATTACTTCATGTGGGCCTACTGTCTTTAAAATGAGGGTACTTGTAGTGAACGCTGGAGCTTAGAATGTGGATGAAGTGCACACAGCAGTTCTCAGCTTTGTGCTCATGGGGGAAGACAAAGATAATGACAATTTCCATGCAACATCTGGAGGATACAGGACCAGGCACCCTGTCTAGACTCACCTGTGACTCACCCACATACCAGGCTACTCCTGCATGCCAGGGCATTCCGCCTGGAAGTGCTGAGTCCATATGTGTGAGGGGCACTCCGTTTTCTGGCACGTGGTGGGCAATCACTCCATTGACATTGCCTCTTAGAATCTTCCTCCTGTTGATCAGAGTGTCCTGGCCCCTGTGAGCTTGATTTTGATTTTTAGCAGCTGCAGTCCTTGTGCCTTATGGATAGCACAGTAAATCTTTTTAAAAATATATATATTTTTTTCTGTTATGTGAAGCACATCTATTTGTGAGGAAGGATTTTCCTCTGAGCCCTTGTTCCCTTGCTCTTCTGCTTGTGCCGCTGGTGTTTTCATAAGCTCAGTGCTGATTTCTTTCTGAATATCACTGCCCCTTATACACAGGTGGTCTGATTCTGCCTTCTGCCCCAGTGAGGGTGGGCTGAGCCCCCTTCCAGAATGACAGAGCAGGTGACTGCAGCACGCTTAGTGCAGGCTTTGTGCCTGATGGGATGGTGTCTCCTTGGGGATGTATGTCCCAGGCAGGTGCCCCAGGATGGCTCAAAGGGAGGGCCTAGAGCAGAGTCGACAGCCTTTCAAGTGGGACCCACCAGGAGGTGTCACCTCCAGGGCTCATTAAAGCGTGTCCAGGCTCTCAGATTTCCTTGGAAACCAGAAACTAAAGGCAAAGTTGGCGGAAGGGTCTTCTGGCATCTTCCTGTGGGAGCAAATGTGGGCGGGAGCAGCTTCCCCCTCTGCTGCAGGGCTTCACCACTCCCGCCCTGCTGCCTCCCTGTACCCCGCAGCCTTCCTACTCCGCTCCCAGCTCTGGCTCAGGCTGCCCTTCTTCTTGCTGATTCCTTGCTCTAGTGCAGGGTTTCTCCAGTGGCTCCCCACGACATGCCCAGGGTGACATGCCAGTGTGTGTCACCAGAGCTGCCCACGCACAGCCCTCTCATAGAAAGCAGTTACAGCGAGCCTGGGGGGTGGGCCCTGTGGGCTGTGTGGGGGAGGTCGTTAGCACAGTGACTGTGACCAGCAGGCAGGATGGGTGGGTGGAGGCCCAGGAGGAAGGAGAAAGGAGCAGGGAGCAGCAAGACACGGGGGAGCAGCATGGGAGTGGGAGAAGCTGAGTGTGGGTTCTGGGAGGGATGGGGAGGGGCAGCCTGGGAGGGGGAGAAGCTGAGTATGGGTTCTGGGAAGGACAGGGGGGAGCAGCGTGGGAGGGAGAGGCTGAGCGTGGGGTCTGGGAAGGGCAGGGGAGGAGCAGTGTGGGAGGGAGAAGCTGAATGTGGTGTCTGGGTAGGACAGGGAGAAGCAGCCTGGGAGGGGGAGGCTGAATGTGGGGTCTGGGAAAGACAGGGGAGGAGTAGCCTGGGATGAAGGAGGCTGAACATGGGGTCTGGGAGGGAGGGGGGGAGCAGCCTGGGATGGGGATAAGCTGAGCGTGGGTTCTGGGAAGGACAAGGGCAGAGCAGGTGGAAGGGAGAAGCTGAGTGTGGGGTCTGGGAGGGATGAGGGAGGAGCAGCGTGAGAGGAAGAAGCTGAGCCTGGGGTATGGGAAGGACAAGGAGAAGCAGTGTGGGATGGGGAGAAACTGAGGATGAGGTCTGGGATGGACTAGGGAGGATCACTGTGAGAGGGAGAAGCTGAGTGTGGGGTCTGGGAAGGACAGGGAGGAGCAGCGTGGGAGGGGGAGAAGCTGAGTGTGGAGTCTGTGAAGGAAAGATGTCTGGGTTGGATTTCTTCATGGTGTTCCCTGTAAACCGCAGGGAGGTTTAACAAGGAAATTGACAGTGAAGAACTACAATTCCTCAAGTCCCTCAGCTCTGATTTGGCTTCCTTTGAAGGGAAGTCTGTGCATGGACTGGGCCATCTGGACCCCTGAAGATATTTGGGTTACAGTGCCAGGCCCTGGATTGAATTCCTGTTTAGTAGAGTTCATTGATTACTCACAGCCACCTCTCCAGCCTCCCCCCACTTAGATCCCCATCAAGCTGTTGCCAGAATTACACCCCAGCCTCTTTGCAGATGGTGCTTGCCCCTGCTTGCCTGGCCAGAACCGTTGGAGACTCACAGCTGGCTCTGGTCTCCTTTCTCTCCATCCTCCTGCCCCAGGTAGGACCAGCCTCCTCCTCCCCAGGGCCAGGCACAGGGGGACACCTTGTGTATACTCTAGTGTGACTGGCAACGACTTGTCCCCCCAGGGCCGACGTGAGCACATGTGAAATAAGGAAGGGCTCAGCGTGCCTCAGAGGGGCCGCCCCTACCTAGGGGTTGCCATCTTTGGTGTTTTTGCTGTTGTGGGGACAGTGTTGACGTGTCCAACTGAAAGCTTTGCCTCCATGCCCCCAATCCAGGATCCGCCATGAGGAAATCCCTTCCCTCCTGCTGTGCCATCTCAGCAAATATATTTTTTCTTCCTTATGACTTTCTTTCCTCTATCTTTTTGTTTTTGTTTTTAAAGACAAATTCTCACTCACCTAGGCTGGAGTGCAGTGGCATGATCCCAGCTCACTGCAACCTCTGTCCCCTGGGTTCAAGCAATCCTCCCTCTTCAGCCTCCTGAGTAGCTGGGACCATAGGCATGCACCACCACGCCCGGCTAATTTTTGTGTTTCTTGTTTGGAGAGAAGGGGTGTTGCCATGTTGCTCAGGCTGGATGCCTCTGAGTCTCTCTGATGGTGCTCTGGAAGTGGCCACAGGGGCCTCTCAAACACACTCCCTGGGCCTGCCCTGCACCGTCACCACATCACCGCAGAAGACAGGATCTCAGATGAACACAGCTCTCAGCACCCTCCTGGCAGCTGGCATAATTGGGACTGATCTTGTTAGAGGGAGACAGCTAGCTCAGTTGACAGTTTTGTGTTCACAACTTCATATATTTGGTGAAAAGACGCAGGGAAATATGAGATGCGGAAGCAAAATGGCTCACAGGGGCTGCTCGAATGCCCCACGGCCTTTGGAGACTCTTTCTCAGCTCACGGAAGGGCTGGGAGGAAAGGGAGGGATGGCGAGGGGTCGCTCTTGCTTAGTAACACCCAGAGCAGGGTGCCAGTGAGGGGTCACCCTTGCTTACTAATACCCAGAGCAGGGTGCTGGCGAGGTGTGGTGTCACCAGATGTGGACCACACTGGCCTGCCAGCCTCCTTGCCTGTGGCCTCGAGGGTCCCTTATCCCTGCAGCCCGGTTCACCAGGGACTCGCAGTGATGCTCACAGTACAGGTTAAACAGGAGCTTGTGCTCACTGCCTTCCCAAGCAGCCCGGTCAGCTGGGACTCAAAGAGCCCATCTCGCCCAGAGCCTCCCAGAACCGAACCTGTACTCTGGGTGACCTGAGGGCTGAAGGCAGTGTGAAAGGGAAATAAATCTTGGGACGCCAACATCACTACACAAAGGGAAAAATCAAGCTGGGAACTGCTGTGGGCAAACCTGCCTCCCTATTTGAAGCCATCCCTCTGCTCACTGAGAGACGTGCATATCTGATTGCCTTCTTTGAAAAGGCTAATCAGAGACTCAAAAGAATGCAAGTTTGTTCTTCACCTGCCTGTGACCAGGAAGCCCCCTCCCTCCTTCCAGTGGTCCTGCCTTTCTGGATGAAACCAATGTACCTCTTACACATATTGATTGATGCCACATGCCTCCCTAAAATGTATAAAACCAAGCTGCACCCTGACCACCTTGGGCATCATGACCTCCTGAGGATGTGTCATGGGCGCACGTCCTTAACTTTGGCTAAATAAACTTCCTAAATTGACTGAGACCCATCTCAGATATTTTGGGTTAACACCAGGGTCAAGACTTCGCTCACCCTGGCCTGTCCTGCCTGTCATCCTGTCCCTTCCCGGACCTGTGGGGCGGGACCTGGGGCTTGGCTTAGCCCACAGCCTCCCACCCTCCCCCCATAGCTGTCACATATGTGAGCCCCCAGAGAGCCTGTGCCATTGTGAGAAGGGTCATTTGTACAGTGCCTGCGTGGGGCCTTGCAGTGGGTCTGTCCCTCCTTACCACATCAGCCACCGAGCAGAGGGACCCTGTGTGCCACAGTTCCTGGGTCCTCATGGAGCCCTGGGCCACAGCTGGACATGGGGCCAGGAATGCTGGTGTCTTCCCTGGGCAGGTGCGGTCAGAAGAGAGGGGACCATTGTCTCCATCGTAAGAACCACTGAGAACCAATGCCAGAGAAAGACACGTGCAGTCTTAAGGGAGGGGCCGGCTGCAGGGAGGAGGATGCCTGACCATGAGCTCTGCAGGCGTCTCGAGGGTTGGGACAGGGGTTTTCTCTTACAGAAAGTGGTCTGCAAGGCTAGAGGCATGAGTGTTGGGAGAAGGGATGACGGTACCCATGGGACAGTGGAGTAGAGTTCCTCCTGGAACCACCCTGGCCTCTGAGGGGCTGTCTGCTGCCTCCAGTTGGGGCCTCAGATGAGGACCTGGAGGGCGGCGCCATGTTAACCCAAGCCTGGGTCACAGGCATCCTGTGGGGTGGCTCAGTGGGAGGAGCAGTCAGGGGGATCGTTCACAAGGCAGAGGGACTGGGGAGTTTCGGGCTGGCCTTGCCCCGGTAAACCAGGGGCTGTTGTGAGTCTTGCCTGAGTCCCATGAGAAAGCGGTTCCTTTCAGGAAGCCCTTTTCGGGAACACAGAGTGGGGGCATGTCCGAGCCTGTGCTGGGTCCAGGAGCCCAGGGCCCCAGTGAAGTTCAGTATCGGTGCAGAAAACATTTAGAACTTGTTTTCACATCAGCTGTCACATATAATTGTCACCACAGCTCTTCAGGGTCCAGGTTCGAGATTCCATTCTAGGAACAGTGCAGCTTAGGAGCAGAGAGAGAAAGCGACTCATCCAAGGCCACTCGAACAGGAACGGGGGCTGGGCAGGAACCCCGGACCCTTCTAGCCTCGTCTCAGGACCCCTGCTTGGTTGCTGAGGGTGAGTGGTTTGTGGAGGGCACGGCCCTGAGCAGCCTGAGGGGAGCTGGCGGCAGACACCATCCTCATGGTGGAAAGCAACACATGTCAAGGTGGCATGTGTGCCTGGCCTCTGTGAGTCTGGATCCTCAGGGGTCCACCCAGCCGGGGCCTGGTGTGGCCTCAAAGGTGAAGGCTCAATGCGGCCCTGATGCTGGTCCCGAGAAACCGTGGGACTGAGGAAGAGCCAAGTGTGGAGCCTCTGAGGGAAAGGCAGGCAGCTGGGGGCTGCAGGAGGCAGGGCAAAGCTCCCACCCAGAGTCAGTGCCTCGGCCACCTCTGAGCCCACTGCCGGTGGGCGGGCCCTGCTGACCTCCCAGCGTATGTTCCAGCCGCTCCCACCCTTTCCCAAGTCTGAATGTCACTCAGGTGGAGGATGAGCCTGTTTCCAGAGGCTTGGGGCTACAGCAGGTGGCCCAGGCTTGGGAAGTGAGGCTGATCGTACCTGTCCAGGCCAGCCCTGCCTCCTATTCACCCACAGAGGGGCTGGCATCTGCTGCTTCTCACAGCCTCGGTTCTGGATGGCTGACAGCCACTCAGTCCCCTCCAACCTCCAGAGCATCCTCGGGCCTCAGAGCCACCGTGCTTCCTGTACCCTCTACCTGGAATGCCCTTCGTGCTTCATGTCTCCCTCGTCTCCTCAGATGCCGCCTTTTTCAGAAAGGCCTTCCCCACCACCTCACCCAGAAGAGAAGCCCGTTTCTCCCTCCAGGACCCAGTTCTGCCTTACGTGTAGCACTTATCCCCTGACATGCAACAGCTCTTTGTTGATGTTTCCTGTTCGTCTCACCCGGCTAGAATGCATGCTCCTCTAATTTGTTTCTGAGGTGTACCCAGCACCTCAGTCAACACCTGGTGTTGGTGAGTGCTTGCTAAGTGTTTGTTAGTGAATGCGTATTTGTTGAATGAATTTGTGGGTGGCTGGATATGTGGGGAAGAGATGGAAGGAGGGTTCAGGAAGTGGCCTGGATAGTTGGAAGGGGTGGACAGATGACAGGTGAAGAGATGGGTAGATGGATGGGGGGCAGTCACTATGGATGCTTGCCTGGGGTGTTGGATGGATGGGTGGATGATGGGGTGGGGGGAGGAATGGTTTGGCAGGTGGATAGCTGATACATTGATGGACAGATGGGTAGGTGGCTGGTTAAATGGATGGGTGATAGTTGGTTTGGTGATGTGTGAATAGGAGGATCAGCCAGACTGACAGATGGCTGGTGGATTAGTTGGTGTGTGGTTGTATTACTGAAGAGGTGGTTTGGGTTAGGGTGGATGGGTGAATGGATTCCTGGTTGAATAAAGGGGCTGATCAATGAATCTTTTGCTGATTGGATGGAGGTACTGGTTGCTATTGGATTGATGTGGCAAGCAACTGGATAACTAGTTGCTAAGTGTGTGTTCGGCAAATGAAGGGCACATGGGTGGTAGGTTGACGGGTGGGTCAGGGTGAGTGGCTGGCTGGATGTGCATGGAGAATGGGTACGCAGGTAGGTGGATGGTTTGATGGCAATGAATGGCTAGTGGGTAGGAGGACTGTTAGGTTGTGCTTGTGGGAGATGGTGGGTGGCACTGGAGGAGCTGGGCATTGGCCGGTGTGTGTGTAGATGGATGGTGAGGGGGCTGCACTGGCACGTGTTGGTGTGGGGATAGACTCATGGAGGATGAATGGCCATGTGTAGATGGATAATGAGGGGGATGTGCTGGCAGCTGGATGAACGGTCATGTGGCTGGCTGGCTGGACTGAGCAGTGGGTGACCCCATCCTACAGCCCATCTTGTAACCCGCCCTGCACCTGGGGGCTCACAGGATCAGGCCCTGCCAAAGCCGAAGTGTCCTGCCTCCCAGCTCCTTTCCTGTCCTCCAAGGACACTTGTGGTTGAGGGTCTGTAGGACTCTTTGGGACCCTCATTCTTCTCAGGAAGCCCCAGGTCAGCACTGATCCTCAGCGGGAGTTTTCTGGAGCTGAACCCCGCCTGTGAGAGCCCAGAGCTCCTGCTGGGGAGTTTCATGGGAGGGGGGCTAGGAGCAGCCACTCAGACCAGAGGCTGATGGAAAACCCTGGAGCTGGTGCTCCCCCCGTGGGGGTCCTGATGAGAGTGAGGGATCGATTTGGCATGTCCTGATGTGAACCTACTCTCCCGGCATCTGAGCTGCAGCCAGGCCCGCCTGCAGGAGATGCTGGCCGGGCAGAAAAAGGACGCTAATTCCTGTTTAAAAGTCAGGGATCCGGAAACCAGTGCTGCCTGGAGAATCCAACAGCAAAAACTGGGGTGATGTGGTTGCACCACTCTAAGCGGGGCTGGAAGTTGCCTCCCAATGCTAACATTAACTGATGAGATTCTGACTAGCTCTGTCTGGAAGGTTCTGTGTCTCTGCGTGCAGCTGTCACTGTGCCCCTCCCTCCCTCCCATGATGCTGTCCCCACCTCACCTGGGGTGGCAATGTGGGTGCACTCTGGCAGGAGCAGCACCACTCCCTCCCCCTCCTGAGCTGCATCGGCTGGCTGGGGTGGGGGTGTCTGGGGCTGAACACCTGCCTCCTGGAAGGATGTTGGAGGCCAATGGGCTTGGTGGGGGGTCCTTTCCCTGTGCCCCTTCCAGCTGGCAGAGCACCAGCCCCTTGTCGGAAGGGCAGCCTTCACCTTGTGACCGCCTGGGAGCTGTATGGAGTGGGCAGGAGTGTGCGTGCAGGTGTGTGTGTGAAATCGTCCCCATAAACTTCATAAAATTAACCAGGGAAGAAGGGAGGGGGAGAAACGAAAATGAACCCAGCCTGGCGCCCTCACACTCGTCCCTGGGTGGTCGTGCTCTGACAGGCTGCCTCAAGCCTGTCTGCTGCCTGTGGCCCCAGAGTCACACAGGCCCGGCCACAAGTCCACTGCCTTCTCGACTGCTCTGCAGATGAGCGCTGGGAACATGTGTTTCCCTCTGAGATGCCCCTTCAGGCCCTGCGTGCCGAGGAAGCTCCTGATGCCAGCCGGCCTGTAGGACCCTGGAGGACCTGAGCTGCCGAAGAATCATGAAGTCCCCACATCTTGATGATTTCAGCCCCTTACCCCGGCCAATCAGCCAACCCAATTCTCCAGCCTCTCACCCTCCATGATCCCCTGAAAAACCCCAGCCCGGAACTCTTCAGGGACACGGATTTGCGGCTCCCTCCCACCCCCTCACTCACTGCCCTGTGATCAATAAGCCCTTTCTCTGCTGCAAACCCTGCTGTCTCCATGTCAGGGGTGTGTTACAGCGCTGTGGCCATACGCATCTCCTGGTCCTGTAACACATGTGCGTGCCTCCTCCATCAGACGGGCTCCTTGGGGCGGGCCTGGAGTGTCTGTCCAGTGCAGGAATGCCGTCTCCACTGCAGCCTCTAAGCTCATCTGGCGAGCATTGTCTACTTGATTAGGTTATTTCAGAGGCGTTTTCTCACTTGGTCCTCCCAGCTACCAGTAAGGAAGGTACTAAAAACCTCAATTACATTTATATTTGGGGAAACAGAGGCTCAGCAGGGGACATGACAGAGCAGAAGGCAGACCCCAAGACAGGCCAGCAGGCAGCAGGAGAAGCAGGCTTGGGCCCTGGCTCCCTCTGAGTCCAGAGTCTCTTTCTGGGCACTTCACTTGGTGCCCAGTGCAGTGCTGACAACACGCATCAACTCATGGAATCCCCAAACCAGCCCATTTACTGCTGGGGAAACTGAGGCTTAGAGCTGCACCTGAGCCTGAACTGAGGCTGCAAAGGCAGCGCACACAGATGCAGGGCCCTCTGCTCCAGAGCCTGGCTGTGGTGATGCCTCGAGGCATTGGCCCACCCCACAGCCCCGCTTTGCTGCTGTGGAGCTAGGGGTGTGGGAAGGGGCCTCGGGCCCGGGAGGGTGGGAGGAAGAGCCCCTGGGCAGCCTGCAGGTGAGACCCTTCTCCCGCTGCCAGCCTGCCCACCAAGCCTCCCTCAGAACATCGCTCAGTAACTCTGCCCAGAAACTGGAAAGATAATTGGGTCATGGCAAAGAGTGAATTATTCCTCCGGAGAAAGTTCTAAAATGCATGAGCCCTCAATGGCAGAGAGAGAGGCAGTTATGAAGCTCAGAGACAGTCTTGGAATTGGAGCCACAGAGTGGCTCTTCCCTGTGCCTTCCGGGGTTCAGGGAGGAGCTGGACAGGACCCCCATCCATAAAGGAGCCCCTATTCTGGTGGCAGAGACAGAGACCCAGACATGAGTGCTGGCAATGCTGGCAATATGACCTTTCAGGGCTGTGGGAGGAGAGGGAGAGCCTGGGGCCAGCCTGGAGGGGGAAGAGGAGGGTCAGGGAGCACCCACAGAAGAGGAGACAAGACCGTGAGGGGTGCCTTAGGGGGAGGGGACCATGCAGGCTGAGGCTGGGGTTTAAAATTTCCTAGCATGGTGAGACTCCTTTGAGGACTGCTGAAAGGGAGGGCACCCCAGCTAGTGCAGCGGGCATGCTGGGACCTCGGGCAGCACAGGGAACCCCCTGACCACAGGTGGCCTGAAAGTCAGAATAGGAGAACTCCTACCCAGGCTTCAGGGCCCTGCTCAAGTGTCCCAAATCCCTCCCAAAGGCTGAGGATACCGCATCTGAGAAATGGGCTTCTGAGGATGTGTCAGACATGGCCCAGGAGGCATCAGCCAGGGCGGGGCTCAGGGGCTCCTAGGAGCTGCTCCTGGCTGCTGTGCCCTGCCTGCTGGTCACCCATCCTGCACTAGGCGATAGGGTCCTGGAGGGCAGCAGGACCATGTCATAGGAGGTGTGAATGGGGCTTTGCTGCAGGCTGTGGGTGGGGACTGGGGCTCCTGGGGGCCGAGGCACATGGCAGGCAGGGGAAGAAGCTGGGGCGGGGTGCAGAGTATGGGGAGAGAGAGCGCTCTCCCGGCCCAGGCCTCATCTGGAAATTGGAGGTGATTTTCCAGCACAGGCAGCTCCTGGGCTTAGAGGCTGGACATTGCCTCAGTGAGCTACGGGCAGTGCTCCTCCTGGGGTGGGATGGGAGGGGGGTCTTATGGCCCCTTGGGACCTTGGGGCCCGGTGGGGTCCAGTGCCCTGGGAGGGTCCCAGTGTGGGAGAAGGAGGGGTCGGGGGGTGGTGTTTAGGCATGCAAAGGGTGGAGATGCCCCTGTAAGTCTGGAGCTGGCAGCCCAGGTGTCTCAACTGCAGCCTTTAGGGCTGCAGTGGACCAGCAGAGGCTTCGCCTCCCTGGAGACCCCAGCAGAGTGCGAGGCAGGGGCTTCTGTAGGCCTTGATCCCACTTTTCTCTGGGCGGGCCCGCGGCAGCAGATGTTTGATGAGCCGGAGATGGGGAGCCTGCCTTGCATGGCCTCGCCCTGCCTGCATGGGCACTCACCCCGCCCCACCCTCCAGGACACTCCGTGGGGCATCGCTGCTGTCCCGTGAGGATCCCCCTTGGGGGGTGGAGGTGTGTGGGGGCCAAAGGCAGGGCCTGAGGAGCTGTGTCTGGGGCCTCAGAAGATGCTGGTCCCCTGCCCTGTCTACACAGCCTGGCTGTCCTGGGGGGATGGGGAGACAGGACACAGGCCACGGGTCTGTGCGGGCTGGTGTGTGGCTGGGGACAGCCAGCACCCCAAGGGAGGAGGTGGCTGCTGGGGAGCAGGATGAAGCAGGAAGGGGTCACCCCACTGAATGGGGTGTGGGTGCAGTCCCTTCATCCTGAAGCCACACATGCCTGGTTCGTGGCCTTTGACTCATGCTGGTGATGGTCACCGTGTGTCCAGGACAGAGCCTGGAAGATTAAGAGCGTGTTTAATTTTTACCACTGGCCGGTGATGCTGGTGTTTTCAGAGGGGAACTGAGGCCTGTGGAAGGGAAATAGCTGACCGGGGGCAGAACACTGCTGGCCAGTGACAAAGGGAGGGACCTACACCGGCTGTGTGCCTCTAACACGCGTCCTCCCACGTGGCACCACCCACAGCGACCCCAGCCCCTTTGCCTTTCTTCAGCACCTGTCATGGGGCCAAGAACCCGAGACTCGGCTGGTGTCCGGGCTGTGATCACAAGCCCCTCCTCTCCGGCTGGGGCCCATGTCTTCAGGTTCATGCAGGTCCAGACGGGTCAAACAAACACAGCTCGCCCACGCAGGGTCATCTTGAAGCTGAGGATGGAACTTGAGAAAACATGTTTCTTTGTTTGGCAATGAGGTCTGCGGAGGGTTCTGAGGGTTTGGAGACATTTTCTTCCTGGAGAGGGCCCTCGTTCCTCCCAGGTATTTGACTCCCACTCCCTGCGAAGCCTCTGAGAGCCATGCTGGGCTCTCCTTCCTCGGCCGCCTCCTCTCCAGGGCAATAGCCTTACTGAGTCCTTGCTCACCTCCAAATGACTCTTCTGTGGAACTTTCCAGTGGAGAAGGAGGAGGGAGAGGAGAAGCAGGGAGCAGCCCGGCCTTCCTCCTCTGTGCCCACTGCCCTCCTGCCATGGGCCCTGTCTGGGCACCCACTTAGGGGTCTCCAGCCTGACTGGTGGCACTGCGGCCTCCCCATGGCTCTAAGGCTGTCTGGGGTGTCCAGGAGTCACAGAGATGGAAACAGATTCACCTCAGTTCTGCAGTGCCTACTCCCTACACCATATGTTCAGGGTTAGACGGTGTCCCCCGCAAAGTCATGTTCATCCAGAACCTCAGAATGTGACCTTATTTGGAAACAGGCTCTTTGCAGGTGGAATTAGTTCAGATGAGATACGGGGGTAGGGTGGGCCCTGAACCCTGGTGACGGGTGTCCTCACAGGAAGAGGGAAATCCAGACTCAGACACAGAGAGGAGGAGGAGGAGGCTGAGACGACAGAGCAGACAGTGGGGTGATGCGGCCACAAGCCAAGGATGCTTGGAGCCACCGGGAGTGGAAGACACAGGAAGGGTGCTCCTGCAGAACCTTCAGAGGCAGCGTGGCCCTGCCCGCACCTCCATCTGGGACGTGGGACTCCAGACTGCGAGGGAGTGGACGCCCGTTGTTGAAGCCCTGCGTGGGCACCCCCATCGCGGCAGCCCTGGGACTCCTCAACTGTGCCCTGTCACCTCTCACCCTGCTGCTGGAGAGGCTCGGTTTGCTCCTGGAAGTCGTGAATGTGAAACGTGGATGTTTTGTTGTGGCGTCCATTGCTACTCTCATGCTGGGGTCCTGCTCTCTCTGTCTGGGTTCCATCACTGCTGAGCTGGACATCAAGGCCGAGGATCTTCTCAGTGGGCAGAAGTGTGTCTCTACAAATAGTGCCAGGTCCTTTTCATTATCCTCCCTGGTCCCTCCCCTCCCCTCCCCTCCCCCTTCCCCTCCCTCCCTCCTTCTCTCCCTCCCTCCTTCCATGTCTGGAGAGGACCCCGGCTTGGAGCAGGCATGCTCTGCTCTGTTGTGAGGCAGATCTCGGGCCTCCTCACTCACCGTCCCACTTGCCAGGAGTCCGGAGGGCATGGTTGGGGGCTCTCAGTTGGGGTCTCTCAGTGGGTGCCCTCGGGGGCTGCTGCCATTGAAAACGCTCTGGGGTGGGAGGCCGGCAGTGTTTGCTAGTAGTGGGAGCTCAGCTGGGCTGCCAGAAGGTGTCCCCACATGGGAACCCCTGGATGGGGGGCTCAGATGGTGGCTGTCCCCTGCAGAGAGATGGCCCAGGAGAGTGACGTGGGCTGCCTGCTGCTCTGCACCAGCCTGGACATGGCAGATCACCGTGCTGTGTCCACTTTCCAGTGTGGGGCCTTGAGCACTGCCAAGAGGTTTTGCCCCAGGGGCTTCCAGGAGGCCTTGTCCTCATCAGTGCATGATACCAACCTCCCTGGGTCTGAGGCTGCTTTCTGGAGTGCATGGGTCCCTCCGAGGGACTAGGACTGGCAGATACTCAGTGTCCACAACTATGAACACCTGAGCAGATGCGGGCTGGGATCCAGGCCCAGCTTGCTGGAAGCTTCTCCATGGGATCTCTCAGGATCCCCATTTTCTCCCGTACCAGTGAAGAAAACCAGCATCCACCCACCACAGAGCCCACAGCTCAGGCTCCTGGCCCAGTGGCCTGGTGATGCCTGGAGACCAGGCTTTGTCTGCTGGTCATTGCTAGAGGCCCCTGGCCACTCTTACTTGATCTCCCACATGGAACTTCCTGCAAACTCTTGAGCGGAGGCGCAGTGGCCACCATTGCCAACATTTCAGTCAGCAGGACTGTGGGCCTGGAGGGCCCCAGGGGCCGAGGTTGCAGAATCGGGGTCTCAAAGGCCCCCACCGACATCCAGTCCAGCACTTCCTGCTGGAGTCCGAGGACACTTTGAGCTCCGCATGGAGCTGTCTGCTGGCCCCTCAGAGGGGGTGATGCTGGATGCGGCTCTGGTCACTCACAATGTGGCTCCAGGGAGGCCATCTCTGGGGTCTCAACTAGAAAGGTCAGGAAAAGGGGCCAGATATGTGTTCAGGGGTCCCCAGAGAGTTGACGGAGACTAGCATCTCCTTAGGGTAAGGAAGGCAAAATGCCCATTCCTGATCCCAGATTGCTTAGATACTGTGCCTGGGAGTCCTCCCACCTCACCTTAATTCCTATCTCCACTCACAGCTTGGCCAAGTTTCTTCCCCTGTTGGAGTCTCACTCCCAATCCCCTACTCTATCTCTCCAGGAGCCTACAAACACTTTGAAATCTGAAGTTTGTGGGAGGTGGCTCTATCGCACAAATACTCTGAGGTGCAACATGACTTGACTGGTAATGAGGCAACCATTCCACCTAGGGCAGAGTTCAAGGACTGCCTTCAAGAGGGGCTGGCCTCAGTTTGCCTGTTACAGAAGCCAAGGGCTAACAGAGGCTGCCCTCTGCCTCATAAAGAAGGAGATAAATGGGTCCACTGGAGAGCAACGGTCACAATCAAGTCTTCATGATGAATTAATAATTCATAATTACCCCAGACTTGCAGATAAGCACAAGCCCACTGGAATTATTTCCCAGGGAGGAACACAGTCAGAAAGTGTGAGAAGGGGACTTCAGTACAGACATTACTTCCAGAGGCCGTTAAGTTCATTCCTCTGCTTCCCAACCAGAACCTGGAAGAGATTCATTAGCTTCCTTGGCTGATTCCTCCTAACAGCTACCACCCCCTGAGCTTCTAAACAGTGCCATATTGCCCCTCTGTTCTTCATAAGGCCAGAAGACCATTCCTGCCAAAGTGACCTCAGAGCCTGGACTCTGGATTTCTAGGGTCTCTCTGTTCTCTGCTCCCCATTCTGCTATTTACATATGAGGTCCCCTGTAGGAGGGCCTGGTGCTAGGTGTCCTGGCGAGATGTGGACATCTTTCTGGCTCTTCTCCTTCTCTTATCTAAGTCCTTACATGGTGGGAAAATACCTCTCTAATGCTATGTAGAAAGAGAAGCAGGGAGTGCCCCTTCTAGCATGGATGCCTTTGGTTCCCAGATCTGGATTCGAGGGGATGGCTCTATTTCTTAAGAAGACATTTACCTAGCATCAGTAATGGAGATGGGGCCTTAATAGGGCTAGGGAGGCACACCCAACCCCAGACCCAGCTCTCTGCTGTTCCCCTTCCCAGTGCACACAATCGCAATTCCCACTCCAGAAAATTTTTTAGAAACATATCTTTAAAAAAAACCTCAAAAAGCCAAGTAGACCCTCAGCTTCAAGATATCTCCTCATTCTCTCTCTCTCTCTCTTTCTCTCTCTCTCTGTCTCTCTGAATCTACAAAGAAGCAGTGAGTTTTGTCTCTCCAAGTACTCAGAGCCTTAGATCACAAAGGGGCCTTAGATCCTGGTCTTTGGGAGATCTTTGACCACCACCTCTGCTGTGGCATGACCATTGTCAAAATGCTAGAAAGGAGAGAGACTGGCTCTTAGACCAAAGGAATTTGGGATTTGAAAGGACTTCCAATTCCAGTTCTATAGATTTTCTTCCTATTAGCCTCTTCATGTGCATCAAATGTAAATGGCAGGCTAAACCTACAGGATGAAGAGAGTTGAAAGACTGCTGCCTAAAAATGCCCTTTTCCAAATCTGTGGGTGCAGAAGCACATTGAAAAGCAGCTACCCAGCCTGGTGGTGTGGCACATGCCTGCAGTCTCACATACTTAAGAGGCTAAGGTGGGAGGACTACTTGAGCCCAGGAGTTTGAGGCTTCAGTGAACTATGATGGTGCCACAACACTCCAGCCTGGGAAACAGAGCTGGACCCCATTTCCAAATAAAAAAAAAAAAGTAGTTACCCAGGTAAGGTGGATGATCAAGTACACCCAGTCAGAAGCACACAAACCTTACCCTTTACCCAAACTCTGTCCCTTACCTGGCCCATTTCCGGTCTCTAGAGGAGGATCAGTTAGGGGGTGTGACCCAAGTTACCAAGATAATTAACTGCGGAAGCACGAGTTTTTTTTTCACTCCTTTGGCCTCTAAATATGAGAGATTTTTACATCTCTTGCCTAGCTCCCTCTTATTCTCTACCCTCTCCCCAACACGCATGCAAATCCTAACAACAAAAAATCCTAAATATAGGAAGACAAACTTTCCTGACCTACCATTTTGGCCCACCTGCAACCCCTGTCCCCCGCCCCCCCTCCAATTTTTTTCTCTCCTGAGCCTCTGCTCTTCGCTTCTAAAATAAAAAAAAAAGAAGAAGAAGGAATTTTCAATAGTCCAACTTGTCAAGCAAAGACCATCTTTTAACTTTCAACAGCAGCGAAAGCCGTGTGAACTCTTGGTGAACCAAGACTGAAGTCATAAATCACGCGTACAAAGGCGGCTGCGGAGGCTGGCGCGGGCTGCTGCACCTCTAACGCTTTCTGGGGCTGACAGGCGGCGGCCCAGCTAAAGTTCACAGCGCCCGGGGAGGGCCCGCCTCCGCCTCCCCTCCCGCCCCCGCCTCCCGCCCCCGCCTCCCCTCCCGCCCCCGCCTCCCCTCCCGCCCCCGCCTCCCCTCCCGCCCCCGCCTCCCTTCCCCCAGCCCGGCCCGGCCCCCGGCCCCGGACCGGTCCGCCGGACCGGTCCGCCGTGCGGCCGCCTGAGCTGCGAGCTGAGGAGGCCCCTTGGCTGTTCCCGCAAAGGGCCGGGGGGCGCATTTTCTCTCCCGCCAGCCAGCTCCATCCTGGTCATTTACTCCCAGCCTTCCCTCACCCCCCACCCCCACAGCCTGCTGTATGTAAATAGGGAAATAGATCTACACGGACACAATAATTTAGCTTGGTTGGTCTTTGGCATTTTCTACAAGACCCCAAGAGATGGACTTTCCTCTCCCCTTCCTCCTTTTAGAAATGGCATCCTTCATCTCTGTCTATGCAGGCCCAATTATCCAGATCCTCGGGGCTCCAATAGGGTCTGAGTCATTGGAACCAGGAACACCTGGCTGAAACATGCCACATAATTAGATTTTCTTTTTCTTTACTTTTTCTTTCTTATTTTTATAAGAGGCCTGGAATTAGCCTCTTCGACTGGGGTGGAGTAGCTGGGGTGTGGGAAAGGAACACCTTCATACAACTTCCAGCTTTCAGCCCCTTGGAGAGATTTCCAAATTCCCTGGAGCCGCTAGGACTTCCTTTCCTCGATCTCTCGGCCACCTTCTCCTCCTTCTCCGATCTTTTTTTTTTTCCCTCCTCCCACTGTCTTCTCTACAGTTTAATCAAAGTTCAGCGACTCCACTTGCCTCTCCTCTCATTTCTTTCGGAAAGCGGAAACCAGACGACCCAGCGGCCACGCGACGAGTCGCCCCAACTCAACCCCAGCAGGACGCTGGAGGGGCCTCCTTTGCCCACCTCTCTTCGCTGGCACTGGCCTCCCGCACCCGGGTCTGCAGTCCCTCCGCCATCTCACAGGTGTGCAGCCGCTAGGCCTGGGGGATCCGAATGACTGGGGCTGGATACGAATGCCTTCGTGTTTCCCAAGACCCCCGGGCCTGCTCCACAAAGTTTGAAGGGTGGGTACACCCCGACCCAGGCAAGTTGCTCCCCCAAACCCATGACTGACTAATCTGATATGACAAAAGCCCATGATGGATTTGGTATATGTTAATTCACAATGCCCTTTCCTCCAGAAATTAACTATAAGTTAATACACACCGGAAACCACGCGCATACACGCTCCTTAATGGGCTTAGGTATTAGCCAGTCCTAACGATGCATACAAATGTGCTCTGCGCTCTGTAGACCCCTCAAGATTTACGGGCCTTGAGCTCTCTGAAGCTGTAAACAAGGAGAAAAAAAAAGAGAAAGCGAAAGCTACTGGGGGGGAAGAGACAGAGGCCTGACTCGCCCCTCCAGGTTTTGGAGAGAAGGGATTCTTTATGTATTTTCCTTTCCTTGCAAGCTCGGTGCGTGTGGGTTTTGGCGTTGGTCTGGGGGTGGTGTTCTGCCTGAATGCTGGTGTGCGAGGGCAGTGTGTTGTTTGCGTGCTGGGGTAGGAGGCCTGCCTCTTCGGATTGCTGTGCAGGGACCTGAACACAGCAGGCATTTGTGAGCATATATGCGTGAGTGTGCACTGTGTTAGGGTGTGTGTGTGTGTGTGTGTGAGAGAGAGAGAGAGAGACAGAGAGGGAGAGGCAGGCTTCCACCTGGGCCAGGCTGCTGTCCCTTGAACGGTGGTGAACAAATCTCTAACAACAATCATAATAACAATAAATAATGAATAATAATAATAAAACAGTAGTTAACAGTCCCTCCATAACAGAATAACAATAAAATGCAAGAGGAAATATTTTGAGGTGGAGACAGAGTCAGGATCACAGCATCTGAGGGGGAGATAGGAAAGGAAGGGAGGAAGAAAGCTTCTTAATATGCTCTTGGCGGGGCTGGGGTTGGGAACCCCTTTCCCAGACAAGGGACGGAGCAGGGGAAGGAGAGCCAGGAGGCCACTCTTTATTGCTTTTTTTCTCAGGCTTCTGCTTTGTGTGATCAGGGAAGGGATCCCACATATGGGTATGGTTAATGGATTTGGAGACTCTCTAGGAGCCCCTGTTTTAAGAAGGAGGCCAAACGTGCAGGCTCAGGCCAAGCGGCAGAGATGAATGAGGTGATGACCACAGCCTTGATCCAGCAGGAGCTCAGAGATGACTGGGAAGACGGGGGGTCCGAACGGAAGCAGAAAAACACTTAAGGCCGCTGGGAAGTTGGGAGAGCCAGGCTGGGGCTCCGGCAGGCCCAGGGAAATTTCCCTTTCTAGGCTCTTTATTAAAAAATTTAAAAGGAGGAGTTGAGGTGCCTTGAATTTTCCTTCGCGAGTTTGGAGACCAGCCGATTTTTCATGAAGCAAGCAAAGACCGCGGTCCCGGATCCTGCAACATATACCTCATTTTCTCCAGGTACAGTTTTCTGGTCATTTAATTAGTTTGTTTTCTTGGGGGAGATGGGAATCACAGGCGTAGAGATAGTAAGTTTGCTAGAGAGGAAGCCACCCCACAGTTTCGGGTCTAACGAAATCCCTCCTTTAAAAACATTTGTACCCCCAATAAAAATAAAATTAAAGAGGAATATAGAAACACAAATTAGCCAACTTTTTTAAAAGAGAAAAAAGAAAAGAAAATCATCGTAACAAATGAGCGTGAGAACTTCTAAAAAATTTGTCACGAACCCTTTCAGAGGTCTGGATTCTTTTTCAGTAGCCGGTGACCCATTTGGTCTGAAAACAGAAATACACTATCCACTGAGTCACTTATTTAAAGCCAGCACACACATGCACACATACACACACACACACACACACACACACACACACACACACACACACACACACAAGCATTCAGAGAGCCCTGGGTGCCCTCGCATTTGGAAACAACACCAGGTGGAGGACGCTGTGATACCTAATTGGACAAAACAGCAATAAAATAAGACCAGTGGAAGTGCTGAGCACAGGGCGCAGGGCTAGGGCCCGGGTTTTGAGTTCCAGGCCGCCAGCGAGGCAGCGGCCCCGGGAGATGGGGGGCCGGGCGGTCAGGCACCGGCTGGCGACTCTGCTCGGCCCCCGCAGCCCGGCCTGCAGCCCCTTTCCCCCAGCCTCTGGGCCTCGTGGGCTCTCTCCGCTCCGACGCCTGTTCGGGGCTTCCCTGTTGAGAGGGTTTTAGGCCGAAGGGCCAAACGACTCAAGCCAGGCTCTGCTTTTTCATTTTTCTCCCTTAGGCCTCTCCACTTGCCCGAGCTCTCAGCCACCAGGAGACAGATGGAAGGGGCTTCTGGGCTGCGTTGGGAGCAGGCACTGTCCCCTACCCACTCCTGCACAGTTTCCCAAAGTCCAGCGACCTCCGACCCTCCTTGGGGGAAAAATACCAGTACCCAGACACCTCTGCACCCTGTTATATGACTGGGCTTGCTTCAGGAATATCTTACAAAGAAGAAGAAGAAGGAGGAGGAGGAACGGCTTGGAGTCATGTTTACATCTAGTTCTACTGATCCGTTCACATCTGGAGAGTTTATTTATAACTCCCTCTATAATTCTCTGTTTGGAGGCACTGGTGGCTCTACTGACAGACTGATGTCTAGGAAATATTGCTCTATGTCTAACGTACCTAAATGTGCTGTGGTTGTATTTACAGATTTACGTTTGAGGGAAGTATGATTATTTCCATAGTATTTGTGCATATACAGTAGTTATAGGAGCAGATTTATATATGGGAAAATATACGACTCTCTTACAGCCATCCGGCTTTATGTACATTTGATATCCTGACCGATTTATATCTCTGAACAGCTATATAGATAAAAACGTATATTGTTAGAATTATGTATCAGGAGATATATACTTATTGATTGTGAAATAGAGTAGTTAGAGCATTCACTTAGAGCCATATATGGCTATGGAGATATTTCTATATTATTATCACTATATATAGGCATATCTATTTATAACTGCATAGTTATAAAAATAGACATAAGTAATTATAGTCCTATATGTGCATGCTGCAATCTCTCTCTAGAGTTATAGACACTTTCAAATATAACTCTATAGAGAGATCTGTATGTATATAAGGTGTAATTATCTTGTGATGTGTTTACGTTGGGACTTAGGCCCGTCTGTCTAGAACAGACATATTTATATGTAGGGGCTGGGAGAGACTTATTCACAGATATCTGCAGAGGGCCAACTGGAAACACTGTATCTGCCCTCTAGAAAACCAGCTAGGAGAGTTGTGTACTTATGGAGGGATGGAGTTACAAAAGGGTAAATAGAGCTCAGGGAGCCTTAAGGAAGGGAGGTGAATGGAGGGTGGGTGGGCTTGGTTTGAACAGATAGTGGGAGGAAAGGGGTAAACACCAGCACCCACCAGAAGGCGAGAACCAGTTTTGTGAGGGGCTGGTCCAGACAACTGTGGACAAGGAGCTTGTAAAATGAGAAGCGGCTAACAGTCCTGCCACCTCACCCTGAGATACTCTCCACCGAGGAAGCAGCCTTCAGTTTGGCTTTTAGTGCACTGTAGGATAGGGACTGTCGTGTCACTCCTGTAGTCCTAGAGCGTTTCTGTTGAACCCTAATTTTTAGGTCTCAAAGAGTGGGCTTCAGAGATAACGAGGTTTAGGCAGGGACAAGGCGAGGAGCGTGGGGTGTACTTTCGCTTTCCAATAAGTGAGGTAATCCAGGAAAATGAGTTAATTTGGCCAAATAAAGCTTGTTTTTATGTGGGCCTCCTGTGCTCTGGTGGGGATGTAGGATGGGACCAGAATCTGGTGGACTGAGGAGTGAATCTCTAAGTATTGGGCCTGCTCTGATGGGGGCTTGGGGAGGTTGTCCTCACCACCTGCCCTCCTTCTCTGAGGTCTGAGTTGCCTAATTCCCTCTGGGCACAGAGGGACTCCTTCAGCTCCCTAACAGTGCTGCCCTGGGTCTTTTCAGGGAGAATTTGACTTTAGGAACAGGGAACATGGACTTACCCCACCAGATCTCACTTCTCCCACTCACAGCTACACCACTCTTATGTCAGCCTCATTCCAGGCGCCACTCGGCCAGGGGTCCACAGTTCTTCCCCTGCTACCAACCAGCCCAGTGGGGAAATACCTCCCACGACTGTCAGTTTTTGTGTTTGTGTGTGTGTGTGTGTGTGTGTGTGTGTGTGTGTGTGTGTTTTAACCAGGGAGTTAGAGATAACTTCATTAACTGCATGAAGGAATTGTCCTGAACTCAGTCTCTGTGGCCAACCTAGCCTCCAGGATCTCTAGGATGCTAGGGAGTGGAGACCCTTGGACCAGGCTAACCACCATGTGCCATCCTCCACACACCCCTGCCCACAGGACTAGGAATTCCTGCAGTGCAGGGACTCTATCTGCTGCCTGGCACAGAATGGTTGCCCAAACATACTTCTTGACGTAAACAGAATGGCAGTCAATACAAAAACTCACCCTCACTCTGCACACCACCATAGCCACTGCTGGCTAGCAGGCACCCTAGCCAGGCTGGGAGATAACATGGTGGCTGGCAGCAGCTTGGGCTTTGACCGGACCAGTGGTTAGTAGGGTGGGAGAGCATCCTGAGCCTAGGATGGGGCGGGGACTGGAGCAAGGCACCTGGAATCCAGAAATCTGGGGGTAAGCCAAGGCAGACCTACCGCCCCAGTGCACTTCTGCTTTCTATCTCCAGTCTCCTGGCTCCCTGGACCCCCAAAAGTTATGAAAACTAAACCAGAGCTAGACCTGGGCTAGGAAGGAATTGCCTGTCAACCCGAGGGGTGCAAAGAGGAACCACCATTGGGTCCATTAAGAAATCCACAAATAAAACAAAAATAAATCAGTGTGACACAGACAACCTGGCTGAAGGAAAGGTTTCTCTCTGTGCCTCAGCCCTGCTCCAGGGCTACCAAACAGATCAGGCTTAATATTTAAAATGTTTAATAGTTAAAATTTTTTTAACAATTTAACTTTAAAAAGGTCACACATTTTCTTATCCAGCAATGCCCCAATCAGATTGTTTCATTTTATTATTATTATCAACAGTGTCCCCTTTTTGGCACCTGTAAAATAGTTCCTTTCGGGAGTTTGGAGCCAGGCCAGGCACCGTCAGTGCATGGGATGAGATGGGCAGGTTTGGAGCTCCTCTGTCTAGAGAGGATCACGGTCTGCAGAGAAGGGTTGGCCTCCCCGTCTCCCATCAAGGCTTAAAGCAAGGAGAACCATCCCGAATTTGGTTCCTTTTCCCCTAAGTATCCTTAGAGGCAATCCACCCTGTGACTAGGTGACTAGGTGAAGAACTGAGGTCCAGAAAGGAGCTATCTTAAACCTGGAATCCCATTTCCTAGTCTGCAGCCTTAAGCAGTTTCCCTCTCAGACAACTAGCCCTCTCCTTCCTCCCCATGAAAACCCATGGCTTACAGGGATGGTTGTTGCTTTCCCTAAAGAAATTCAGGAAGGGAGATCTGAGGGTCAGTTCTCAGCGGTGGCGTTCTTTAAAGGGGACGCAGCCTGACTGCCAGGAGGGGAGAAAGAGTCGGGCCAGCCAATGCGCATTTGCGAGGCACCAGAAGCTTCTCCCTTCACAGTGGTTCCCATGGTTGTCTTAGAAACCAGTCCCCGAGGCTTGGCAAAGGGGGAGACATCCGTGGCAGTGCTTGGGTGTCAAGGCTCTGAGGCTCCGGCCTGACCTCTCCACCGGGTCGAGTGGAAAGTCTCCGGATGCCAAGAGTCACAAAGGGCCGAACAGGGTGAGGAAACCCGACGCAGAGTCCGGAGAAGGCAGCACGGAATCCCTCCCTCAGACCTGCCCGGACGGTGTTGGTTGGGGTGAGTCTCCCCAAAAGTCATGACACGGTGATCTCGAGGACAGGACGGCCTGCGTGCCCCTGGGGTGCTCTCTCACCGAAGGGTCGTTCTCGTCGAAAGCAGAACCCCACAGCCTCAGGGGTTGCCTGGGGGTATGTGTTTCAATGCCTCTGCTGTAAGACTCTGTGTGTGTGTCTGTGTGTGTATGTGTGGGTGGGTGTGTGTATGTGTGTGTGGATGTGTGTGTGTCTGTGTGTGTGTCTCCCATCCTCTCTTCTCTCTCTGTCTCTCAGTCTCTGTGTGTTTCTTTCCCTCTCTCTGTCGGTTTGTGTGTGTGTGCCCGTGTGCGTGTGTGTCCTTGGCCGAATGTGCCCTGTGTGCCACAAAGCTGTTTCTCGCATGGCGGCCTGTCTTTGATGAGCCTGTTTCTGCCTCTCTGCCTGGGTCATGAGACAGGTTGTCAATTCTTTTCACTGACACGGTTCCGCTTTGGGTGTGTGAAGACCTGGCCCACGTGAGGAGATGCTTCGGTCCCAGAGCAATTGAAATATCATCCCCATCCTGAGTGGCCTCTTTTCTAGGATCAAGATGAACACTGCAGACAAGGACACAAGCCCCACAGGAGCTCTTTGTCCCGCAGGAGACCAGCGGACCCACGTCAGAGAAGATGCTTGTATCTTTTCATGGCTCTTCTCTGAGAAATGAAGCCACACCACAATATGGTCTGGAGGAGGAAGCCGGGAATGGGAGATGGCAACAATCCCTGTCACTGGAACGCTGGCCTCTCTGGAAAAGCCACCCTTTTGGAACCCCACCCCTTATGACCCTGGCAGTGGAACGGTGATATATCCTGCCTGGCCGCCGGCGTCTGCCCTGTCCTCCCTCCTGCTCTGCCACACCTGTTTCTCAAGTGCCTCGATGCCTCTCACTGACGCCCAATGTCTTCAACAAAGATGACTTCCCAGTCCGTCAGGGAGACATTTCTTCGAGATCCGTGCCGTGATTGTTTCTCTCTCCAAACGTGTTTCTGCTTGATTGGGCAGGTCTCATGACCTGGGAGCTCCTGGCTTCCATTCGTTTCTCAGGCAGGGAAGCTTGCTTCTTCCCCACGTTTCCCCTCATGGGTGGGTGGATTGCCTAGAATGAGCGCTAGGCGACCGTGACAGGCCTTGTCTTCCAGGACAGGTGGTGTCCCATTTCCTCTGCACTTCCTGTCTCATTCTTGAGGGACATCCTCTCCTCTGCTCGTGGGTGGACTGACTCCCTTGCTCTTCTGGCCGAAACGAATGTCAGGGAACCAAAGGGACTGGGCTGGGGCTGGGGCTGGGGCTGTGGCTGGGCGCAGCCGAAGTTGCGTCAGGGCTACCAGGTCGGTGGAGGGTTGGGTGTGGGGCGAATTTTGCAGAAACCTCTTTGTTCCTCTGGTAGGCATGTGAAAACGTGGCTTGGGTCAGGCACAGGACCCCCACCCCCCGGGTCCTAGGTGTTCTTCGATTTTCCTTGGCATTGATGGAAAGGTCAACAGCTTCCCCACTCAACCGGCACGTGCCTGGACACCACCCTTTGTTTCGCTGTCGCCCCGTATGCCTTCCGTGACACACATTAACATCAACTGCTGTGGGATAGGACAGTGACACGCGTGGTCACATGGTCTCCGCCTCGGATTCGCCCCTGTTCCTCTATGAAGGTGTCCTGTAAAGCGTGGTCGGCTTTCTGGAACCCCAGGGCTTTTACAAGCCAGGCAGGCCACTGCTCTTTCAAAGGAGGAGGGAGGCAGAGGGCTGATGGATGAGTGAATTTGCAGCTGACACCAGGCCTTGAGACCTATGGGATCATTCTGTGCTGCAGCGAGGCCCTGCCAGCCTCACCAGATGTGGTGAGCCCATGCTATCTCACTCGGAGGGGGCGAAAATCGGATCTGAACGGGAGTCCAGAGAACTCAGCAGGCGTCCTGAAGCTCCCCCTCCCTTGGTGGAAGTAGGCTCAAGCAGGTCCTGAGGTGAGGACTCCTCGGGTTTGGCCCTGGGACAGGAGAAGACACCCGCGGGCCCCTCTCCCACGCTGCCCCAAACTGGACCCCGGATCTAGCCGCCGCCGTGGGGGTAGCAGGAGCCTCGCTGCTGCCGCGCTCAGAGGTGGCAGTATTTAAAGGGGACCCAGCCTGACTGCCAGGAGCGGAGCGCCAGTCGGCCCAGCCAATGCGCATGCGCGAGGCGCGAGCGGCTTCTCCAGTCACAGTGGTTCCCACGGTTGTCTTAGAAACCAGTCCCCGAGGCTGGGCGAAGAAGGAGCCCTCCGTGGCAGTGCTTGGGTTTCAGGGCTCTGAGGCTCCGGCTTAACCTCTTCACGGGGTCGACGGGAATGTCCCCAGATTCCAGGAGTCGCAAAGGGCCGACTACCATGAGGAAATCCCAGCGGAGACGGGGGAAGCAGCACGGGATCCCAGCCTCAGGTCTGCCCGGACGCTGTTGGTTGGGGTGAGTCTCCCCAAAACTCGTGCCTCCGTCAGTGATCTCTAGGACAGGTCGGCCTGCGCGCCCCTGGGCTGCTCTCTCACCCGAGGGTCGTTCTCCTAGAGAGCAGAACATCACAGCCTCAGGGATTGCCTGGGGGTGTGTTTTTCAATGCCCTCCTCCTTTGAAAGAGCAGTGGCCTGCGCTGCTTCTAAAAGCCCTGGGGCTCCAGAAAGGCGACAGCGCTTTACAGGACACCTGCAAAGAGGAACAGGGGCAAATCCAAGGTGGAGACCATGTGACCACGCATGGCACTGGCCTATCCCACAGCAGTTGGTGATAATGTGTGTCACTGGAGGCATACGGGGCGACGGCAAAACAAAGGGTGGTGTCCAGGAATGTGCCGGTGGAAGGGGGAAACGGGTGACCTTTCCATCAATGCCAAGGAAAATCGAAAAACACGTCGGACCCACGGGGTGGGGAGGGGGAGACTGTGCCTGACCCAAGCCACGTTTTCAAATGCCTACCAGAGGAGCAAAGAGGTTTCTGCAAAATTCGCCCTACCCCAAACCCTCCAAGGTCCTGGCAGCCCTGACGCAACTTTGGCTGCACCGAGCCCCAGCACCAGCCCCCAACACTAGACCAGTCCCTTGGGATCCCTGACATTCTTTTCGGCCAGATGATCAAGGGGTTCAGTCCACCCAGGAGCAGAGGAGAGGATGTCCCTCAAGAATGAGACAGGAAGTCCAGAGGAAATGCGACACCACCTGTCCTGGAAAACAAGGCCAGTTACGGTCGCCTAGCGCTCATTCTAGGCAATCCACCCACCCATGAGGGGAAGCGTGGGGAAGAAGGAAGCTTCCCTGCCTGAGACACCTATGGAAGCCAAGAGTTCCCGGGTCATGAGACCTCCCCAATCAAGCAGAAACACGTTTGGAGAGAGAAACAATCACGACACGGAACTCAAGGAAGTGTCTCTCTGACGGAGTGAGAAGTCATCTTTGTTGAAGGCATTTGGCCAGAGCGAGAGGCATCCAGGCCCATGAGAAACAGGGGACACAGAGCATGATGGAGGACGCAGCAGAGGTCGGAGCCCAGACAGGATACGGCACCGTGCTACCGACACGGGCATAAGGCGTGGGGTTCCAAAAGGGTTCCTTGTTGAGGGAGGCCAGCGTTCCAGGGACAGGGATTGTTGCCATCTCTCATTCCCGGCTTCCTCTTGCTGACTGTATCGTGGTGTGGCTTCATTTCTAAGAGAAGAGCCGTGAAAAGACTCAAGCATCTTCTCTGATGAGGGTCCGCTGCTCTCCTGTAGGACAAAGAGCTCCTGTGGGGCTCTTCTCCCCGTCTGCAGTGTGTTCACTTGGATGCCAGAAAAGAGGCCGCTCAGGATGGGGATGAGACTTCAATTGCTCTGAGACCGACGCATCTCCTCACGTGGGCCAGGCTTTCACAGAGAAAAAGCGGATCCGCGGCAGTAAGAACGATTGACAACCGGCCCCATGACACAGGAAGAGAAGCAGAAAGTGGCTCAACAAAGACAGGCCGCATTGCGAAAAACCGCTATGTGGCGCACAGGGCACATTAAGCCAAAGGCAAACACGCAAACGGGCACACACACACAAACCCACAGAGACAGGGAAAGAAACACACAGAGACTGAGAGACAGAGAGAGAAGAGAGAATGGGAGACACACACATAGACACACACACACACACACAGTGTCGTACAGCAGAGGCATTGAAACACACACCCCCAGGCAACCCCTGAGGCGGCAGGGTTCTGCTCTGGAGGGGAACCACCCTCGGGTGGGAGAGAAGCCCAGGGGCACGCAGGCCGACCCGTCCTCGAGATCACGGACGGCGGCACGACTTTTGGGGAGACTCACCCCAACCAACACCGTCCGTGCAGGCCTCAGGCTGGGATCCCGTGCTGCTTCCCCCGACTCTGCCTGGGGTTTCATCATCGTGCTCGGCCCTTTGCGACTCCTGGCATCCGCAAACGTTCCCTTCGACCCCGAGGAGAGATGAGGCCGGAGCCTCAGAGCCTCCACACCCAAGCACTGCCACGGAGGGCTCCTGCTCTGCCAAGCCTCGGGGACTGGTTCCTAAGACAACCGTGGGAACCACTGTGACGGGAGAAACCGCCGGCGCCTCGCGCATGCGCATTGGCGGAGCCGATTCGCGCTCCACTCCTGACAGGTAGGCTGCGTCCCCTTTAAATGTTGCCGCCGCCGCGCGGCGGCCGCGATGCTCCTGCTGCCGCCGCGGCGGCGGCTGGATCCTGAGTCGTGTTTGGGGCGGTGTGGGAGAGGGGGCCGCGGGCGTCTCGTCCTGTCCCAGGCCCAAACCCCCAGGGGTACTGCCCTCCGGACCTGCTTGAGCCGACTTCCACCGAGGGAGGGGGAGCTTCAGGACGCCCGCTGTGTTCTCCGAACTCCCGTTGAGATCCGATTTTGGCCCCCTGCGAGTGAGATAGGACGGGCTCACCACTTCTGGTCGGGCCGGCAGGGCCTCGCTGCAACACAGAATGAAACCATCAGTCTCAAGGCCTAGTGTCAGCTGTAAATTCACTGATGCATCAGCCCTCTGCCTCCCTCCTCCTTTGAAAGACCAGTGGCCTGCCCCGCTTGCAAAAGCCCTGGGGTTCCGGAAAGCCGACCGCGCTTGACAGGACACCTGCAAAGAAGAACAGAGGCGAATCCGAGGGGGAGACCATGCGACCACGCGTGGCACTGGCCAATCCCACAGCAGTTGGTGATAACGTGTGTCACCGGAGGCATACGGGGCGACGGCGAAGCAAAGGGTCGGGTCCAGGCATGTGCCGGTGGAAGGGGGAAACGGGTTACCTTTCCATCAATGCCAGGGAAAATCAAAGAACAGCTGGGACCCGGGGCGTGGAGGGGCCGCCTGTGCCTGACCCAAGCCACGTTTTCAAATGCCTACCAGAGGAGCAAATGGGTTTTTGCAAAATTCGCGACAGCCCCAATCCTCCACCGACCTGGTAGCCCTGACGCAACTTCGGCTGGCACAAACCCACAGAGAGTGGGAAAGAAACACACAGAGACTGAGAGACAGAGAGAGAAGAGAGAATGGGAGACACACACATAGACACACACACACACACACACACACACACACACACACACACACACACACACAGTGTCGTACAGCAGAGGCATTGAAACACACACCCCCAGGCAACCCCTGAGGCGGCAGGGTTCTGCTCTGGAGGGGAACCACCCTCGGGTGAGAGAGAAGCCCAGGGGCACGCAGGCCGACCCGTCCTCGAGATCACAGACGGCGGCACGACTTTTGGGGAGACTCACCCCAACCAACACCGTCCGTGCAGGCCTCAGGCTGGGATCCCGTGCTGCTTCCCCCGACTCTGCCTGGGGTTTCATCATCGTGGTCGGCCCTTTGCGACTCCTGGCATCCGCAAACGTTCCCTTCGACCCCGAGGAGAGATGAGGCCGGAGCCTCAGAGCCTCCACACCCAAGCACTGCCACGGAGGGCTCCTGCTCTGCCAAGCCTCGGGGACTGGTTCCTAAGACAACCGTGGGAACCACTGTGACGGGAGAAACCTCCGGCGCCTCGCGCATGCGCATTGGCGGAGCCGACTCGCGCTCCACTCCTGACAGGTAGGCTGCGTCCCCTTTAAATGTTGCCGCCGCCGCGCGGCGGCCGCGATGCTCCTGCTGCCGCCGCGGCGGCGGCTGGATCCTGGGTCGTGTTTGGGGCGGTGTGGGAGAGGGGGCCGCGGGCGTCTCGTCATGTCCCAGGCCCAAACCCCCAGGGGTACTGCCCTCTGGACCTGCTTGAGCCGACTTCCACCGAGGGAGGGGGAGCTTCAGGACGCCCGCTGTGTTCTCCGAACTCCCGTTGAGATCCGATTTTGGCCCCCTGCGAGTGAGATAGGACGGGCTCACCACTTTTGGTCGGGCCGGCAGGGCCTCGCTGCAACACAGAATGAAACCATCAGTCTCAAGGCCTAGTGTCAGCTGTAAATTCACTGATGCATCAGCCCTCTGCCTCCCTCCTCCTTTGAAAGACCAGTGGCCTGCCCCGCTTGCAAAAGCCCTGGGGTTCCGGAAAGCCGACCGCGCTTGACAGGACACCTGCAAAGAAGAACAGAGGCGAATCCGAGGGGGAGACCATGCGACCACGCGTGGCACTGGCCAATCCCACAGCAGTTGGTGATAACGTGTGTCACCGGAGGCATACGGGGCGACGGCGAAGCAAAGGGTCGGGTCCAGGCATGTGCCGGTGGAAGGGGGAAACGGGTTACCTTTCCATCAATGCCAGGGAAAATCAAAGAACAGCTGGGACCCGGGGCGTGGAGGGGCCGCCTGTGCCTCACCCAAGCCACGTTTTCAAATGCCTACCAGAGGAGCAAATGGGTTTCTGCAAAATTCGCGACAGCCCCAATCCTCCACCGACCTGGTAGCCCTGACGCAACTTCGGCTGGCACAAACCCACACAGAGTGGGAAAGAAACACACAGAGACTGAGAGACAGAGAGAGAAGAGAGAATGGGAGACACACACATAGACACACACACACACGCACACACACAGTGTCGTACAGCAGAGGCATTGGAACACACACCCCCAGGCAACCCCTGAGGCGGCAGGGTTCTGCTCTGGAGGGGAACCACCCTCGGGTGTAAGAGAAGCCCAGGGGCACGCAGGCCGACCCGTCCTCGAGATCACAGACGGCGGCACGACTTTTGGGGAGACTCACCCCAACCAACACCGTCCGTGCAGGCCTCAGGCTGGGATCCCGTGCTGCTTCCCCCGACTCTGCCTGGGGTTTCATCATCGTGCTCGGCCCTTTGCGACTCCTGGCATCCGCAAACGTTCCCTTCGACCCCGAGGAGAGATGAGGCCGGAGCCTCAGAGCCTCCACACCCAAGCACTGCCACGGAGGGCTCCTGCTCTGCCAAGCTTCGGGGACTGGTTCCTAAGACAACCGTGGGAACCACTGTGATGGGAGAAACCGCCGGCGCCTCGCGCATGCGCATTGGCGGAGCCGACTCGCGCTCCACTCCTGACAGGTAGGCTGCGCCCCTTTAAATGTTGTCGCCGCCGCGCGGCGGCCGCGATGCTCCTGCTGCCGCCGCGGCGGCGGCTGAATCCTGGGTCGTGTTTGGGGCGGTGTTGGAGAGGGGGCCGCGGGCGTCTCGTCCTGTCCCAGGCCCAAACCCGCAGGGGTACTGCCCTCCGGACCTGCTTGAGCCGACTTCCACCGAGGGAGGGGGAGCTTCAGGACGCCCGCTGTGTTCTCCGAACTCCCGTTGAGATCCGATTTTGGCCCCCTGCGAGTGAGATAGGACGGGCTCACCACTTCTGGTCGGGCCGGCAGGGCCTCGCTGCAACACAGAATGAAACCATCAGTCTCAAGGCCTAGTGTCAGCTGTAAATTCACTGATGCATCAGCCCTCTGCCTCCCTCCTCCTTTGAAAGACCAGTGGCCTGCCCCGCTTGCAAAAGCCCTGGGGTTCCGGAAAGCCGACCGCGCTTGACAGGACACCTGCAAAGAAGAACAGAGGCGAATCCGAGGGGGAGACCATGCGACCACGCGTGGCACTGGCCAATCCCACAGCAGTTGGTGATAACGTGTGTCACCGGAGGCATACGGGGCGACGGCGAAGCAAAGGGTCGGGTCCAGGCATGTGCCGGTGGAAGGGGGAAACGGGTTACCTTTCCATCAATGCCAGGGAAAATCAAAGAACAGCTGGGACCCGGGGCGTGGAGGGGCCGCCTGTGCCTCACCCAAGCCACGTTTTCAAATGCCTACCAGAGGAGCAAATGGGTTTCTGCAAAATTCGCGACAGCCCCAATCCTCCACCGACCTGGTAGCCCTGAGGCAACGTCGGCTGGCACAAACCCACAGAGAGTGGGAAAGAAACACACAGAGACTGAGAGACAGAGAGAGAAGAGAGAATGGGAGACACACACATAGACACACACACACACGCACACACACAGTGTCGTACAGCAGAGGCATTGAAACACACACCCCCAGGCAACCCCTGAGGCGGCAGGGTTCTGCTCTGGAGGGGAACCACCCTCGGGTGAGAGAGAAGCCCAGGGGCACGCAGGCCGACCCGTCCTCGAGATCACGGACGGCGGCACGACTTTTGGGGAGACTCACCCCAACCAGCACCGTCCGTGCAGGCCTCAGGCTGGGATCCCGTGATGCTTCCCCCGACTCTGCCTGGGGTTTCATCATCGTGGTCGGCCCTTTGCGACTCCTGGCATCCGCAAACGTTCCCTTCGACCCCGAGGAGAGATGAGGCCGGAGCCTCAGAGCCTCCACACCCAAGCACTGCCACGGAGGGCTCCTGCTCTGCCAAGCCTCGGGGACTGGTTCCTAAGACAACCGTGGGAACCACTGTGACGGGAGAAACTGCCGGCGCCTCGCGCATGCGCATTGGCGGAGCCGACTCGCGCTCCACTCCTGACAGGTAGGCTGCGTCCCCTTTAAATGTTGCCGCCGCCGCGCGGCGGCCGCGATGCTCCTGCTGCCGCCGCGGCGGCGGCTGGATCCTGGGTCGTGTTTGGGGCGGTGTGGGAGAGGGGGCCGCGGGCGTCTCGTCCTGTCCCAGGCCCAAACCCCCAGGGGTACTGCCCTCCGGACCTGCTTGAGCCGACTTCCACCGAGGGAGGGGGAGCTTCAGGACGCCCGCTGTGTTCTCCGAACTCCCGTTGAGATCCGATTTTGGCCCCCTGCGAGTGAGATAGGACGGGCTCACCACTTCTGGTCGGGCCGGCAGGGCCTCGCTGCAACACAGAATGAAACCATCAGTCTCAAGGCCTAGTGTCAGCTGTAAATTCACTGATGCATCAGCCCTCTGCCTCCCTCCTCCTTTGAAAGACCAGTGGCCTGCCCCGCTTGCAAAAGCCCTGGGGTTCCGGAAAGCCGACCGCGCTTGACAGGACACCTGCAAAGAAGAACAGAGGCGAATCCGAGGGAGAGACCATGCGACCACGCGTGGCACTGGCCAATCCCACAGCAGTTGGTGATAACGTGTGTCACCGGAGGCATACGGGGCGACGGCGAAGCAAAGGGTCGGGACCAGGCGTGTGCCGGTCGAAGGGGGAAACGGGTTACCTTTCCATCAATGCCAGGGAAAATCAAAGAACAGCTGGGACCCGGGGCGTGGAGGGGCCGCCTGTGCCTCACCCAAGCCACGTTTTCAAATGCCTACCAGAGGAGCAAATGGGTTTCTGCAAAATTCGCGACAGCCCCAATCCTCCACCGACCTGGTAGCCCTGACGCAACTTCGGCTGGCACAAACCCACAGAGAGTGGGAAAGAAACACACAGAGACTGAGAGACAGAGAGAGAAGAGAGAATGGGAGACACACACATAGACACACACACACACGCACACACACAGTGTCGTACAGCAGAGGCATTGAAACACACACCCCCAGGCAACCCCTGAGGCGGCAGGGTTCTGCTCTGGAGGGGAACCACCCTCGGGTGAGAGAGAAGCCCAGGGGCACGCAGGCCGACCCGTCCTCGAGATCACGGACGGCGGCACGACTTTTGGGGAGACTCACCCCAACCAGCACCGTCCGTGCAGGCCTCAGGCTGGGATCCCGTGATGCTTCCCCCGACTCTGCCTCGGGTTTCATCATCGTGGTCGGCCCTTTGCGACTCCTGGCATCCGCAAACGTTCCCTTCGACCCCGAGGAGAGATGAGGCCGGAGCCTCAGAGCCTCCACACCCAAGCACTGCCACGGAGGGCTCCTGCTCTGCCAAGCCTCGGGGACTGGTTCCTAAGACAACCGTGGGAACCACTGTGACGGGAGAAACCGCCGGCGCCTCGCGCATGCGCATTGGCGGAGCCGACTCGCGCTCCACTCCTGACAGGTAGGCTGCGTCCCCTTTAAATGTTGCCGCCGCCGCGCGGCGGCCGCGATGCTCCTGCTTCCGCCACGGCGGCGGCTGGATCCTGGGTCGTGTTTGGGGCGGTGTGGGAGAGGGGGCCGCGGGCGTCTCGTCCTGTCCCAGGCCCAAACCCCCAGGGGTACTGCCCTCCGGACCTGCTTGAGCCGACTTCCACCGAGGGAGGGGGAGCTTCAGGACGCCCGCTGTGTTCTCCGAACTCCCGTTGAGATCCGATTTTGGCCCCCTGCGAGTGAGATAGGACGGGCTCACCACTTCTGGTCGGGCCGGCAGGGCCTCGCTGCAACACAGAATGAAACCATCAGTCTCAAGGCCTAGTGTCAGCTGTAAATTCACTGATGCATCAGCCCTCTGCCTCCCTCCTCCTTTGAAAGACCAGTGGCCTGCCCCGCTTGCAAAAGCCCTGGGGTTCCGGAAAGCCGACCGCGCTTGACAGGACACCTGCAAAGAAGAACAGAGGCGAATCCGAGGGGGAGACCATGCGACCACGCGTGGCACTGGCCAATCCCACAGCAGTTGGTGATAACGTGTGTCACCGGAGGCATACGGGGCGACGGCGAAGCAAAGGGTCGGGTCCAGGCATGTGCCGGTGGAAGGGGGAAACGGGTTACCTTTCCATCAATGCCAGGGAAAATCAAAGAACAGCTGGGACCCGGGGCGTGGAGGGGCCGCCTGTGCCTCACCCAAGCCACGTTTTCAAATGCCTACCAGAGGAGCAAATGGGTTTCTGCAAAATTCGCGACAGCCCCAATCCTCCACCGACCTGGTAGCCCTGACGCAACTTCGGCTGGCACAAACCCACACAGAGTGGGAAAGAAACACACAGAGACTGAGAGACAGAGAGAGAAGAGAGAATGGGAGACACACACATAGACACACACACACACGCACACACACAGTGTCGTACAGCAGAGGCATTGAAACACACACCCCCAGGCAACCCCTGAGGCGGCAGGGTTCTGCTCTGGAGGGGAACCACCCTCGGGTGAGAGAGAAGCCCAGGGGCACGCAGGCCGACCCGTCCTCGAGATCACGGACGGCGGCACGACTTTTGGGGAGACTCACCCCAACCAGCACCGTCCGTGCAGGCCTCAGGCTGGGATCCCGTGATGCTTCCCCCGACTCTGCCTGGGGTTTCATCATCGTGGTCGGCCCTTTGCGACTCCTGGCATCCGCAAACGTTCCCTTCGACCCCGAGGAGAGATGAGGCCGGAGCCTCAGAGCCTCCACACCCAAGCACTGCCACGGAGGGCTCCTGCTCTGCCAAGCCTCGGGGACTGGTTCCTAAGACAACCGTGGGAACCACTGTGACGGGAGAAACTGCCGGCGCCTCGCGCATGCGCATTGGCGGAGCCGACTCGCGCTCCACTCCTGACAGGTAGGCTGCGTCCCCTTTAAATGTTGCCGCCGCCGCGCGGCGGCCGCGATGCTCCTGCTGCCGCCGCGGCGGCGGCTGGATCCTGGGTCGTGTTTGGGGCGGTGTGGGAGAGGGGGCCGCGGGCGTCTCGTCCTGTCCCAGGCCCAAACCCCCAGGGGTACTGCCCTCCGGACCTGCTTGAGCCGACTTCCACCGAGGGAGGGGGAGCTTCAGGACGCCCGCTGTGTTCTCCGAACTCCCGTTGAGATCCGATTTTGGCCCCCTGCGAGTGAGATAGGACGGGCTCACCACTTCTGGTCGGGCCGGCAGGGCCTCGCTGCAACACAGAATGAAACCATCAGTCTCAAGGCCTAGTGTCAGCTGTAAATTCACTGATGCATCAGCCCTCTGCCTCCCTCCTCCTTTGAAAGACCAGTGGCCTGCCCCGCTTGCAAAAGCCCTGGGGTTCCGGAAAGCCGACCGCGCTTGACAGGACACCTGCAAAGAAGAACAGAGGCGAATCCGAGGGGGAGACCATGCGACCACGCGTGGCACTGGCCAATCCCACAGCAGTTGGTGATAACGTGTGTCACCGGAGGCATACGGGGCGACGGCGAAGCAAAGGGTCGGGACCAGGCGTGTGCCGGTCGAAGGGGGAAACGGGTTACCTTTCCATCAATGCCAGGGAAAATCAAAGAACAGCTGGGACCCGGGGCGTGGAGGGGCCGCCTGTGCCTGACCCAAGCCACGTTTTCAAATGCCTACCAGAGGAGCAAATGGGTTTCTGCAAAATTCGCGACAGCCCCAATCCTCCACCGACCTGGTAGCCCTGACGCAACTTCGGCTGGCACAAACCCACAGAGAGTGGGAAAGAAACACACAGAGACTGAGAGACAGAGAGAGAAGAGAGAATGGGAGACACACACATAGACACACACACACACGCACACACACAGTGTCGTACAGCAGAGGCATTGAAACACACACCCCCAGGCAACCCCTGAGGCGGCAGGGTTCTGCTCTGGAGGGGAACCACCCTCGGGTGAGAGAGAAGCCCAGGGGCACGCAGGCCGACCCGTCCTCGAGATCACGGACGGCGGCACGACTTTTGGGGAGACTCACCCCAACCAGCACCGTCCGTGCAGGCCTCAGGCTGGGATCCCGTGATGCTTCCCCCGACTCTGCCTGGGGTTTCATCATCGTGGTCGGCCCTTTGCGACTCCTGGCATCCGCAAACGTTCCCTTCGACCCCGAGGAGAGATGAGGCCGGAGCCTCAGAGCCTCCACACCCAAGCACTGCCACGGAGGGCTCCTGCTCTGCCAAGCCTCGGGGACTGGTTCCTAAGACAACCGTGGGAACCACTGTGACGGGAGAAACCGCCGGCGCCTCGCGCATGCGCATTGGCGGAGCCGACTCGCGCTCCACTCCTGACAGGTAGGCTGCGTCCCCTTTAAATGTTGCCGCCGCCGCGCGGCGGCCGCGATGCTCCTGCTTCCGCCACGGCGGCGGCTGGATCCTGGGTCGTGTTTGGGGCGGTGTGGGAGAGGGGGCCGCGGGCGTCTCGTCCTGTCCCAGGCCCAAACCCCCAGGGGTACTGCCCTCCGGACCTGCTTGAGCCGACTTCCACCGAGGGAGGGGGAGCTTCAGGACGCCCGCTGTGTTCTCCGAACTCCCGTTGAGATCCGATTTTGGCCCCCTGCGAGTGAGATAGGACGGGCTCACCACTTCTGGTCGGGCCGGCAGGGCCTCGCTGCAACACAGAATGAAACCATCAGTCTCAAAGCCTAGTGTCAGCTGTAAATTCACTGATGCATCAGCCTTCTGCCTCCCTCCTCCTTTGAAAGACCAGTGGTCTGCCCCGCTTGCAAAAGCCCTGGGGTTCCGGAAAGCCGACCGCGCTTGACAGGACACCTGCAAAGAAGAACAGAGGCGAATCCGAGGGGGAGACCATGCGACCACGCGTGGCACTGGCCAATCCCACAGCAGTTGGTGATAACGTGTGTCACCGGAGGCATACGGGGCGACGGCGAAGCAAAGGGTCGGGTCCAGGCGTGTGCCGGTGGAAGGGGGAAACGGGTTACCTTTCCATCAATGCCAGGGAAAATCAAAGAACAGCTGGGACCCGGGGCGTGGAGGGGCCGCCTGTGCCTGACCCAAGCCACGTTTTCAAATGCCTACCAGAGGAGCAAATGGGTTTCTGCAAAATTCGCGACAGCCCCAATCCTCCACCGACCTGGTAGCCCTGACGCAACTTCGGCTGGCACAAACCCACAGAGAGTGGGAAAGAAACACACAGAGACTGAGAGACAGAGAGAGAAGAGAGAATGGGAGACACACACATAGACACACACACACACACACACACACAGTGTCGTACAGCAGAGGCATTGAAACACACACCCCCAGGCAACCCCTGAGGCGGCAGGGTTCTGCTCTGGAGGGGAACCACCCTCGGGTGAGAGAGAAGCCCAGGGGCACGCAGGCCGACCCGTCCTCGAGATCACGGACGGCGGCACGACTTTTGGGGAGACTCACCCCCACCAACACCGTCCGTGCAGGCCTCAGGCTGGGATCCCGTGCTGCTTCCCCCGACTCTGCCTGGGGTTTCATCATCGTGCTCGGCCCTTTGCGACTCCTGGCATCCGCAAACGTTCCCTTCGACCCCGAGGAGAGATGAGGCCGGAGCCTCAGAGCCTCCACACCCAAGCACTGCCACGGAGGGCTCCTGCTCTGCCAAGCCTCGGGGACTGGTTCCTAAGACAACCGTGGGAACCACTGTGACGGGAGAAACCGCCGGCGCCTCGCGCATGCGCATTGGCGGAGCCGACTCTCGCTCCACTCCTGACAGGTAGGCTGCGTCCCCTTTAAATGTTGCTGCCGCCGCGGCGGCGGCTGGATCCTGGGTCGTGTTTGGGGCGGTGTGGGAGAGGGGGCCGCGGGCGTCTCGTCCTGTCCCAGGCCCAAACCCCCAGGGGTACTGCCCTCCGGACCTGCTTGAGCCGACTTCCACCGAGGGAGGGGGAGCTTCAGGACGCCCGCTGTGTTCTCCGAACTCCCGTTGAGATCCGATTTTGGCCCCCTGCGAGTGAGATAGGACGGGCTCACCACTTCTGGTCGGGCCGGCAGGGCCTCGCTGCAACACAGAATGAAACCATCAGTCTCAAGGCCTAGTGTCAGCTGTAAATTCACTGATGCATCAGCCCTCTGCCTCCCTCCTCCTTTGAAAGACCAGTGGCCTGCCCCGCTTGCAAAAGCCCTGGGGTTCCGGAAAGCCGACCGCGCTTGACAGGACACCTGCAAAGAAGAACAGAGGCGAATCCGAGGGGGAGACCATGCGACCACGCGTGGCACTGGCCAATCCCACAGCAGTTGGTGATAACGTGTGTCACCGGAGGCATACGGGGCGACGGCGAAGCAAAGGGTCGGGTCCAGGCGTGTGCCGGTGGAAGGGGGAAACGGGTTACCTTTCCATCAATGCCAGGGAAAATCAAAGAACAGCTGGGACCCGGGGCGTGGAGGGGCCGCCTGTGCCTGACCCAAGCCACGTTTTCAAATGCCTACCAGAGGAGCAAATGGGTTTCTGCAAAATTCGCGACAGCCCCAATCCTCCACCGACCTGGTAGCCCTGACGCAACTTCGGCTGGCACAAACCCACACAGAGTGGGAAAGAAACACACAGAGACTGAGAGACAGAGAGAGAAGAGAGAATGGGAGACACACACATAGACACACACACACACACACACACACACACACAGTGTCGTACAGCAGAGGCATTGAAACACACACCCCCAGGCAACCCCTGAGGCGGCAGGGTTCTGCTCTGGAGGGGAACCACCCTCGGGTGAGAGAGAAGCCCAGGGGCACGCAGGCCGACCCGTCCTCGAGATCACGGACGGCGGCACGACTTTTGGGGAGACTCACCCCAACCAGCACCGTCCGTGCAGGCCTCAGGCTGGGATCCCGTGATGCTTCCCCCGACTCTGCCTGGGGTTTCATCATCGTGGTCGGCCCTTTGCGACTCCTGGCATCCGCAAACGTTCCCTTCGACCCCGAGGAGAGATGAGGCCGGAGCCTCAGAGCCTCCACACCCAAGCACTGCCACGGAGGGCTCCTGCTCTGCCAAGCCTCGGGGACTGGTTCCTAAGACAACCGTGGGAACCACTGTGACGGGAGAAACTGCCGGCGCCTCGCGCATGCGCATTGGCGGAGCCGACTCGCGCTCCACTCCTGACAGGTAGGCTGCGTCCCCTTTAAATGTTGCCGCCGCCGCGCGGCGGCCGCGATGCTCCTGCTGCCGCCGCGGCGGCGGCTGGATCCTGGGTCGTGTTTGGGGCGGTGTGGGAGAGGGGGCCGCGGGCGTCTCGTCCTGTCCCAGGCCCAAACCCCCAGGGGTACTGCCCTCCGGACCTGCTTGAGCCGACTTCCACCGAGGGAGGGGGAGCTTCAGGACGCCCGCTGTGTTCTCCGAACTCCCGTTGAGATCCGATTTTGGCCCCCTGCGAGTGAGATAGGACGGGCTCACCACTTCTGGTCGGGCCGGCAGGGCCTCGCTGCAACACAGAATGAAACCATCAGTCTCAAGGCCTAGTGTCAGCTGTAAATTCACTGATGCATCAGCCCTCTGCCTCCCTCCTCCTTTGAAAGACCAGTGGCCTGCCCCGCTTGCAAAAGCCCTGGGGTTCCGGAAAGCCGACCGCGCTTGACAGGACACCTGCAAAGAAGAACAGAGGCGAATCCGAGGGGGAGACCATGCGACCACGCGTGGCACTGGCCAATCCCACAGCAGTTGGTGATAACGTGTGTCACCGGAGGCATACGGGGCGACGGCGAAGCAAAGGGTCGGGACCAGGCGTGTGCCGGTCGAAGGGGGAAACGGGTTACCTTTCCATCAATGCCAGGGAAAATCAAAGAACAGCTGGGACCCGGGGCGTGGAGGGGCCGCCTGTGCCTGACCCAAGCCACGTTTTCAAATGCCTACCAGAGGAGCAAATGGGTTTCTGCAAAATTCGCGACAGCCCCAATCCTCCACCGACCTGGTAGCCCTGACGCAACTTCGGCTGGCACAAACCCACAGAGAGTGGGAAAGAAACACACAGAGACTGAGAGACAGAGAGAGAAGAGAGAATGGGAGACACACACATAGACACACACACACACGCACACACACAGTGTCGTACAGCAGAGGCATTGAAACACACACCCCCAGGCAACCCCTGAGGCGGCAGGGTTCTGCTCTGGAGGGGAACCACCCTCGGGTGAGAGAGAAGCCCAGGGGCACGCAGGCCGACCCGTCCTCGAGATCACGGACGGCGGCACGACTTTTGGGGAGACTCACCCCAACCAGCACCGTCCGTGCAGGCCTCAGGCTGGGATCCCGTGATGCTTCCCCCGACTCTGCCTGGGGTTTCATCATCGTGGTCGGCCCTTTGCGACTCCTGGCATCCGCAAACGTTCCCTTCGACCCCGAGGAGAGATGAGGCCGGAGCCTCAGAGCCTCCACACCCAAGCACTGCCACGGAGGGCTCCTGCTCTGCCAAGCCTCGGGGACTGGTTCCTAAGACAACCGTGGGAACCACTGTGACGGGAGAAACCGCCGGCGCCTCGCGCATGCGCATTGGCGGAGCCGACTCGCGCTCCACTCCTGACAGGTAGGCTGCGTCCCCTTTAAATGTTGCCGCCGCCGCGCGGCGGCCGCGATGCTCCTGCTTCCGCCACGGCGGCGGCTGGATCCTGGGTCGTGTTTGGGGCGGTGTGGGAGAGGGGGCCGCGGGCGTCTCGTCCTGTCCCAGGCCCAAACCCCCAGGGGTACTGCCCTCCGGACCTGCTTGAGCCGACTTCCACCGAGGGAGGGGGAGCTTCAGGACGCCCGCTGTGTTCTCCGAACTCCCGTTGAGATCCGATTTTGGCCCCCTGCGAGTGAGATAGGACGGGCTCACCACTTCTGGTCGGGCCGGCAGGGCCTCGCTGCAACACAGAATGAAACCATCAGTCTCAAAGCCTAGTGTCAGCTGTAAATTCACTGATGCATCAGCCTTCTGCCTCCCTCCTCCTTTGAAAGACCAGTGGTCTGCCCCGCTTGCAAAAGCCCTGGGGTTCCGGAAAGCCGACCGCGCTTGACAGGACACCTGCAAAGAAGAACAGAGGCGAATCCGAGGGGGAGACCATGCGACCACGCGTGGCACTGGCCAATCCCACAGCAGTTGGTGATAACGTGTGTCACCGGAGGCATACGGGGCGACGGCGAAGCAAAGGGTCGGGTCCAGGCGTGTGCCGGTGGAAGGGGGAAACGGGTTACCTTTCCATCAATGCCAGGGAAAATCAAAGAACAGCTGGGACCCGGGGCGTGGAGGGGCCGCCTGTGCCTGACCCAAGCCACGTTTTCAAATGCCTACCAGAGGAGCAAATGGGTTTCTGCAAAATTCGCGACAGCCCCAATCCTCCACCGACCTGGTAGCCCTGACGCAACTTCGGCTGGCACAAACCCACAGAGAGTGGGAAAGAAACACACAGAGACTGAGAGACAGAGAGAGAAGAGAGAATGGGAGACACACACATAGACACACACACACACACACACACACAGTGTCGTACAGCAGAGGCATTGAAACACACACCCCCAGGCAACCCCTGAGGCGGCAGGGTTCTGCTCTGGAGGGGAACCACCCTCGGGTGAGAGAGAAGCCCAGGGGCACGCAGGCCGACCCGTCCTCGAGATCACGGACGGCGGCACGACTTTTGGGGAGACTCACCCCCACCAACACCGTCCGTGCAGGCCTCAGGCTGGGATCCCGTGCTGCTTCCCCCGACTCTGCCTGGGGTTTCATCATCGTGCTCGGCCCTTTGCGACTCCTGGCATCCGCAAACGTTCCCTTCGACCCCGAGGAGAGATGAGGCCGGAGCCTCAGAGCCTCCACACCCAAGCACTGCCACGGAGGGCTCCTGCTCTGCCAAGCCTCGGGGACTGGTTCCTAAGACAACCGTGGGAACCACTGTGACGGGAGAAACCGCCGGCGCCTCGCGCATGCGCATTGGCGGAGCCGACTCTCGCTCCACTCCTGACAGGTAGGCTGCGTCCCCTTTAAATGTTGCTGCCGCCGCGGCGGCGGCTGGATCCTGGGTCGTGTTTGGGGCGGTGTGGGAGAGGGGGCCGCGGGCGTCTCGTCCTGTCCCAGGCCCAAACCCCCAGGGGTACTGCCCTCCGGACCTGCTTGAGCCGACTTCCACCGAGGGAGGGGGAGCTTCAGGACGCCCGCTGTGTTCTCCGAACTCCCGTTGAGATCCGATTTTGGCCCCCTGCGAGTGAGATAGGACGGGCTCACCACTTCTGGTCGGGCCGGCAGGGCCTCGCTGCAACACAGAATGAAACCATCAGTCTCAAGGCCTAGTGTCAGCTGTAAATTCACTGATGCATCAGCCCTCTGCCTCCCTCCTCCTTTGAAAGACCAGTGGCCTGCCCCGCTTGCAAAAGCCCTGGGGTTCCGGAAAGCCGACCGCGCTTGACAGGACACCTGCAAAGAAGAACAGAGGCGAATCCGAGGGGGAGACCATGCGACCACGCGTGGCACTGGCCAATCCCACAGCAGTTGGTGATAACGTGTGTCACCGGAGGCATACGGGGCGACGGCGAAGCAAAGGGTCGGGTCCAGGCGTGTGCCGGTGGAAGGGGGAAACGGGTTACCTTTCCATCAATGCCAGGGAAAATCAAAGAACAGCTGGGACCCGGGGCGTGGAGGGGCCGCCTGTGCCTGACCCAAGCCACGTTTTCAAATGCCTACCAGAGGAGCAAATGGGTTTCTGCAAAATTCGCGACAGCCCCAATCCTCCACCGACCTGGTAGCCCTGACGCAACTTCGGCTGGCACAAACCCACACAGAGTGGGAAAGAAACACACAGAGACTGAGAGACAGAGAGAGAAGAGAGAATGGGAGACACACACATAGACACACACACACACACACACACACACACACAGTGTCGTACAGCAGAGGCATTGAAACACACACCCCCAGGCAACCCCTGAGGCGGCAGGGTTCTGCTCTGGAGGGGAACCACCCTCGGGTGAGAGAGAAGCCCAGGGGCACGCAGGCCGACCCGTCCTCGAGATCACGGACGGCGGCACGACTTTTGGGGAGACTCACCCCAACCAGCACCGTCCGTGCAGGCCTCAGGCTGGGATCCCGTGATGCTTCCCCCGACTCTGCCTGGGGTTTCATCATCGTGGTCGGCCCTTTGCGACTCCTGGCATCCGCAAACGTTCCCTTCGACCCCGAGGAGAGATGAGGCCGGAGCCTCAGAGCCTCCACACCCAAGCACTGCCACGGAGGGCTCCTGCTCTGCCAAGCCTCGGGGACTGGTTCCTAAGACAACCGTGGGAACCACTGTGACGGGAGAAACTGCCGGCGCCTCGCGCATGCGCATTGGCGGAGCCGACTCGCGCTCCACTCCTGACAGGTAGGCTGCGTCCCCTTTAAATGTTGCCGCCGCCGCGCGGCGGCCGCGATGCTCCTGCTGCCGCCGCGGCGGCGGCTGGATCCTGGGTCGTGTTTGGGGCGGTGTGGGAGAGGGGGCCGCGGGCGTCTCGTCCTGTCCCAGGCCCAAACCCCCAGGGGTACTGCCCTCCGGACCTGCTTGAGCCGACTTCCACCGAGGGAGGGGGAGCTTCAGGACGCCCGCTGTGTTCTCCGAACTCCCGTTGAGATCCGATTTTGGCCCCCTGCGAGTGAGATAGGACGGGCTCACCACTTCTGGTCGGGCCGGCAGGGCCTCGCTGCAACACAGAATGAAACCATCAGTCTCAAGGCCTAGTGTCAGCTGTAAATTCACTGATGCATCAGCCCTCTGCCTCCCTCCTCCTTTGAAAGACCAGTGGCCTGCCCCGCTTGCAAAAGCCCTGGGGTTCCGGAAAGCCGACCGCGCTTGACAGGACACCTGCAAAGAAGAACAGAGGCGAATCCGAGGGGGAGACCATGCGACCACGCGTGGCACTGGCCAATCCCACAGCAGTTGGTGATAACGTGTGTCACCGGAGGCATACGGGGCGACGGCGAAGCAAAGGGTCGGGACCAGGCGTGTGCCGGTCGAAGGGGGAAACGGGTTACCTTTCCATCAATGCCAGGGAAAATCAAAGAACAGCTGGGACCCGGGGCGTGGAGGGGCCGCCTGTGCCTGACCCAAGCCACGTTTTCAAATGCCTACCAGAGGAGCAAATGGGTTTCTGCAAAATTCGCGACAGCCCCAATCCTCCACCGACCTGGTAGCCCTGACGCAACTTCGGCTGGCACAAACCCACAGAGAGTGGGAAAGAAACACACAGAGACTGAGAGACAGAGAGAGAAGAGAGAATGGGAGACACACACATAGACACACACACACACGCACACACACAGTGTCGTACAGCAGAGGCATTGAAACACACACCCCCAGGCAACCCCTGAGGCGGCAGGGTTCTGCTCTGGAGGGGAACCACCCTCGGGTGAGAGAGAAGCCCAGGGGCACGCAGGCCGACCCGTCCTCGAGATCACGGACGGCGGCACGACTTTTGGGGAGACTCACCCCAACCAGCACCGTCCGTGCAGGCCTCAGGCTGGGATCCCGTGATGCTTCCCCCGACTCTGCCTGGGGTTTCATCATCGTGGTCGGCCCTTTGCGACTCCTGGCATCCGCAAACGTTCCCTTCGACCCCGAGGAGAGATGAGGCCGGAGCCTCAGAGCCTCCACACCCAAGCACTGCCACGGAGGGCTCCTGCTCTGCCAAGCCTCGGGGACTGGTTCCTAAGACAACCGTGGGAACCACTGTGACGGGAGAAACCGCCGGCGCCTCGCGCATGCGCATTGGCGGAGCCGACTCGCGCTCCACTCCTGACAGGTAGGCTGCGTCCCCTTTAAATGTTGCCGCCGCCGCGCGGCGGCCGCGATGCTCCTGCTTCCGCCACGGCGGCGGCTGGATCCTGGGTCGTGTTTGGGGCGGTGTGGGAGAGGGGGCCGCGGGCGTCTCGTCCTGTCCCAGGCCCAAACCCCCAGGGGTACTGCCCTCCGGACCTGCTTGAGCCGACTTCCACCGAGGGAGGGGGAGCTTCAGGACGCCCGCTGTGTTCTCCGAACTCCCGTTGAGATCCGATTTTGGCCCCCTGCGAGTGAGATAGGACGGGCTCACCACTTCTGGTCGGGCCGGCAGGGCCTCGCTGCAACACAGAATGAAACCATCAGTCTCAAAGACTAGTGTCAGCTGTAAATTCACTGATGCATCAGCCTTCTGCCTCCCTCCTCCTTTGAAAGACCAGTGGTCTGCCCCGCTTGCAAAAGCCCTGGGGTTCCGGAAAGCCGACCGCGCTTGACAGGACACCTGCAAAGAAGAACAGAGGCGAATCCGAGGGGGAGACCATGCGACCACGCGTGGCACTGGCCAATCCCACAGCAGTTGGTGATAACGTGTGTCACCGGAGGCATACGGGGCGACGGCGAAGCAAAGGGTCGGGTCCAGGCGTGTGCCGGTGGAAGGGGGAAACGGGTTACCTTTCCATCAATGCCAGGGAAAATCAAAGAACAGCTGGGACCCGGGGCGTGGAGGGGCCGCCTGTGCCTGACCCAAGCCACGTTTTCAAATGCCTACCAGAGGAGCAAATGGGTTTCTGCAAAATTCGCGACAGCCCCAATCCTCCACCGACCTGGTAGCCCTGACGCAACTTCGGCTGGCACAAACCCACAGAGAGTGGGAAAGAAACACACAGAGACTGAGAGACAGAGAGAGAAGAGAGAATGGGAGACACACACATAGACACACACACACACACACACACACAGTGTCGTACAGCAGAGGCATTGAAACACACACCCCCAGGCAACCCCTGAGGCGGCAGGGTTCTGCTCTGGAGGGGAACCACCCTCGGGTGAGAGAGAAGCCCAGGGGCACGCAGGCCGACCCGTCCTCGAGATCACGGACGGCGGCACGACTTTTGGGGAGACTCACCCCCACCAACACCGTCCGTGCAGGCCTCAGGCTGGGATCCCGTGCTGCTTCCCCCGACTCTGCCTGGGGTTTCATCATCGTGCTCGGCCCTTTGCGACTCCTGGCATCCGCAAACGTTCCCTTCGACCCCGAGGAGAGATGAGGCCGGAGCCTCAGAGCCTCCACACCCAAGCACTGCCACGGAGGGCTCCTGCTCTGCCAAGCCTCGGGGACTGGTTCCTAAGACAACCGTGGGAACCACTGTGACGGGAGAAACCGCCGGCGCCTCGCGCATGCGCATTGGCGGAGCCGACTCTCGCTCCACTCCTGACAGGTAGGCTGCGTCCCCTTTAAATGTTGCTGCCGCCGCGGCGGCGGCTGGATCCTGGGTCGTGTTTGGGGCGGTGTGGGAGAGGGGGCCGCGGGCGTCTCGTCCTGTCCCAGGCCCAAACCCCCAGGGGTACTGCCCTCCGGACCTGCTTGAGCCGACTTCCACCGAGGGAGGGGGAGCTTCAGGACGCCCGCTGTGTTCTCCGAACTCCCGTTGAGATCCGATTTTGGCCCCCTGCGAGTGAGATAGGACGGGCTCACCACTTCTGGTCGGGCCGGCAGGGCCTCGCTGCAACACAGAATGAAACCATCAGTCTCAAGGCCTAGTGTCAGCTGTAAATTCACTGATGCATCAGCCCTCTGCCTCCCTCCTCCTTTGAAAGACCAGTGGCCTGCCCCGCTTGCAAAAGCCCTGGGGTTCCGGAAAGCCGACCGCGCTTGACAGGACACCTGCAAAGAAGAACAGAGGCGAATCCGAGGGGGAGACCATGCGACCACGCGTGGCACTGGCCAATCCCACAGCAGTTGGTGATAACGTGTGTCACCGGAGGCATACGGGGCGACGGCGAAGCAAAGGGTCGGGTCCAGGCATGTGCCGGTGGAAGGGGGAAACGGGTTACCTTTCCATCAATGCCAGGGAAAATCAAAGAACAGCTGGGACCCGGGGCGTGGAGGGGCCGCCTGTGCCTGAACCAAGCCACGTTTTCAAATGCCTACCAGAGGAGCAAATGGGTTTCTGCAAAATTCGCGACAGCCCCAATCCTCCACCGACCTGGTAGCCCTGACGCAACTTCGGCTGGCACAAACCCACACAGAGTGGGAAAGAAACACACAGAGACTGAGAGACAGAGAGAGAAGAGAGAATGGGAGACACACACATAGACACACACACACACACACACACACACACAGTGTCGTACAGCAGAGGCATTGAAACACACACCCCCAGGCAACCCCTGGGGCGGCAGGGTTCTGCTCTGGAGGGGAACCACCCTCGGGTGAGAGAGAAGCCCAGGGGCCCGCAGGCCGACCCGTCCTCGAGATCACGGACGGCGGCACGACTTTTGGGGAGACTCACCCCAACCAGCACCGTCCGTGCAGGCCTCAGGCTGGGATCCCGTGCTGCTTCCCCCGACTCTGCCTGGGGTTTCATCATCGTGGTCGGCCCTTTGCGACTCCTGGCATCCGCAAACGTTCCCTTCGACCCCGAGGAGAGATGAGGCCGGAGCCTCAGAGCCTCCACACCCAAGCACTGCCACGGAGGGCTCCTGCTCTGCCAAGCCTCGGGGACTGGTTCCTAAGACAACCGTGGGAACCACTGTGACGGGAGAAACCGGCGGCGCCTCGCGCATGCGCATTGGCGGAGCCGACTCGCGCTCCACTCCTGACAGGTAGGCTGCGTCCCCTTTAAATGTTGCCGCCGCCGCGCGGCGGCCGCGATGCTCCTGCTGCCGCCGCGGCGGCGGCTGGATCCTGGGTCGTGTTTGGGGCGGTGTGGGAGAGGGGGCCGCGGGCGTCTCGTCCTGTCCCAGGCCCAAACCCCCAGGGGTACTGCCCTCCGGACCTGCTTGAGCCGACTTCCACCGAGGGAGGGGGAGCTTCAGGACGCCCGCTGTGTTCTCCGAACTCCCGTTGAGATCCGATTTTGGCCCCCTGCGAGTGAGATAGGACGGGCTCACCACTTTTGGTCGGGCCGGCAGGGCCTCGCTGCAACACAGAATGAAACCATCAGTCTCAAGGCCTAGTGTCAGCTGTAAATTCACTGATGCATCAGCCCTCTGCCTCCCTCCTCCTTTGAAAGACCATTGGCCTGCCCCGCTTGCAAAAGCCCTGGGGTTCCGGAAAGCCGACCGCGCTTGACAGGACACCTGCAAAGAAGAACAGAGGCGAATCCGAGGGGGAGACCATGCGACCACGCGTGGCACTGGCCAATCCCACAGCAGTTGGTGATAACGTGTGTCACCGGAGGCATACGGGGCGACGGCGAAGCAAAGGGTCGGGTCCAGGCATGTGCCGGTGGAAGGGGGAAACGGGTTACCTTTCCATCAATGCCAGGGAAAATCAAAGAACAGCTGGGACCCGGGGCGTGGAGGGGCCGCCTGTGCCTGACCCAAGCCACGTTTTCAAATGCCTACCAGAGGAGCAAATGGGTTTCTGCAAAATTCGCGACAGCCCCAATCCTCCACCGACCTGGTAGCCCTGACGCAACTTCGGCTGGCACAAACCCACACAGAGTGGGAAAGAAACACACAGAGACTGAGAGACAGAGAGAGAAGAGAGAATGGGAGACACACACATAGACACACACACACACGCACACACACAGTGTCGTACAGCAGAGGCATTGGAACACACACCCCCAGGCAACCCCTGAGGCGGCAGGGTTCTGCTCTGGAGGGGAACCACCCTCGGGTGTAAGAGAAGCCCAGGGGCACGCAGGCCGACCCGTCCTCGAGATCACAGACGGCGGCACGACTTTTGGGGAGACTCACCCCAACCAACACCGTCCGTGCAGGCCTCAGGCTGGGATCCCGTGCTGCTTCCCCCGACTCTGCCTGGGGTTTCATCATCGTGCTCGGCCCTTTGCGACTCCTGGCATCCGCAAACGTTCCCTTCGACCCCGAGGAGAGATGAGGCCGGAGCCTCAGAGCCTCCACACCCAAGCACTGCCACGGAGGGCTCCTGCTCTGCCAAGCCTCGGGGACTGGTTCCTAAGACAACCGTGGGAACCACTGTGATGGGAGAAACCGCCGACGCCTCGCGCATGCGCATTGGCGGAGCCGACTCGCGCTCCACTCTTGACAGGTAGGCTGCGCCCCTTTAAATGTTGTCGCCGCCGCGCGGCGGCCGCGATGCTCCTGCTGCCGCCGCGGCGGCGGCTGAATCCTGGGTCGTGTTTGGGGCGGTGTTGGAGAGGGGGCCGCGGGCGTCTCGTCCTGTCCCAGGCCCAAACCCCCAGGGGTACTGCCCTCCGGACCTGCTTGAGCCGACTTCCACCGAGGGAGGGGGAGCTTCAGGACGCCCGCTGTGTTCTCCGAACTCCCGTTGAGATCCGATTTTGGCCCCCTGCGAGTGAGATAGGACGGGCTCACCACTTCTGGTCGGGCCGGCAGGGCCTCGCTGCAACACAGAATGAAACCATCAGTCTCAAAGCCTAGTGTCAGCTGTAAATTCACTGATGCATCAGCCTTCTGCCTCCCTCCTCCTTTGAAAGACCAGTGGCCTGCCCCGCTTGCAAAAGCCCTGGGGTTCCGGAAAGCCGACCGCGCTTGACAGGACACCTGCAAAGAAGAACAGAGGCGAATCCGAGGGGGAGACCATGCGACCACGCGTGGCACTGGCCAATCCCACAGCAGTTGGTGATAACGTGTGTCACCGGAGGCATACGGGGCGACGGCGAAGCAAAGGGTCGGGTCCAGGCGTGTGCCGGTGGAAGGGGGAAACGGGTTACCTTTCCATCAATGCCAGGGAAAATCAAAGAACAGCTGGGACCCGGGGCGTGGAGGGGCCGCCTGTGCCTGACCCAAGCCACGTTTTCAAATGCCTACCAGAGGAGCAAATGGGTTTCTGCAAAATTCGCGACAGCCCCAATCCTCCACCGACCTGGTAGCCCTGACGCAACTTCGGCTGGCACAAACCCACAGAGAGTGGGAAAGAAACACACAGAGACTGAGAGACAGAGAGAGAAGAGAGAATGGGAGACACACACATAGACACACACACACACGCACACACACAGTGTCGTACAGCAGAGGCATTGGAACACACACCCCCAGGCAACCCCTGAGGCGGCAGGGTTCTGCTCTGGAGGGGAACCACCCTCGGGTGTAAGAGAAGCCCAGGGGCACGCAGGCCGACCCGTCCTCGAGATCACAGACGGCGGCACGACTTTTGGGGAGACTCACCCCAACCAACACCGTCCGTGCAGGCCTCAGGCTGGGATCCCGTGCTGCTTCCCCCGACTCTGCCTGGGGTTTCATCATCGTGCTCGGCCCTTTGCGACTCCTGGCATCCGCAAACGTTCCCTTCGACCCCGAGGAGAGATGAGGCCGGAGCCTCAGAGCCTCCACACCCAAGCACTGCCACGGAGGGCTCCTGCTCTGCCAAGCCTCGGGGACTGGTTCCTAAGACAACCGTGGGAACCACTGTGACGGGAGAAACCGCCGGCGCCTCGCGCATGCGCATTGGCGGAGCCGACTCGCGCTCCACTCCTGACAGGTAGGCTGCGTCCCCTTTAAATGTTGCCGCCGCCGCGGGGCGGCTGCGATGCTCCTGCTGCCGCCGCGGCGGCGGCTGGATCCTGGGTCGTGTTTGGGGCGGTGTGGGAGAGGGGGCCGCGGGCGTCTCGTCCTGTCCCAGGCCCAAACCCCCAGGGGTACTGCCCTCCGGACCTGCTTGAGCCGACTTCCACCGAGGGAGGGGGAGCTTCAGGACGCCCGCTGTGTTCTCCGAACTCCCGTTGAGATCCGATTTTGGCCCCCTGCGAGTGAGATAGGACGGGCTCACCACTTCTGGTCGGGCCGGCAGGGCCTCGCTGCAACACAGGATGAAACCATCAGTCTCAAGGCCTAGTGTCAGCTGTAAATTCACTGATGCATCAGCCCTCTGCCTCCCTCCTCCTTTGAAAGACCAGTGGCCTGCCCCGCTTGCAAAAGCCCTGGGGTTCCGGAAAGCCGACCGCGCTTGACAGGACACCTGCAAAGAAGAACAGAGGCGAATCCGAGGGGGAGACCATGCGACCACGCGTGGCACTGGCCAATCCCACAGCAGTTGGTGATAACGTGTGTCACCGGAGGCATACGGGGCGACGGCGAAGCAAAGGGTCGGGTCCAGGCATGTGCCGGTGGAAGGGGGAAACGGGTTACCTTTCCATCAATGCCAGGGAAAATCAAAGAACAGCTGGGACCCGGGGCGTGGAGGGGCCGCCTGTGCCTGACCCAAGCCACGTTTTCAAATGCCTACCAGAGGAGCAAATGGGTTTCTGCAAAATTCGCGACAGCCCCAATCCTCCACCGACCTGGTAGCCCTGACGCAACTTCGGCTGGCACAAACCCACACAGAGTGGGAAAGAAACACACAGAGACTGAGAGACAGAGAGAGAAGAGAGAATGGGAGACACACACATAGACACACACACACACGCACACACACAGTGTCGTACAGCAGAGGCATTGGAACACACACCCCCAGGCAACCCCTGAGGCGGCAGGGTTCTGCTCTGGAGGGGAACCACCCTCGGGTGTAAGAGAAGCCCAGGGGCACGCAGGCCGACCCGTCCTCGAGATCACAGACGGCGGCACGACTTTTGGGGAGACTCACCCCAACCAACACCGTCCGTGCAGGCCTCAGGCTGGGATCCCGTGCTGCTTCCCCCGACTCTGCCTGGGGTTTCATCATCGTGCTCGGCCCTTTGCGACTCCTGGCATCCGCAAACGTTCCCTTCGACCCCGAGGAGAGATGAGGCCGGAGCCTCAGAGCCTCCACACCCAAGCACTGCCACGGAGGGCTCCTGCTCTGCCAAGCCTCGGGGACTGGTTCCTAAGACAACCGTGGGAACCACTGTGATGGGAGAAACCGCCGACGCCTCGCGCATGCGCATTGGCGGAGCCGACTCGCGCTCCACTCTTGACAGGTAGGCTGCGCCCCTTTAAATGTTGTCGCCGCCGCGCGGCGGCCGCGATGCTCCTGCTGCCGCCGCGGCGGCGGCTGAATCCTGGGTCGTGTTTGGGGCGGTGTGGGAGAGGGGGCCGCGGGCGTCTCGTCCTGTCCCAGGCCCAAACCCCCAGGGGTACTGCCCTCCGGACCTGCTTGAGCCGACTTCCACCGAGGGAGGGGGAGCTTCAGGACGCCCGCTGTGTTCTCCGAACTCCCGTTGAGATCCGATTTTGGCCCCCTGCGAGTGAGATAGGACGGGCTCACCACTTCTGGTCGGGCCGGCAGGGCCTCGCTGCAACACAGAATGAAACCATCAGTCTCAAAGCCTAGTGTCAGCTGTAAATTCACTGATGCATCAGCCTTCTGCCTCCCTCCTCCTTTGAAAGACCAGTGGCCTGCCCCGCTTGCAAAAGCCCTGGGGTTCCGGAAAGCCGACCGCGCTTGACAGGACACCTGCAAAGAAGAACAGAGGCGAATCCGAGGGGGAGACCATGCGACCACGCGTGGCACTGGCCAATCCCACAGCAGTTGGTGATAACGTGTGTCACCGGAGGCATACGGGGCGACGGCGAAGCAAAGGGTCGGGTCCAGGCGTGTGCCGGTGGAAGGGGGAAACGGGTTACCTTTCCATCAATGCCAGGGAAAATCAAAGAACAGCTGGGACCCGGGGCGTGGAGGGGCCGCCTGTGCCTGACCCAAGCCACGTTTTCAAATGCCTACCAGAGGAGCAAATGGGTTTCTGCAAAATTCGCGACAGCCCCAATCCTCCACCGACCTGGTAGCCCTGACGCAACTTCGGCTGGCACAAACCCACAGAGAGTGGGAAAGAAACACACAGAGACTGAGAGACAGAGAGAGAAGAGAGAATGGGAGACACACACATAGACACACACACACACGCACACACACAGTGTCGTACAGCAGAGGCATTGGAACACACACCCCCAGGCAACCCCTGAGGCGGCAGGGTTCTGCTCTGGAGGGGAACCACCCTCGGGTGTAAGAGAAGCCCAGGGGCACGCAGGCCGACCCGTCCTCGAGATCACAGACGGCGGCACGACTTTTGGGGAGACTCACCCCAACCAACACCGTCCGTGCAGGCCTCAGGCTGGGATCCCGTGCTGCTTCCCCCGACTCTGCCTGGGGTTTCATCATCGTGCTCGGCCCTTTGCGACTCCTGGCATCCGCAAACGTTCCCTTCGACCCCGAGGAGAGATGAGGCCGGAGCCTCAGAGCCTCCACACCCAAGCACTGCCACGGAGGGCTCCTGCTCTGCCAAGCCTCGGGGACTGGTTCCTAAGACAACCGTGGGAACCACTGTGACGGGAGAAACCGCCGGCGCCTCGCGCATGCGCATTGGCGGAGCCGACTCGCGCTCCACTCCTGACAGGTAGGCTGCGTCCCCTTTAAATGTTGCCGCCGCCGCGGGGCGGCTGCGATGCTCCTGCTGCCGCCGCGGCGGCGGCTGGATCCTGGGTCGTGTTTGGGGCGGTGTGGGAGAGGGGGCCGCGGGCGTCTCGTCCTGTCCCAGGCCCAAACCCCCAGGGGTACTGCCCTCCGGACCTGCTTGAGCCGACTTCCACCGAGGGAGGGGGAGCTTCAGGACGCCCGCTGTGTTCTCCGAACTCCCGTTGAGATCCGATTTTGGCCCCCTGCGAGTGAGATAGGACGGGCTCACCACTTCTGGTCGGGCCGGCAGGGCCTCGCTGCAACACAGAATGAAACCATCAGTCTCAAGGCCTAGTGTCAGCTGTAAATTCACTGATGCATCAGCCCTCTGCCTCCCTCCTCCTTTGAAAGACCAGTGGCCTGCCCCGCTTGCAAAAGCCCTGGGGTTCCGGAAAGCCGACCGCGCTTGACAGGACACCTGCAAAGAAGAACAGAGGCGAATCCGAGGGGGAGACCATGCGACCACGCGTGGCACTGGCCAATCCCACAGCAGTTGGTGATAACGTGTGTCACCGGAGGCATACGGGGCGACGGCGAAGCAAAGGGTCGGGTCCAGGCATGTGCCGGTGGAAGGGGGAAACGGGTTACCTTTCCATCAATGCCAGGGAAAATCAAAGAACAGCTGGGACCCGGGGCGTGGAGGGGCCGCCTGTGCCTGACACAAGCCACGTTTTCAAATGCCTACCAGAGGAGCAAATGGGTTTCTGCAAAATTCGCGACAGCCCCAATCCTCCACCGACCTGGTAGCCCTGACGCAACTTCGGCTGGCACAAACCCACACAGAGTGGGAAAGAAACACACAGAGACTGAGAGACAGAGAGAGAAGAGAGAATGGGAGACACACACATAGACACACACACACACGCACACACACAGTGTCGTACAGCAGAGGCATTGGAACACACACCCCCAGGCAACCCCTGAGGCGGCAGGGTTCTGCTCTGGAGGGGAACCACCCTCGGGTGTAAGAGAAGCCCAGGGGCACGCAGGCCGACCCGTCCTCGAGATCACAGACGGCGGCACGACTTTTGGGGAGACTCACCCCAACCAACACCGTCCGTGCAGGCCTCAGGCTGGGATCCCGTGCTGCTTCCCCCGACTCTGCCTGGGGTTTCATCATCGTGCTCGGCCCTTTGCGACTCCTGGCATCCGCAAACGTTCCCTTCGACCCCGAGGAGAGATGAGGCCGGAGCCTCAGAGCCTCCACACCCAAGCACTGCCACGGAGGGCTCCTGCTCTGCCAAGCCTCGGGGACTGGTTCCTAAGACAACCGTGGGAACCACTGTGACGGGAGAAACCGCCGGCGCCTCGCGCATGCGCATTGGCGGAGCCGACTCGCGCTCCACTCCTGACAGGTAGGCTGCGTCCCCTTTAAATGTTGCCGCCGCCGCGGGGCGGCTGCGATGCTCCTGCTGCCGCCGCGGCGGCGGCTGGATCCTGGGTCGTGTTTGGGGCGGTGTGGGAGAGGGGGCCGCGGGCGTCTCGTCCTGTCCCAGGCCCAAACCCCCAGGGGTACTGCCCTCCGGACCTGCTTGAGCCGACTTCCACCGAGGGAGGGGGAGCTTCAGGACGCCCGCTGTGTTCTCCGAACTCCCGTTGAGATCCGATTTTGGCCCCCTGCGAGTGAGATAGGACGGGCTCACCACTTCTGGTCGGGCCGGCAGGGCCTCGCTGCAACACAGAATGAAACCATCAGTCTCAAGGCCTAGTGTCAGCTGTAAATTCACTGATGCATCAGCCCTCTGCCTCCCTCCTCCTTTGAAAGACCAGTGGCCTGCCCCGCTTGCAAAAGCCCTGGGGTTCCGGAAAGCCGACCGCGCTTGACAGGACACCTGCAAAGAAGAACAGAGGCGAATCCGAGGGGGAGACCATGCGACCACGCGTGGCACTGGCCAATCCCACAGCAGTTGGTGATAACGTGTGTCACCGGAGGCATACGGGGCGACGGCGAAGCAAAGGGTCGGGTCCAGGCGTGTGCCGGTGGAAGGGGGAAACGGGTTACCTTTCCATCAATGCCAGGGAAAATCAAAGAACAGCTGGGACCCGGGGCGTGGAGGGGCCGCCTGTGCCTGACCCAAGCCACGTTTTCAAATGCCTACCAGAGGAGCAAATGGGTTTCTGCAAAATTCGCGACAGCCCCAATCCTCCACCGACCTGGTAGCCCTGACGCAACTTCGGCTGGCACAAACCCACAGAGAGTGGGAAAGAAACACACAGAGACTGAGAGACAGAGAGAGAAGAGAGAATGGGAGACACACACATAGACACACACACACACACACACACACACACAGTGTCGTACAGCAGAGGCATTGAAACACACACCCCCAGGCAACCCCTGAGGCGGCAGGGTTCTGCTCTGGAGGGGAACCACCCTCGGGTGAGAGAGAAGCCCAGGGGCACGCAGGCCGACCCGTCCTCGAGATCACGGACGGCGGCACGACTTTTGGGGAGACTCACCCCCACCAACAACGTCCGTGCAGGCCTCAGGCTGGGATCCCGTGCTGCTTCCCCCGACTCTGCCTGGGGTTTCATCATCGTGCTCGGCCCTTTGCGACTCCTGGCATCCGCAAACGTTCCCTTCGACCCCGAGGAGAGATGAGGCCGGAGCCTCAGAGCCTCCACACCCAAGCACTGCCACGGAGGGCTCCTGCTCTGCCAAGCCTCGGGGACTGGTTCCTAAGACAACCGTGGGAACCACTGTGATGGGAGAAACCGCCGACGCCTCGCGCATGCGCATTGGCGGAGCCGACTCGCGCTCCACTCTTGACAGGTAGGCTGCGCCCCTTTAAATGTTGTCGCCGCCGCGCGGCGGCCGCGATGCTCCTGCTGCCGCCGCGGCGGCGGCTGGATCCTGGGTCGTGTTTGGGGCGGTGTTGGAGAGGGGGCCGCGGGCGTCTCGTCCTGTCCCAGGCCCAAACCCCCAGGGGTACTGCCCTCCGGACCTGCTTGAGCCGACTTCCACCGAGGGAGGGGGAGCTTCAGGACGCCCGCTGTGTTCTCCGAACTCCCGTTGAGATCCGATTTTGGCCCCCTGCGAGTGAGATAGGACGGGCTCACCACTTCTGGTCGGGCCGGCAGGGCCTCGCTGCAACACAGAATGAAACCATCAGTCTCAAAGCCTAGTGTCAGCTGTAAATTCACTGATGCATCAGCCTTCTGCCTCCCTCCTCCTTTGAAAGACCAGTGGCCTGCCCCGCTTGCAAAAGCCCTGGGGTTCCGGAAAGCCGACCGCGCTTGACAGGACACCTGCAAAGAAGAACAGAGGCGAATCCGAGGGGGAGACCATGCGACCACGCGTGGCACTGGCCAATCCCACAGCAGTTGGTGATAACGTGTGTCACCGGAGGCATACGGGGCGACGGCGAAGCAAAGGGTCGGGTCCAGGCGTGTGCCGGTGGAAGGGGGAAACGGGTTACCTTTCCATCAATGCCAGGGAAAATCAAAGAACAGCTGGGACCCGGGGCGTGGAGGGGCCGCCTGTGCCTGACCCAAGCCACGTTTTCAAATGCCTACCAGAGGAGCAAATGGGTTTCTGCAAAATTCGCGACAGCCCCAATCCTCCACCGACCTGGTAGCCCTGACGCAACTTCGGCTGGCACAAACCCACACAGAGTGGGAAAGAAACACACAGAGACTGAGAGACAGAGAGAGAAGAGAGAATGGGAGACACACACATAGACACACACACACACGCACACACACAGTGTCGTACAGCAGAGGCATTGGAACACACACCCCCAGGCAACCCCTGAGGCGGCAGGGTTCTGCTCTGGAGGGGAACCACCCTCGGGTGTAAGAGAAGCCCAGGGGCACGCAGGCCGACCCGTCCTCGAGATCACAGACGGCGGCACGACTTTTGGGGAGACTCACCCCAACCAACACCGTCCGTGCAGGCCTCAGGCTGGGATCCCGTGCTGCTTCCCCCGACTCTGCCTGGGGTTTCATCATCGTGCTCGGCCCTTTGCGACTCCTGGCATCCGCAAACGTTCCCTTCGACCCCGAGGAGAGATGAGGCCGGAGCCTCAGAGCCTCCACACCCAAGCACTGCCACGGAGGGCTCCTGCTCTGCCAAGCCTCGGGGACTGGTTCCTAAGACAACCGTGGGAACCACTGTGACGGGAGAAACCGCCGGCGCCTCGCGCATGCGCATTGGCGGAGCCGACTCGCGCTCCACTCTTGACAGGTAGGCTGCGCCCCTTTAAATGTTGTCGCCGCCGCGCGGCGGCCGCGATGCTCCTGCTGCCGCCGCGGCGGCGGCTGAATCCTGGGTCGTGTTTGGGGCGGTGTGGGAGAGGGGGCCGCGGGCGTCTCGTCCTGTCCCAGGCCCAAACCCCCAGGGGTACTGCCCTCCGGACCTGCTTGAGCCGACTTCCACCGAGGGAGGGGGAGCTTCAGGACGCCCGCTGTGTTCTCCGAACTCCCGTTGAGATCCGATTTTGGCCCCCTGCGAGTGAGATAGGACGGGCTCACCACTTCTGGTCGGGCCGGCAGGGCCTCGCTGCAACACAGAATGAAACCATCAGTCTCAAAGCCTAGTGTCAGCTGTAAATTCACTGATGCATCAGCCTTCTGCCTCCCTCCTCCTTTGAAAGACCAGTGGCCTGCCCCGCTTGCAAAAGCCCTGGGGTTCCGGAAAGCCGACCGCGCTTGACAGGACACCTGCAAAGAAGAACAGAGGCGAATCCGAGGGGGAGACCATGCGACCACGCGTGGCACTGGCCAATCCCACAGCAGTTGGTGATAACGTGTGTCACCGGAGGCATACGGGGCGACGGCGAAGCAAAGGGTCGGGTCCAGGCGTGTGCCGGTGGAAGGGGGAAACGGGTTACCTTTCCATCAATGCCAGGGAAAATCAAAGAACAGCTGGGACCCGGGGCGTGGAGGGGCCGCCTGTGCCTGACCCAAGCCACGTTTTCAAATGCCTACCAGAGGAGCAAATGGGTTTCTGCAAAATTCGCGACAGCCCCAATCCTCCACCGACCTGGTAGCCCTGACGCAACTTCGGCTGGCACAAACCCACAGAGAGTGGGAAAGAAACACACAGAGACTGAGAGACAGAGAGAGAAGAGAGAATGGGAGACACACACATAGACACACACACACACGCACACACACAGTGTCGTACAGCAGAGGCATTGGAACACACACCCCCAGGCAACCCCTGAGGCGGCAGGGTTCTGCTCTGGAGGGGAACCACCCTCGGGTGTAAGAGAAGCCCAGGGGCACGCAGGCCGACCCGTCCTCGAGATCACAGACGGCGGCACGACTTTTGGGGAGACTCACCCCAACCAACACCGTCCGTGCAGGCCTCAGGCTGGGATCCCGTGCTGCTTCCCCCGACTCTGCCTGGGGTTTCATCATCGTGCTCGGCCCTTTGCGACTCCTGGCATCCGCAAACGTTCCCTTCGACCCCGAGGAGAGATGAGGCCGGAGCCTCAGAGCCTCCACACCCAAGCACTGCCACGGAGGGCTCCTGCTCTGCCAAGCCTCGGGGACTGGTTCCTAAGACAACCGTGGGAACCACTGTGACGGGAGAAACCGCCGGCGCCTCGCGCATGCGCATTGGCGGAGCCGACTCGCGCTCCACTCCTGACAGGTAGGCTGCGTCCCCTTTAAATGTTGCCGCCGCCGCGGGGCGGCTGCGATGCTCCTGCTGCCGCCGCGGCGGCGGCTGGATCCTGGGTCGTGTTTGGGGCGGTGTGGGAGAGGGGGCCGCGGGCGTCTCGTCCTGTCCCAGGCCCAAACCCCCAGGGGTACTGCCCTCCGGACCTGCTTGAGCCGACTTCCACCGAGGGAGGGGGAGCTTCAGGACGCCCGCTGTGTTCTCCGAACTCCCGTTGAGATCCGATTTTGGCCCCCTGCGAGTGAGATAGGACGGGCTCACCACTTCTGGTCGGGCCGGCAGGGCCTCGCTGCAACACAGAATGAAACCATCAGTCTCAAGGCCTAGTGTCAGCTGTAAATTCACTGATGCATCAGCCCTCTGCCTCCCTCCTCCTTTGAAAGACCAGTGGCCTGCCCCGCTTGCAAAAGCCCTGGGGTTCCGGAAAGCCGACCGCGCTTGACAGGACACCTGCAAAGAAGAACAGAGGCGAATCCGAGGGGGAGACCATGCGACCACGCGTGGCACTGGCCAATCCCACAGCAGTTGGTGATAACGTGTGTCACCGGAGGCATACGGGGCGACGGCGAAGCAAAGGGTCGGGTCCAGGCATGTGCCGGTGGAAGGGGGAAACGGGTTACCTTTCCATCAATGCCAGGGAAAATCAAAGAACAGCTGGGACCCGGGGCGTGGAGGGGCCGCCTGTGCCTGACCCAAGCCACGTTTTCAAATGCCTACCAGAGGAGCAAATGGGTTTCTGCAAAATTCGCGACAGCCCCAATCCTCCACCGACCTGGTAGCCCTGACGCAACTTCGGCTGGCACAAACCCACACAGAGTGGGAAAGAAACACACAGAGACTGAGAGACAGAGAGAGAAGAGAGAATGGGAGACACACACATAGACACACACACACACGCACACACACAGTGTCGTACAGCAGAGGCATTGGAACACACACCCCCAGGCAACCCCTGAGGCGGCAGGGTTCTGCTCTGGAGGGGAACCACCCTCGGGTGTAAGAGAAGCCCAGGGGCACGCAGGCCGACCCGTCCTCGAGATCACAGACGGCGGCACGACTTTTGGGGAGACTCACCCCAACCAACACCGTCCGCGCAGGCCTCAGGCTGGGATCCCGTGCTGCTTCCCCCGACTCTGCCTGGGGTTTCATCATCGTGCTCGGCCCTTTGCGACTCCTGGCATCCGCAAACGTTCCCTTCGACCCCGAGGAGAGATGAGGCCGGAGCCTCAGAGCCTCCACACCCAAGCACTGCCACGGAGGGCTCCTGCTCTGCCAAGCCTCGGGGACTGGTTCCTAAGACAACCGTGGGAACCACTGTGATGGGAGAAACCGCCGACGCCTCGCGCATGCGCATTGGCGGAGCCGACTCGCGCTCCACTCCTGACAGGTAGGCTGCGTCCCCTTTAAATGTTGCCGATGCCACGCGGCGGCCGCGATGCTCCTGCTGCCGCCGCGGCGGCGGCTGGATCCTGGGTCGTGTTTGGGCCGGTGTGGGAGAGGGGGCCGCGGGCGTCTCGTCCTGTCCCAGGCCCAAACCCCCAGGGGTACTGCCCTCCGGACCTGCTTGAGCCGACTTCCACCGAGGGAGGGGGAGCTTCAGGACGCCCGCTGTGTTCTCCGAACTCCCGTTGAGATCCGATTTTGGCCCCCTGCGAGTGAGATAGGACGGGCTCACCACTTCTGGTCGGGCCGGCAGGGCCTCGCTGCAACACAGAATGAAACCATCAGTCTCAAGGCCTAGTGTCAGCTGTAAATTCACTGATGCATCAGCCCTCTGCCTCCCTCCTCCTTTGAAAGACCAGTGGCCTGCCCCGCTTGCAAAAGCCCTGGGGTTCCGGAAAGCCGACCGCGCTTGACAGGACACCTGCAAAGAAGAACAGAGGCGAATCCGAGGGGGAGACCATGCGACCACGCGTGGCACTGGCCAATCCCACAGCAGTTGGTGATAACGTGTGTCACCGGAGGCATACGGGGCGACGGCGAAGCAAAGGGTCGGGTCCAGGCATGTGCCGGTGGAAGGGGGAAACGGGTTACCTTTCCATCAATGCCAGGGAAAATCAAAGAACAGCTGGGACCCGGGGCGTGGAGGGGCCGCCTGTGCCTGACCCAAGCCACGTTTTCAAATGCCTACCAGAGGAGCAAATGGGTTTCTGCAAAATTCGCGACAGCCCCAATCCTCCACCGACCTGGTAGCCCTGACGCAACTTCGGCTGGCACAAACCCACAGAGAGTGGGAAAGAAACACACAGAGACTGAGAGACAGAGAGAGAAGAGAGAATGGGAGACACACACATAGACACACACACACACACACACACACAGTGTCGTACAGCAGAGGCATTGAAACACACACCCCGAGGCAACCCCTGAGGCGGCAGGGTTCTGCTCTGGAGGGGAACCACCCTCGGGTGAGAGAGAAGCCCAGGGGCACGCAGGCCGACCCGTCCTCGAGATCACGGACGACGGCACGACTTTTGGGGAGACTCACCCCAACCAACACCGTCCGTGCAGGCCTCAGGCTGGGATCCCGTGCTGCTTCCGAAGACTCTGCCTGGGGTTTCATCATCGTGGTCGGCCCTTTGCGACTCCTGGCATCCGCAAATGTTCCCTTCGACCCCGAGGAGAGATGAGGCTGGAGCCTCACAGCCTCCACACCCAAGCACTGCCACGGAGGGCTCCTGCTCTGCCAAGCCTCGGGGACTGGTTCCTAAGACAACCGTGGGAACCACTGTGACGGGAGAAACCGCCGGCGCCTCGCGCATGCGCATTGGCGGAGCCGACTCGCGCTCCACTCCTGACAGGTAGGCTGCGTCCCCTTTAAATGTTGCCGCCGCCGCGCGGCGGCCGGATCCTGGGTCGTGTTTGGGGCGGTGTGGGAGAGGGGGCCGCGGGCGTCTCGTCCTGTCCCAGGCCCAAACCCCCAGGGGTACTGCCCTCCGGACCTGCTTGAGCCGACTTCCACCGAGGGAGGGGGAGCTTCAGGACGCCCGCTGTGTTCTCCGAACTCCCGTTGAGATCCGATTTTGGCCCCCTGCGAGTGAGATAGGACGGGCTCACCACTTCTGGTCGGGCCGGCAGGGCCTCGCTGCAACACAGAATGAAACCATCAGTCTCAAGGCCTAGTGTCAGCTGTAAATTCACTGATGCATCAGCCCTCTGCCTCCCTCCTCCTTTGAAAGACCAGTGGCCTGCCCCGCTTGCAAAAGCCCTGGGGTTCCGGAAAGCCGACCGCGCTTGACAGGACACCTGCAAAGAAGAACAGAGGCGAATCCGAGGGGGAGACCATGCGACCACGCGTGGCACTGGCCAATCCCACAGCAGTTGGTGATAACGTGTGTCACCGGAGGCATACGGGGCGACGGCGAAGCAAAGGGTCGGGTCCAGGCATGTGCCGGTGGAAGGGGGAAACGGGTTACCTTTCCATCAATGCCAGGGAAAATCAAAGAACAGCTGGGACCCGGGGCGTGGAGGGGCCGCCTGTGCCTGACCCAAGCCACGTTTTCAAATGCCTACCAGAGGAGCAAATGGGTTTCTGCAAAATTCGCGACAGTCCCAATCCTCCACCGACCTGGTAGCCCTGACGCAACTTCGGCTGGCACAAACCCACAGAGAGTGGGAAAGAAACACACAGAGACTGAGAGACAGAGAGAGAAGAGAGAATGGGAGACACACACATAGACACACACACACACACACACACACAGTGTCGTACAGCAGAGGCATTGAAACACACACCCCCAGGCAACCCCTGAGGCGGCAGGGTTCTGCTCTGGAGGGGAACCACCCTCGGGTGAGAGAGAAGCCCAGGGGCACGCAGGCCGACCCGTCCTCGAGATCACGGACGGCGGCACGACTTTTGGGGAGACTCACCCCAACCAACACCGTCCGTGCAGGCCTCAGGCTGGGATCCCGTGCTGCTTCCCCCGACTCTGCCTGGGGTTTCATCATCGTGATCGGCCCTTTGCGACTCCTGGCATCCGCAAACGTTCCCTTCGACCCCGAGGAGAGATGAGGCCGGAGCCTCAGAGCCTCCACACCCAAGCACTGCCACGGAGGGCTCCTGCTCTGCCAAGCCTCGGGGACTGGTTCCTAAGACAACCGTGGGAACCACTGTGACGGGAGAAACCGCCGGCGCCTCGCGCTTGCGCATTGGCGGAGCCGACTCTCGCTCCACTCCTGACAGGTAGGCTGCGTCCCCTTTAAATGTTGCTGCCGCCGCGGCGGCGGCTGGATCCTGGGTCGTGTTTGGGGCGGTGTGGGAGAGGGGGCCGCGGGCGTCTCGTCCTGTCCCAGGCCCAAACCCCCAGGGGTACTGCCCTCCGGACCTGCTTGAGCCGACTTCCACCGAGGGAGGGGGAGCTTCAGGACGCCCGCTGTGTTCTCCGAACTCCCGTTGAGATCCGATTTTGGCCCCCTGCGAGTGAGATAGGACGGGCTCACCACTTCTGGTCGGGCCGGCAGGGCCTCGCTGCAACACAGAATGAAACCATCAGTCTCAAGGCCTAGTGTCAGCTGTAAATTCACTGATGCATCAGCCCTCTGCCTCCCTCCTCCTTTGAAAGACCAGTGGCCTGCCCCGCTTGCAAAAGCCCTGGGGTTCCGGAAAGCCGACCGCGCTTGACAGGACACCTGCAAAGAAGAACAGAGGCGAATCCGAGGGGGAGACCATGCGACCACGCGTGGCACTGGCCAATCCCACAGCAGTTGGTGATAACGTGTGTCATCGGAGGCATACGGGGCGACGGCGAAGCAAAGGGTCGGGTCCAGGCATGTGCCGGTGGAAGGGGGAAACGGGTTACCTTTCCATCAATGCCAGGGAAAATCAAAGAACAGCTGGGACCCGGGGCGTGGAGGGGCCGCCTGTGCCTGACCCAAGCCACGTTTTCAAATGCCTACCAGAGGAGCAAATGGGTTTCTGCAAAATTCGCGACAGCCCCAATCCTCCACCGACCTGGTAGCCCTGACGCAACTTCGGCTGGCACAAACCCACAGAGTGGGAAAGAAACACACAGAGACTGAGAGACAGAGAGAGAAGAGAGAATGGGAGACACACACATAGACACACACACACACACACACACACACACACAGTGTCGTACAGCAGAGGCATTGAAACACACACCCCCAGGCAACCCCTGAGGCGGCAGGGTTCTGCTCTGGAGGGGAACCACCCTCGTGTGAGAGAGAAGCCCAGGGGCACGCAGGCCGACCCGTCCTCGAGATCACGGACGGCGGCACGACTTTTGGGGAGACTCACCCCAACCAACACCGTCCGTGCAGGCCTCAGGCTGGGATCCCGAGCTGCTTCCCCCGACTCTGCCTGGGGTTTCATCATCGTGCTCGGCCCTTTGCGACTCCTGGCATCCGCAAACGTTCCCTTCGACCCCGAGGAGAGATGAGGCCGGAGCCTCAGAGCCTCCACACCCAAGCACTGCCACGGAGGGCTCCTGCTCTGCCAAGCCTAGGGGACTGGTTCCTAAGACAACCGTGGGAACCACTGTGACGGGAGAAACCGGCGGCGCCTCGCGCATGCGCATTGGCGGAGCCGACTCGCGCTCCACTCCTGACAGGTAGGCTGCGTCCCCTTTAAATGTTGCCGCCACCGCGCGGCGGCCGCGATGCTCCTGCTGCCGCCGCGGCGGCGGCTGGGTCCTGGGTCGTGTTTGGGGCGGTGTGGGAGAGGGGGCCGCGGGCGTCTCGTCCTGTCCCAGGCCCAAACCCCCAGGGGTACTGCCCTCCGGACCTGCTTGAGCCGACTTCCACCGAGGGAGGGGGAGCTTCAGGACGCCCGCTGTGTTCTCCGAACTCCCGTTGAGATCCGATTTTGGCCCCCTGCGAGTGAGATAGGACGGGCTCACCACTTCTGGTCGGGCCGGCAGGGCCTCGCTGCAACACAGAATGAAACCATCAGTCTCAAGGCCTAGTGTCAGCTGTAAATTCACTGATGCATCAGCCCTCTGCCTCCCTCCTCCTTTGAAAGACCAGTGGCCTGCCCCGCTTGCAAAAGCCCTGGGGTTCCGGAAAGCCGACCGCGCTTGACAGGACACCTGCAAAGAAGAACAGAGGCGAATCCGAGGGGGAGACCATGCGACCACGCGTGGCACTGGCCAATCCCACAGCAGTTGGTGATAACGTGTGTCATCGGAGGCATACGGGGCGACGGCGAAGCAAAGGGTCGGGTCCAGGCATGTGCCGGTGGAAGGGGGAAACGGGTTACCTTTCCATCAATGCCAGGGAAAATCAAAGAACAGCTGGGACCCGGGGCGTGGAGGGGCCGCCTGTGCCTGACCCAAGCCACGTTTTCAAATGCCTACCAGAGGAGCAAATGGGTTTCTGCAAAATTCGCGACAGCCCCAATCCTCCACCGACCTGGTAGCCCTGACGCAACTTCGGCTGGCACAAACCCACAGAGTGGGAAAGAAACACACAGAGACTGAGAGACAGAGAGAGAAGAGAGAATGGGAGACACACACATAGACACACACACACACACACACACACACACACAGTGTCGTACAGCAGAGGCATTGAAACACACACCCCCAGGCAACCCCTGAGGCGGCAGGGTTCTGCTCTGGAGGGGAACCACCCTCGTGTGAGAGAGAAGCCCAGGGGCACGCAGGCCGACCCGTCCTCGAGATCACGGACGGCGGCACGACTTTTGGGGAGACTCACCCCAACCAACACCGTCCGTGCAGGCCTCAGGCTGGGATCCCGAGCTGCTTCCCCCGACTCTGCCTGGGGTTTCATCATCGTGCTCGGCCCTTTGCGACTCCTGGCATCCGCAAACGTTCCCTTCGACCCCGAGGAGAGATGAGGCCGGAGCCTCAGAGCCTCCACACCCAAGCACTGCCACGGAGGGCTCCTGCTCTGCCAAGCCTAGGGGACTGGTTCCTAAGACAACCGTGGGAACCACTGTGACGGGAGAAACCGGCGGCGCCTCGCGCATGCGCATTGGCGGAGCCGACTCGCGCTCCACTCCTGACAGGTAGGCTGCGTCCCCTTTAAATGTTGCCGCCACCGCGCGGCGGCCGCGATGCTCCTGCTGCCGCCGCGGCGGCGGCTGGGTCCTGGGTCGTGTTTGGGGCGGTGTGGGAGAGGGGGCCGCGGGCGTCTCGTCCTGTCCCAGGCCCAAACCCCCAGGGGTACTGCCCTCCGGACCTGCTTGAGCCGACTTCCACCGAGGGAGGGGGAGCTTCAGGACGCCCGCTGTGTTCTCCGAACTCCCGTTGAGATCCGATTTTGGCCCCCTGCGAGTGAGATAGGACGGGCTCACCACTTCTGGTCGGGCCGGCAGGGCCTCGCTGCAACACAGAATGAAACCATCAGTCTCAAGGCCTAGTGTCAGCTGTAAATTCACTGATGCATCAGCCCTCTGCCTCCCTCCTCCTTTGAAAGACCAGTGGCCTGCCCCGCTTGCAAAAGCCCTGGGGTTCCGGAAAGCCGACCGCGCTTGACAGGACACCTGCAAAGAAGAACAGAGGCGAATCCGAGGGGGAGACCATGCGACCACGCGTGGCACTGGCCAATCCCACAGCAGTTGGTGATAACGTGTGTCACCGGAGGCATACGGGGCGACGGCGAAGCAAAGGGTCGGGTCCAGGCATGTGCCGGTGGAAGGGGGAAACGGGTTACCTTTCCATCAATGCCAGGGAAAATCAAAGAACAGCTGGGACCCGGGGCGTGGAGGGGCCGCCTGTGCCTGACCCAAGCCACGTTTTCAAATGCCTACCAGAGGAGCAAATGGGTTTCTGCAAAATTCGCGACAGCCCCAATCCTCCACCGACCTGGTAGCCCTGACGCAACTTCGGCTGGCACAAACCCACAGAGTGGGAAAGAAACACACAGAGACTGAGAGACAGAGAGAGAAGGGAGAATGGGAGACACACACATAGACACACACACACACACACACACACACACAGTGTCGTACAGCAGAGGCATTGAAACACACACCCCCAGGCAACCCATGAGGCGGCAGGGTTCTGCTCTGGAGGGGAACCACCCTCGGGTGAGAGAGAAGCCCAGGGGCACGCAGGCCGACCCGTCCTCGAGATCACGGACGGCGGCACGACTTTTGGGGAGACTCACCCCAACCAACACCGTCCGTGCAGGCCTCAGGCTGGGATCCCGTGCTGGTTCCCCCGACTCTGCCTGGGGTTTCATCATCGTGCTCGGCCCTTTGCGACTCCTGGCATCCGCAAACGTTCCCTTCGACCCCGAGGAGAGATGAGGCCGGAGCCTCAGAGCCTCCACACCCAAGCACTGCCACGGAGGGCTCCTGCTCTGCCAAGCCTCGGGGACTGGTTCCTAAGACAACCGTGGGAACCACTGTGATGGGAGAAACCGCCGACGCCTCGCGCATGCGCATTGGCGGAGCCGACTCGCGCTCCACTCCTGACAGGTAGGCTGCGCCCCTTTAAATGTTGTCGCCGCCGCGCGGCGGCCGCGATGCTCCTGCTGCCGCCGCGGCGGCGGCTGAATCCTGGGTCGTGTTTGGGGCGGTGTGGGAGAGGGGGCCGCGGGCGTCTCGTCCTGTCCCAGGCCCAAACCCCCAGGGGTACTGCCCTCCGGACCTGCTTGAGCCGACTTCCACCGAGGGAGGGGGAGCTTCAGGACGCCCGCTGTGTTCTCCGAACTCCCGTTGAGATCCGATTTTGGCCCCCTGCGAGTGAGATAGGACGGGCTCACCACTTCTGGTCGGGCCGGCAGGGCCTCGCTGCAACACAGAATGAAACCATCAGTCTCAAGGCCTAGTGTCAGCTGTAAATTCACTGATGCATCAGCCCTCTGCCTCCCTCCTCCTTTGAAAGACCAGTGGCCTGCCCCGCTTGCAAAAGCCCTGGGGTTCCGGAAAGCCGACCGCGCTTGACAGGACACCTGCAAAGAAGAACAGAGGCGAATCCGAGGGGGAGACCATGCGACCACGCGTGGCACTGGCCAATCCCACAGCAGTTGGTGATAACGTGTGTCACCGGAGGCATACGGGGCGACGGCGAAGCAAAGGGTCGGGTCCAGGCATGTGCCGGTGGAAGGGGGAAACGGGTTACCTTTCCATCAATGCCAGGGAAAATCAAAGAACAGCTGGGACCCGGGGCGTGGAGGGGCCGCCTGTGCCTGACCCAAGCCACGTTTTCAAATGCCTACCAGAGGAGCAAATGGGTTTCTGCAAAATTCGCGACAGCCCCAATCCTCCACCGACCTGGTAGCCCTGACGCAACTTCGGCTGGCACAAACCCACAGAGTGGGAAAGAAACACACAGAGACTGAGAGACAGAGAGAGAAGAGAGAATGGGAGACACACACATAGACACACACACACACACACACACACACACAGTGTCGTACAGCAGAGGCATTGAAACACACACCCCCAGGCAACCCATGAGGCGGCAGGGTTCTGCTCTGGAGGGGAACCACCCTCGGGTGAGAGAGAAGCCCAGGGGCACGCAGGCCGACCCGTCCTCGAGATCACGGACGGCGGCACGACTTTTGGGGAGACTCACCCCAACCAACACCGTCCGTGCAGGCCTCAGGCTGGGATCCCGTGCTGCTTCCCCCGACTCTGCCTGGGGTTTCATCATCGTGGTCGGCCCTTTGCGACGCCTGGCATCCGCAAACGTTCCCTTCGACCCCGAGGAGAGATGAGGCCGGAGCCTCAGAGCCTCCACACCCAAGCACTGCCACGGAGGGCTTCTGCTCTGCCAAGCCTCGGGGACTGGTTCCTAAGACAACCGTGGGAACCACTGTGACGGGAGAAACCGCCGGCGCCTCGCGCATGCGCATTGGCGGAGCCGACTCGCGCTCCACTCCTGACAGGTAGGCTGCGTCCCCTTTAAATGTTGCCGATGCCACGCGGCGGACGCGATGCTCCTGCTGCCGCCGCGGCGGCGGCTGGATCCTGGGTCGTGTTTGGGGCGGTGTGGGAGAGGGGGCCGCGGGCGTCTCGTCCTGTCCCAGGCCCAAACCCCCAGGGGTACTGCCCTCCGGACCTGCTTGAGCCGACTTCCACCGAGGGAGGGGGAGCTTCAGGACGCCCGCTGTGTTCTCCGAACTCCCGTTGAGATCCGATTTTGGCCCCCTGCGAGTGAGATAGGACGGGCTCACCACTTCTGGTCGGGCCGGCAGGGCCTCGCTGCAACACAGAATGAAACCATCAGTCTCAAGGCCTAGTGTCAGCTGTAAATTCACTGATGCATCAGCCCTCTGCCTCCCTCCTCCTTTGAAAGACCAGTGGCCTGCCCCGCTTGCAAAAGCCCTGGGGTTCCGGAAAGCCGACCGCGCCTGACAGGACACCTGCAAAGAAGAACAGAGGCGAATCCGAGGGGGAGACCATGCGACCACGCGTGGCACTGGCCAATCCCACAGCAGTTGGTGATAACGTGTGTCACCGGAGGCATACGGGGCGACGGCGAAGCAAAGGGTCGGGTCCAGGCATGTGCCGGTGGAAGGGGGAAACGGGTTACCTTTCCATCAATGCCAGGGAAAATCAAAGAACAGCTGGGACCCGGGGCGTGGAGGGGCCGCCTGTGCCTGACCCAAGCCACGTTTTCAAATGCCTACCAGAGGAGCAAACGGGTTTCTGCAAAATTCGCGACAGCCCCAATCCTCCACCGACCTGGTAGCCCTGACGCAACTTCGGCTGGCACAAACCCACAGAGAGTGGGAAAGAAACACACAGAGACTGAGAGACAGAGAGAGAAGAGAGAATGGGAGACACACACATAGACACACACACACACGCACACACACAGTGTCGTACAGCAGAGGCATTGAAACACACACCCCCAGGCAACCCCTGAGGCGGCAGGGTTCTGCTCTGGAGGGGAACCACCCTCGGGTGAGAGAGAAGCCCAGGGGCACGCAGGCCGACCCGTCCTCGAGATCACGGATGGCGGCACGACTTTTGGGGAGACTCACCCCAACCAACACCGTCCGTGCAGGCCTCAGGCTGGGATCCCGTGCTGCTTCCCCCGACTCTGCCTGGGGTTTCATCATCGTGGTCGGCCCTTTGCGACTCCTGGCATCCGCAAACGTTCCCTTCGACCCCGAGGAGAGATGAGGCCGGAGCCTCAGAGCCTCCACACCCAAGCACTGCCACGGAGGGCTCCTGCTCTGCCAAGCCTCGGGGACTGGTTCCTAAGACAACCGTGGGAACCACTGTGATGGGAGAAACCGCCGGCGCCTCGCGCATGCGCATTGGCGGAGCCGACTCGCGCTCCACTCCTGACAGGTAGGCTGCGTCCCCTTTAAATGTTGCCGCCGTCGCGCGGCGGCCGCGATGCTCCTGCTGCCGCCGCGGCGGCGGCTGGATCCTGGGTCGTGTTTGGGGCGGTGTGGGAGAGGGGGCCGCGGGCGTCTCGTCCTGTCCCAGGCCCAAACCCCCAGGGGTACTGCCCTCCGGACCTGCTTGAGCCGACTTCCACCGAGGGAGGGGGAGCTTCAGGACGCCCGCTGTGTTCTCCGAACTCCCGTTGAGATCCGATTTTGGCCCCCTGCGAGTGAGATAGGACGGGCTCACCACTTCTGGTCGGGCCGGCAGGGCCTCGCTGCAACACAGAATGAAACCATCAGTCTCAAGGCCTAGTGTCAGCTGTAAATTCACTGATGCATCAGCCCTCTGCCTCCCTCCTCCTTTGAAAGACCAGTGGCCTGCCCCGCTTGCAAAAGCCCTGGGGTTCCGGAAAGCCGACCGCGCTTGACAGGACACCTGCAAAGAAGAACAGAGGCGAATCCGAGGGGGAGACCATGCGACCACGCGTGGCACTGGCCAATCCCACAGCAGTTGGTGATAACGTGTGTCACCGGAGGCATACGGGGCGACGGCGAAGCAAAGGGTCGGGACCAGGCGTGTGCCGGTCGAAGGGGGAAACGGGTTACCTTTCCATCAATGCCAGGGAAAATCAAAGAACAGCTGGGACCCGGGGCGTGGAGGGGCCGCCTGTGCCTGACCCAAGCCACGTTTTCAAATGCCTACCAGAGGAGCAAATGGGTTTCTGCAAAATTCGCGACAGCCCCAATCCTCCACCGACCTGGTAGCCCTGACGCAACTTCGGCTGGCACAAACCCACAGAGAGTGGGAAAGAAACACACAGAGACTGAGAGACAGAGAGAGAAGAGAGAATGGGAGACACACACATAGACACACACACACACGCACACACACAGTGTCGTACAGCAGAGGCATTGAAACACACACCCCCAGGCAACCCCTGAGGCGGCAGGGTTCTGCTCTGGAGGGGAACCACCCTCGGGTGAGAGAGAAGCCCAGGGGCACGCAGGCCGACCCGTCCTCGAGATCACAGACGGCGGCACGACTTTTGGGGAGACTCACCCCAACCAACACCGTCCGTGCAGGCCTCAGGCTGGGATCCCGTGCTGCTTCCCCCGACTCTGCCTGGGGTTTCATCATCGTGCTCGGCCCTTTGCGACTCCTGGCATCCGCAAACGTTCCCTTCGACCCCGAGGAGAGATGAGGCCGGAGCCTCAGAGCCTCCACACCCAAGCACTGCCACGGAGGGCTCCTGCTCTGCCAAGCCTCGGGGACTGGTTCCTAAGACAACAGTGGGAACCACTGTGACGGGAGAAACCGCCGGCGCCTCGCGCATGCGCATTGGCGGAGCCGACTCGCGCTCCACTCCTGACAGGTAGGCTGCGTCCCCTTTAAATGTTGCCGCCGCCGCGCCGCGGCCGCGATGCTCCTGCTTCCGCCGCGGCGGCGGCTGGATCCTGGGTCGTGTTTGGGGCGGTGTGGGAGAGGGGGCCGCGGGCGTCTCGTCCTGTCCCAGGCCCAAACCCCCAGGGGTACTGCCCTCCGGACCTGCTTGAGCCGACTTCCACCGAGGGAGGGGGAGCTTCAGGACGCCCGCTGTGTTCTCCGAACTCCCGTTGAGATCCGATTTTGGCCCCCTGCGAGTGAGATAGGACGGGCTCACCACTTCTGGTCGGGCCGGCAGGGCCTCGCTGCAACACAGAATGAAACCATCAGTCTCAAGGCCTAGTGTCAGCTGTAAATTCACTGATGCATCAGCCCTCTGCCTCCCTCCTCCTTTGAAAGACCAGTGGCCTGCCCCGCTTGCAAAAGCCCTGGGGTTCCGGAAAGCCGACCGCGCTTGACAGGACACCTGCAAAGAAGAACAGAGGCGAATCCGAGGGGGAGACCATGCGACCACGCGTGGCACTGGCCAATCCCACAGCAGTTGGTGATAACGTGTGTCACCGGAGGCATACGGGGCGACGGCGAAGCAAAGGGTCGGGTCCAGGCATGTGCCGGTGGAAGGGGGAAACGGGTTACCTTTCCATCAATGCCAGGGAAAATCAAAGAACAGCTGGGACCCGGGGCGTGGAGGGGCCGCCTGTGCCTGACCCAAGCCACGTTTTCAAATGCCTACCAGAGGAGCAAATGGGTTTCTGCAAAATTCGCGACAGTCCCAATCCTCCACCGACCTGGTAGCCCTGACGCAACTTCGGCTGGCACAAACCCACAGAGAGTGGGAAAGAAACACACAGAGACTGAGAGACAGAGAGAGAAGAGAGAATGGGAGACACACACATAGACACACACACACACACACACACACAGTGTCGTACAGCAGAGGCATTGAAACACACACCCCCAGGCAACCCCTGAGGCGGCAGGGTTCTGCTCTGGAGGGGAACCACCCTCGGGTGAGAGAGAAGCCCAGGGGCACGCAGGCCGACCCGTCCTCGAGATCACGGACGGCGGCACGACTTTTGGGGAGACTCACCCCAACCAACACCGTCCGTGCAGGCCTCAGGCTGGGATCCCGTGCTGCTTCCCCCGACTCTGCCTGGGGTTTCATCATCGTGATCGGCCCTTTGCGACTCCTGGCATCGGCAAACGTTCCCTTCGACCCCGAGGAGAGATGAGGCCGGAGCCTCAGAGCCTCCACACCCAAGCACTGCCACGGAGGGCTCCTGCTCTGCCAAGCCTCGGGGACTGGTTCCTAAGACAACCGTGGGAACCACTGTGACGGGAGAAACCGCCGGCGCCTCGCGCATGCGCATTGGCGGAGCCGACTCTCGCTCCACTCCTGACAGGTAGGCTGCGTCCCCTTTAAATGTTGCTGCCGCCGCGGCGGCGGCTGGATCCTGGGTCGTGTTTGGGGCGGTGTGGGAGAGGGGGCCGCGGGCGTCTCGTCCTGTCCCAGGCCCAAACCCCCAGGGGTACTGCCCTCCGGACCTGCTTGAGCCGACTTCCACCGAGGGAGGGGGAGCTTCAGGACGCCCGCTGTGTTCTCCGAACTCCCGTTGAGATCCGATTTTGGCCCCCTGCGAGTGAGATAGGACGGGCTCACCACTTCTGGTCGGGCCGGCAGGGCCTCGCTGCAACACAGAATGAAACCATCAGTCTCAAGGCCTAGTGTCAGCTGTAAATTCACTGATGCATCAGCCCTCTGCCTCCCTCCTCCTTTGAAAGACCAGTGGCCTGCCCCGCTTGCAAAAGCCCTGGGGTTCCGGAAAGCCGACCGCGCTTGACAGGACACCTGCAAAGAAGAACAGAGGCGAATCCGAGGGGGAGACCATGCGACCACGCGTGGCACTGGCCAATCCCACAGCAGTTGGTGATAACGTGTGTCACCGGAGGCATACGGGGCGACGGCGAAGCAAAGGGTCGGGACCAGGCGTGTGCCGGTCGAAGGGGGAAACGGGTTACCTTTCCATCAATGCCAGGGAAAATCAAAGAACAGCTGGGACCCGGGGCGTGGAGGGGCCGCCTGTGCCTGACCCAAGCCACGTTTTCAAATGCCTACCAGAGGAGCAAATGGGTTTCTGCAAAATTCGCGACAGCCCCAATCCTCCACCGACCTGGTAGCCCTGACGCAACTTCGGCTGGCACAAACCCACAGAGAGTGGGAAAGAAACACACAGAGACTGAGAGACAGAGAGAGAAGAGAGAATGGGAGACACACACATAGACACACACACACACGCACACACACAGTGTCGTACAGCAGAGGCATTGGAACACACACCCCCAGGCAACCCCTGAGGCGGCAGTGTTCTGCTCTGGAGGGGAACCACCCTCGGGTGTAAGAGAAGCCCAGGGGCACGCAGGCCGACCCGTCCTCGAGATCACAGACGGCGGCACGACTTTTGGGGAGACTCACCCCAACCAACACCGTCCGTGCAGGCCTCAGGCTGGGATCCCGTGCTGCTTCCCCCGACTCTGCCTGGGGTTTCATCATCGTGCTCGGCCCTTTGCGACTCCTGGCATCCGCAAACGTTCCCTTCGACCCCGAGGAGAGATGAGGCCGGAGCCTCAGAGCCTCCACACCCAAGCACTGCCACGGAGGGCTCCTGCTCTGCCAAGCCTCGGGGACTGGTTCCTAAGACAACCGTGGGAACCACTGTGACGGGAGAAACCGCCGGCGCCTCGCGCATGCGCATTGGCGGAGCCGACTCGCGCTCCACTCCTGACAGGTAGGCTGCGTCCCCTTTAAATGTTGCCGCCGCCGCGCGGCGGCCGCGATGCTCCTGCTGCCGCCGCGGCGGCGGCTGGATCCTGGGTCGTGTTTGGGGCGGTGTGGGAGAGGGGGCCGCGGGCGTCTCGTCCTGTCCCAGGCCCAAACCCCCAGGGGTACTGCCCTCCGGACCTGCTTGAGCCGACTTCCACCGAGGGAGGGGGAGCTTCAGGACGCCCGCTGTGTTCTCCGAACTCCCGTTGAGATCCGATTTTGGCCCCCTGCGAGTGAGATAGGACGGGCTCACCACTTCTGGTCGGGCCGGCAGGGCCTCGCTGCAACACAGAATGAAACCATCAGTCTCAAGGCCTAGTGTCAGCTGTAAATTCACTGATGCATCAGCCCTCTGCCTCCCTCCTCCTTTGAAAGACCAGTGGCCTGCCCCGCTTGCAAAAGCCCTGGGGTTCCGGAAAGCCGACCGCGCTTGACAGGACACCTGCAAAGAAGAACAGAGGCGAATCCGAGGGGGAGACCATGCGACCACGCGTGGCACTGGCCAATCCCACAGCAGTTGGTGATAACGTGTGTCACCGGAGGCATACGGGGCGACGGCGAAGCAAAGGGTCGGGTCCAGGCATGTGCCGGTGGAAGGGGGAAACGGGTTACCTTTCCATCAATGCCAGGGAAAATCAAAGAACAGCTGGGACCCGGGGCGTGGAGGGGCCGCCTGTGCCTGACCCAAGCCACGTTTTCAAATGCCTACCAGAGGAGCAAATGGGTTTCTGCAAAATTCGCGACAGTCCCAATCCTCCACCGACCTGGTAGCCCTGACGCAACTTCGGCTGGCACAAACCCACAGAGAGTGGGAAAGAAACACACAGAGACTGAGAGACAGAGAGAGAAGAGAGAATGGGAGACACACACATAGACACACACACACACACACTCACACAGTGTCGTACAGCAGAGGCATTGAAACACACACCCCCAGGCAACCCCTGAGGCGGCAGGGTTCTGCTCTGGAGGGGAACCACCCTCGGGTGAGAGAGAAGCCCAGGGGCACGCAGGCCGACCCGTCCTCGAGATCACGGACGGCGGCACGACTTTTGGGGAGACTCACCCCAACCAACACCGTCCGTGCAGGCCTCAGGCTGGGATCCCGTGCTGCTTCCCCCGACTCTGCCTGGGGTTTCATCATCGTGATCGGCCCTTTGCGACTCCTGGCATCGGCAAACGTTCCCTTCGACCCCGAGGAGAGATGAGGCCGGAGCCTCAGAGCCTCCACACCCAAGCACTGCCACGGAGGGCTCCTGCTCTGCCAAGCCTCGGGGACTGGTTCCTAAGACAACCGTGGGAACCACTGTGACGGGAGAAACCGCCGGCGCCTCGCGCATGCGCATTGGCGGAGCCGACTCTCGCTCCACTCCTGACAGGTAGGCTGCGTCCCCTTTAAATGTTGCTGCCGCCGCGGCGGCGGCTGGATCCTGGGTCGTGTTTGGGGCGGTGTGGGAGAGGGGGCCGCGGGCGTCTCGTCCTGTCCCAGGCCCAAACCCCCAGGGGTACTGCCCTCCGGACCTGCTTGAGCCGACTTCCACCGAGGGAGGGGGAGCTTCAGGACGCCCGCTGTGTTCTCCGAACTCCCGTTGAGATCCGATTTTGGCCCCCTGCGAGTGAGATAGGACGGGCTCACCACTTCTGGTCGGGCCGGCAGGGCCTCGCTGCAACACAGAATGAAACCATCAGTCTCAAGGCCTAGTGTCAGCTGTAAATTCACTGATGCATCAGCCCTCTGCCTCCCTCCTCCTTTGAAAGACCAGTGGCCTGCCCCGCTTGCAAAAGCCCTGGGGTTCCGGAAAGCCGACCGCGCTTGACAGGACACCTGCAAAGAAGAACAGAGGCGAATCCGAGGGGGAGACCATGCGACCACGCGTGGCACTGGCCAATCCCACAGCAGTTGGTGATAACGTGTGTCACCGGAGGCATACGGGGCGACGGCGAAGCAAAGGGTCGGGACCAGGCGTGTGCCGGTCGAAGGGGGAAACGGGTTACCTTTCCATCAATGCCAGGGAAAATCAAAGAACAGCTGGGACCCGGGGCGTGGAGGGGCCGCCTGTGCCTGACCCAAGCCACGTTTTCAAATGCCTACCAGAGGAGCAAATGGGTTTCTGCAAAATTCGCGACAGCCCCAATCCTCCACCGACCTGGTAGCCCTGACGCAACTTCGGCTGGCACAAACCCACAGAGAGTGGGAAAGAAACACACAGAGACTGAGAGACAGAGAGAGAAGAGAGAATGGGAGACACACACATAGACACACACACACACGCACACACACAGTGTCGTACAGCAGAGGCATTGAAACACACACCCCCAGGCAACCCCTGAGGCGGCAGGGTTCTGCTCTGGAGGGGAACCACCCTCGGGTGAGAGAGAAGCCCAGGGGCACGCAGGCCGACCCGTCCTCGAGATCACAGACGGCGGCACGACTTTTGGGGAGACTCACCCCAACCAACACCGTCCGTGCAGGCCTCAGGCTGGGATCCCGTGCTGCTTCCCCCGACTCTGCCTGGGGTTTCATCATCGTGCTCGGCCCTTTGCGACTCCTGGCATCCGCAAACGTTCCCTTCGACCCCGAGGAGAGATGAGGCCGGAGCCTCAGAGCCTCCACACCCAAGCACTGCCACGGAGGGCTCCTGCTCTGCCAAGCCTCGGGGACTGGTTCCTAAGACAACCGTGGGAACCACTGTGACGGGAGAAACCGCCGGCGCCTCGCGCATGCGCATTGGCGGAGCCGACTCGCGCTCCACTCCTGACAGGTAGGCTGCGTCCCCTTTAAATGTTGCCGCCGCCGCGCCGCGGCCGCGATGCTCCTGCTTCCGCCGCGGCGGCGGCTGGATCCTGGGTCGTGTTTGGGGCGGTGTGGGAGAGGGGGCCGCGGGCGTCTCGTCCTGTCCCAGGCCCAAACCCCCAGGGGTACTGCCCTCCGGACCTGCTTGAGCCGACTTCCACCGAGGGAGGGGGAGCTTCAGGACGCCCGCTGTGTTCTCCGAACTCCCGTTGAGATCCGATTTTGGCCCCCTGCGAGTGAGATAGGACGGGCTCACCACTTCTGGTCGGGCCGGCAGGGCCTCGCTGCAACACAGAATGAAACCATCAGTCTCAAGGCCTAGTGTCAGCTGTAAATTCACTGATGCATCAGCCTTCTGCCTCCCTCCTCCTTTGAAAGACCAGTGGCCTGCCCCGCTTGCAAAAGCCCTGGGGTTCCGGAAAGCCGACCGCGCTTGACAGGACACCTGCAAAGAAGAACAGAGGCGAATCCGAGGGGGAGACCATGCGACCACGCGTGGCACTGGCCAATCCCACAGCAGTTGGTGATAACGTGTGTCACCGGAGGCATACGGGGCGACGGCGAAGCAAAGGGTCGGGTCCAGGCGTGTGCCGGTGGAAGGGGGAAACGGGTTACCTTTCCATCAATGCCAGGGAAAATCAAAGAACAGCTGGGACCCGGGGCGTGGAGGGGCCGCCTGTGCCTGACCCAAGCCACGTTTTCAAATGCCTACCAGAGGAGCAAATGGGTTTCTGCAAAATTCGCGACAGCCCCAATCCTCCACCGACCTGGTAGCCCTGACGCAACTTCGGCTGGCACAAACCCACAGAGAGTGGGAAAGAAACACACAGAGACTGAGAGACAGAGAGAGAAGAGAGAATGGGAGACACACACATAGACACACACACACACGCACACACACAGTGTCGTACAGCAGAGGCATTGGAACACACACCCCCAGGCAACCCCTGAGGCGGCAGTGTTCTGCTCTGGAGGGGAACCACCCTCGGGTGTAAGAGAAGCCCAGGGGCACGCAGGCCGACCCGTCCTCGAGATCACAGACGGCGGCACGACTTTTGGGGAGACTCACCCCAACCAACACCGTCCGTGCAGGCCTCAGGCTGGGATCCCGTGCTGCTTCCCCCGACTCTGCCTGGGGTTTCATCATCGTGCTCGGCCCTTTGCGACTCCTGGCATCCGCAAACGTTCCCTTCGACCCCGAGGAGAGATGAGGCCGGAGCCTCAGAGCCTCCACACCCAAGCACTGCCACGGAGGGCTCCTGCTCTGCCAAGCCTCGGGGACTGGTTCCTAAGACAACCGTGGGAACCACTGTGACGGGAGAAACCGCCGGCGCCTCGCGCATGCGCATTGGCGGAGCCGACTCGCGCTCCACTCCTGACAGGTAGGCTGCGTCCCCTTTAAATGTTGCCGCCGCCGCGCGGCGGCTGCGATGCTCCTGCTGCCGCCGCGGCGGCGGCTGGATCCTGGGTCGTGTTTGGGGCGGTGTGGGAGAGGGGGCCGCGGGCGTCTCGTCCTGTCCCAGGCCCAAACCCCCAGGGGTACTGCCCTCCGGACCTGCTTGAGCCGACTTCCACCGAGGGAGGGGGAGCTTCAGGACGCCCGCTGTGTTCTCCGAACTCCCGTTGAGATCCGATTTTGGCCCCCTGCGAGTGAGATAGGACGGGCTCACCACTTCTGGTCGGGCCGGCAGGGCCTCGCTGCAACACAGAATGAAACCATCAGTCTCAAGGCCTAGTGTCAGCTGTAAATTCACTGATGCATCAGCCCTCTGCCTCCCTCCTCCTTTGAAAGACCAGTGGCCTGCCCCGCTTGCAAAAGCCCTGGGGTTCCGGAAAGCCGACCGCGCTTGACAGGACACCTGCAAAGAAGAACAGAGGCGAATCCGAGGGGGAGACCATGCGACCACGCGTGGCACTGGCCAATCCCACAGCAGTTGGTGATAACGTGTGTCACCGGAGGCATACGGGGCGACGGCGAAGCAAAGGGTCGGGTCCAGGCATGTGCCGGTGGAAGGGGGAAACGGGTTACCTTTCCATCAATGCCAGGGAAAATCAAAGAACAGCTGGGACCCGGGGCGTGGAGGGGCCGCCTGTGCCTGACCCAAGCCACGTTTTCAAATGCCTACCAGAGGAGCAAATGGGTTTCTGCAAAATTCGCGACAGTCCCAATCCTCCACCGACCTGGTAGCCCTGACGCAACTTCGGCTGGCACAAACCCACAGAGAGTGGGAAAGAAACACACAGAGACTGAGAGACAGAGAGAGAAGAGAGAATGGGAGACACACACATAGACACACACACACACACACACACACAGTGTCGTACAGCAGAGGCATTGAAACACACACCCCCAGGCAACCCCTGAGGCGGCAGGGTTCTGCTCTGGAGGGGAACCACCCTCGGGTGAGAGAGAAGCCCAGGGGCACGCAGGCCGACCCGTCCTCGAGATCACGGACGGCGGCACGACTTTTGGGGAGACTCACCCCAACCAACACCGTCCGTGCAGGCCTCAGGCTGGGATCCCGTGCTGCTTCCCCCGACTCTGCCTGGGGTTTCATCATCGTGATCGGCCCTTTGCGACTCCTGGCATCGGCAAACGTTCCCTTCGACCCCGAGGAGAGATGAGGCCGGAGCCTCAGAGCCTCCACACCCAAGCACTGCCACGGAGGGCTCCTGCTCTGCCAAGCCTCGGGGACTGGTTCCTAAGACAACCGTGGGAACCACTGTGACGGGAGAAACCGCCGGCGCCTCGCGCATGCGCATTGGCGGAGCCGACTCTCGCTCCACTCCTGACAGGTAGGCTGCGTCCCCTTTAAATGTTGCTGCCGCCGCGGCGGCGGCTGGATCCTGGGTCGTGTTTGGGGCGGTGTGGGAGAGGGGGCCGCGGGCGTCTCGTCCTGTCCCAGGCCCAAACCCCCAGGGGTACTGCCCTCCGGACCTGCTTGAGCCGACTTCCACCGAGGGAGGGGGAGCTTCAGGACGCCCGCTGTGTTCTCCGAACTCCCGTTGAGATCCGATTTTGGCCCCCTGCGAGTGAGATAGGACGGGCTCACCACTTCTGGTCGGGCCGGCAGGGCCTCGCTGCAACACAGAATGAAACCATCAGTCTCAAGGCCTAGTGTCAGCTGTAAATTCACTGATGCATCAGCCCTCTGCCTCCCTCCTCCTTTGAAAGACCAGTGGCCTGCCCCGCTTGCAAAAGCCCTGGGGTTCCGGAAAGCCGACCGCGCTTGACAGGACACCTGCAAAGAAGAACAGAGGCGAATCCGAGGGGGAGACCATGCGACCACGCGTGGCACTGGCCAATCCCACAGCAGTTGGTGATAACGTGTGTCACCGGAGGCATACGGGGCGACGGCGAAGCAAAGGGTCGGGTCCAGGCATGTGCCGGTGGAAGGGGGAAACGGGTTACCTTTCCATCAATGCCAGGGAAAATCAAAGAACAGCTGGGACCCGGGGCGTGGAGGGGCCGCCTGTGCCTGACCCAAGCCACGTTTTCAAATGCCTACCAGAGGAGCAAATGGGTTTCTGCAAAATTCGCGACAGCCCCAATCCTCCACCGACCTGGTAGCCCTGACGCAACTTCGGCTGGCACAAACCCACACAGAGTGGGAAAGAAACACACAGAGACTGAGAGACAGAGAGAGAAGAGAGAATGGGAGACACACACATAGAGACACACACACACGCACACACACAGTGTCGTACAGCAGAGGCATTGGAACACACACCCCCAGGCAACCCCTGAGGCGGCAGGGTTCTGCTCTGGAGGGGAACCACCCTCGGGTGTAAGAGAAGCCCAGGGGCACGCAGGCCGACCCGTCCTCGAGATCACAGACGGCGGCACGACTTTTGGGGAGACTCACCCCAACCAACACCGTCCGTGCAGGCCTCAGGCTGGGATCCCGTGCTGCTTCCCCCGACTCTGCCTGGGGTTTCATCATCGTGCTCGGCCCTTTGCGACTCCTGGCATCCGCAAACGTTCCCTTCGACCCCGAGGAGAGATGAGGCCGGAGCCTCAGAGCCTCCACACCCAAGCACTGCCACGGAGGGCTCCTGCTCTGCCAAGCCTCGGGGACTGGTTCCTAAGACAACCGTGGGAACCACTGTGATGGGAGAAACCGCCGACGCCTCGCGCATGCGCATTGGCGGAGCCGACACGCGCTCCACTCCTGACAGGTAGGCTGCGCCCCTTTAAATGTTGTCGCCGCCGCGCGGCGGCCGCGATGCTCCTGCTGCCGCCGCGGCGGCGGCTGAATCCTGGGTCGTGTTTGGGGCGGTGTGGGAGAGGGGGCCGCGGGCGTCTCGTCCTGTCCCAGGCCCAAACCCCCAGGGGTACTGCCCTCCGGACCTGCTTGAGCCGACTTCCACCGAGGGAGGGGGAGCTTCAGGACGCCCGCTGTGTTCTCCGAACTCCCGTTGAGATCCGATTTTGGCCCCCTGCGAGTGAGATAGGACGGGCTCACCACTTCTGGTCGGGCCGGCAGGGCCTCGCTGCAACACAGAATGAAACCATCAGTCTCAAGGCCTAGTGTCAGCTGTAAATTCACTGATGCATCAGCCCTCTGCCTCCCTCCTCCTTTGAAAGACCAGTGGCCTGCCCCGCTTGCAAAAGCCCTGGGGTTCCGGAAAGCCGACCGCGCTTGACAGGACACCTGCAAAGAAGAACAGAGGCGAATCCGAGGGGGAGACCATGCGACCACGCGTGGCACTGGCCAATCCCACAGCAGTTGGTGATAACGTGTGTCACCGGAGGCATACGGGGCGACGGCGAAGCAAAGGGTCGGGTCCAGGCATGTGCCGGTGGAAGGGGGAAACGGGTTACCTTTCCATCAATGCCAGGGAAAATCAAAGAACAGCTGGGACCCGGGGCGTGGAGGGGCCGCCTGTGCCTGACCCAAGCCACGTTTTCAAATGCCTACCAGAGGAGCAAATGGGTTTCTGCAAAATTCGCGACAGCCCCAATCCTCCACCGACCTGGTAGCCCTGACGCAACTTCGGCTGGCACAAACCCACAGAGTGGGAAAGAAACACACAGAGACTGAGAGACAGAGAGAGAAGAGAGAATGGGAGACACACACATAGACACACACGCACACACACACACCCACACAGTGTCGTACAGCAGAGGCATTGAAACACACACCCCCAGGCAACCCATGAGGCGGCAGGGTTCTGCTCTGGAGGAGAACCACCCTCGGGTGAGAGAGAAGCCCAGGGGCACGCAGGCCGACCCGTCCTCGAGATCACGGACGGCGGCACGACTTTTGGGGAGACTCACCCCAACCAACACCGTCCGTGCAGGCCTCAGGCTGGGATCCCGTGCTGGTTCCCCCGACTCTGCCTGGGGTTTCATCATCGTGGTCGGCCCTTTGCGACTCCTGGCATCCGCAAACGTTCCCTTCGACCCTGAGGAGAGATGAGGCCGGAGCCTCAGAGCCTCCACACCCAAGCACTGCCACGGAGGGCTTCTGCTCTGCCAAGCCTCGGGGACTGGTTCCTAAGACAACCGTGGGAACCACTGTGACGGGAGAAACCGCCGGCGCCTCGCGCATGCGCATTGGCGGAGCCGACTCGCGCTCCACTCCTGACAGGTAGGCTGCGTCCCCTTTAAATGTTGCCGATGCCACGCGGCGGCCGCGATGCTCCTGCTGCCGCCGCGGCGGCGGCTGGATCCTGGGTCGTGTTTGGGCCGGTGTGGGAGAGGGGGCCGCGGGCGTCTCGTCCTGTCCCAGGCCCAAACCCCCAGGGGTACTGCCCTCCGGACCTGCTTGAGCCGACTTCCACCGAGGGAGGGGGAGCTTCAGGACGCCCGCTGTGTTCTCCGAACTCCCGTTGAGATCCGATTTTGGCCCCCTGCGAGTGAGATAGGACGGGCTCACCACTTCTGGTCGGGCCGGCAGGGCCTCGCTGCAACACAGAATGAAACCATCAGTCTCAAGGCCTAGTGTCAGCTGTAAATTCACTGATGCATCAGCCCTCTGCCTCCCTCCTCCTTTGAAAGACCAGTGGCCTGCCCCGCTTGCAAAAGCCCTGGGGTTCCGGAAAGCCGACCGCGCTTGACAGGACACCTGCAAAGAAGAACAGAGGCGAATCCGAGGGGGAGACCATGCGACCACGCGTGGCACTGGCCAATCCCACAGCAGTTGGTGATAACGTGTGTCACCGGAGGCATACGGGGCGACGGCGAAGCAAAGGGTCGGGTCCAGGCATGTGCCGGTGGAAGGGGGAAACGGGTTACCTTTCCATCAATGCCAGGGAAAATCAAAGAACAGCTGGGACCCGGGGCGTGGAGGGGCCGCCTGTGCCTGACCCAAGCCACGTTTTCAAATGCCTACCAGAGGAGCAAATGGGTTTCTGCAAAATTCGCGACAGCCCCAATCCTCCACCGACCTGGTAGCCCTGACGCAACTTCGGCTGGCACAAACCCACAGAGAGTGGGAAAGAAACACACAGAGACTGAGAGACAGAGAGAGAAGAGAGAATGGGAGACACACACATAGACACACACACACACGCACACACACAGTGTCGTACAGCAGAGGCATTGAAACACACACCCCCAGGCAACCCCTGAGGCGGCAGGGTTCTGCTCTGGAGGGGAACCACCCTCGGGTGAGAGAGAAGCCCAGGGGCACGCAGGCCGACCCGTCCTCGAGATCACGGACGGCGGCACGACTTTTGGGGAGACTCACCCCAACCAACACCGTCCGTGCAGGCCTCAGGCTGGGATCCCGTGCTGCTTCCCCCGACTCTGCCTGGGGTTTCATCATCGTGGTCGGCCCTTTGCGACTCCTGGCATCCGCAAACGTTCCCTTCGACCCCGAGGAGAGATGAGGCCGGAGCCTCAGAGCCTCCACACCCAAGCACTGCCACGGAGGGCTCCTGCTCTGCCAAGCCTCGGGGACTGGTTCCTAAGACAACCGTGGGAACCACTGTGACGGGAGAAACCGCCGGCGCCTCGCGCATGCGCATTGGCGGAGCCGACTCGCGCTCCACTCCTGACAGGTAGGCTGCGTCCCCTTTAAATGTTGCCGCCGCCGCGCCGCGGCCGCGATGCTCCTGCTTCCGCCGCGGCGGCGGCTGGATCCTGGGTCGTGTTTGGGGCGGTGTGGGAGAGGGGGCCGCGGGCGTCTCGTCCTGTCCCAGGCCCAAACCCCCAGGGGTACTGCCCTCCGGACCTGCTTGAGCCGACTTCCACCGAGGGAGGGGGAGCTTCAGGACGCCCGCTGTGTTCTCCGAACTCCCGTTGAGATCCGATTTTGGCCCCCTGCGAGTGAGATAGGACGGGCTCACCACTTCTGGTCGGGCCGGCAGGGCCTCGCTGCAACACAGAATGAAACCATCAGTCTCAAGGCCTAGTGTCAGCTGTAAATTCACTGATGCATCAGCCTTCTGCCTCCCTCCTCCTTTGAAAGACCAGTGGCCTGCCCCGCTTGCAAAAGCCCTGGGGTTCCGGAAAGCCGACCGCGCTTGACAGGACACCTGCAAAGAAGAACAGAGGCGAATCCGAGGGGGAGACCATGCGACCACGCGTGGCACTGGCCAATCCCACAGCAGTTGGTGATAACGTGTGTCACCGGAGGCATACGGGGCGACGGCGAAGCAAAGGGTCGGGTCCAGGCGTGTGCCGGTGGAAGGGGGAAACGGGTTACCTTTCCATCAATGCCAGGGAAAATCAAAGAACAGCTGGGACCCGGGGCGTGGAGGGGCCGCCTGTGCCTGACCCAAGCCACGTTTTCAAATGCCTACCAGAGGAGCAAATGGGTTTCTGCAAAATTCGCGACAGCCCCAATCCTCCACCGACCTGGTAGCCCTGACGCAACTTCGGCTGGCACAAACCCACAGAGAGTGGGAAAGAAACACACAGAGACTGAGAGACAGAGAGAGAAGAGAGAATGGGAGACACACACATAGACACACACACACACACACACACACAGTGTCGTACAGCAGAGGCATTGGAACACACACCCCCAGGCAACCCCTGAGGCGGCAGTGTTCTGCTCTGGAGGGGAACCACCCTCGGGTGTAAGAGAAGCCCAGGGGCACGCAGGCCGACCCGTCCTCGAGATCACAGACGGCGGCACGACTTTTGGGGAGACTCACCCCAACCAACACCGTCCGTGCAGGCCTCAGGCTGGGATCCCGTGCTGCTTCCCCCGACTCTGCCTGGGGTTTCATCATCGTGCTCGGCCCTTTGCGACTCCTGGCATCCGCAAACGTTCCCTTCGACCCCGAGGAGAGATGAGGCCGGAGCCTCAGAGCCTCCACACCCAAGCACTGCCACGGAGGGCTCCTGCTCTGCCAAGCCTCGGGGACTGGTTCCTAAGACAACCGTGGGAACCACTGTGACGGGAGAAACCGCCGGCGCCTCGCGCATGCGCATTGGCGGAGCCGACTCGCGCTCCACTCCTGACAGGTAGGCTGCGTCCCCTTTAAATGTTGCCGCCGCCGCGCGGCGGCTGCGATGCTCCTGCTGCCGCCGCGGCGGCGGCTGGATCCTGGGTCGTGTTTGGGGCGGTGTGGGAGAGGGGGCCGCGGGCGTCTCGTCCTGTCCCAGGCCCAAACCCCCAGGGGTACTGCCCTCCGGACCTGCTTGAGCCGACTTCCACCGAGGGAGGGGGAGCTTCAGGACGCCCGCTGTGTTCTCCGAACTCCCGTTGAGATCCGATTTTGGCCCCCTGCGAGTGAGATAGGACGGGCTCACCACTTCTGGTCGGGCCGGCAGGGCCTCGCTGCAACACAGAATGAAACCATCAGTCTCAAGGCCTAGTGTCAGCTGTAAATTCACTGATGCATCAGCCCTCTGCCTCCCTCCTCCTTTGAAAGACCAGTGGCCTGCCCCGCTTGCAAAAGCCCTGGGGTTCCGGAAAGCCGACCGCGCTTGACAGGACACCTGCAAAGAAGAACAGAGGCGAATCCGAGGGGGAGACCATGCGACCACGCGTGGCACTGGCCAATCCCACAGCAGTTGGTGATAACGTGTGTCACCGGAGGCATACGGGGCGACGGCGAAGCAAAGGGTCGGGTCCAGGCATGTGCCGGTGGAAGGGGGAAACGGGTTACCTTTCCATCAATGCCAGGGAAAATCAAAGAACAGCTGGGACCCGGGGCGTGGAGGGGCCGCCTGTGCCTGACCCAAGCCACGTTTTCAAATGCCTACCAGAGGAGCAAATGGGTTTCTGCAAAATTCGCGACAGTCCCAATCCTCCACCGACCTGGTAGCCCTGACGCAACTTCGGCTGGCACAAACCCACAGAGAGTGGGAAAGAAACACACAGAGACTGAGAGACAGAGAGAGAAGAGAGAATGGGAGACACACACATAGACACACACACACACACACACACACAGTGTCGTACAGCAGAGGCATTGAAACACACACCCCCAGGCAACCCCTGAGGCGGCAGGGTTCTGCTCTGGAGGGGAACCACCCTCGGGTGAGAGAGAAGCCCAGGGGCACGCAGGCCGACCCGTCCTCGAGATCACGGACGGCGGCACGACTTTTGGGGAGACTCACCCCAACCAACACCGTCCGTGCAGGCCTCAGGCTGGGATCCCGTGCTGCTTCCCCCGACTCTGCCTGGGGTTTCATCATCGTGATCGGCCCTTTGCGACTCCTGGCATCGGCAAACGTTCCCTTCGACCCCGAGGAGAGATGAGGCCGGAGCCTCAGAGCCTCCACACCCAAGCACTGCCACGGAGGGCTCCTGCTCTGCCAAGCCTCGGGGACTGGTTCCTAAGACAACCGTGGGAACCACTGTGACGGGAGAAACCGCCGGCGCCTCGCGCATGCGCATTGGCGGAGCCGACTCTCGCTCCACTCCTGACAGGTAGGCTGCGTCCCCTTTAAATGTTGCTGCCGCCGCGGCGGCGGCTGGATCCTGGGTCGTGTTTGGGGCGGTGTGGGAGAGGGGGCCGCGGGCGTCTCGTCCTGTCCCAGGCCCAAACCCCCAGGGGTACTGCCCTCCGGACCTGCTTGAGCCGACTTCCACCGAGGGAGGGGGAGCTTCAGGACGCCCGCTGTGTTCTCCGAACTCCCGTTGAGATCCGATTTTGGCCCCCTGCGAGTGAGATAGGACGGGCTCACCACTTCTGGTCGGGCCGGCAGGGCCTCGCTGCAACACAGAATGAAACCATCAGTCTCAAGGCCTAGTGTCAGCTGTAAATTCACTGATGCATCAGCCCTCTGCCTCCCTCCTCCTTTGAAAGACCAGTGGCCTGCCCCGCTTGCAAAAGCCCTGGGGTTCCGGAAAGCCGACCGCGCTTGACAGGACACCTGCAAAGAAGAACAGAGGCGAATCCGAGGGGGAGACCATGCGACCACGCGTGGCACTGGCCAATCCCACAGCAGTTGGTGATAACGTGTGTCACCGGAGGCATACGGGGCGACGGCGAAGCAAAGGGTCGGGACCAGGCGTGTGCCGGTCGAAGGGGGAAACGGGTTACCTTTCCATCAATGCCAGGGAAAATCAAAGAACAGCTGGGACCCGGGGCGTGGAGGGGCCGCCTGTGCCTGACCCAAGCCACGTTTTCAAATGCCTACCAGAGGAGCAAATGGGTTTCTGCAAAATTCGCGACAGCCCCAATCCTCCACCGACCTGGTAGCCCTGACGCAACTTCGGCTGGCACAAACCCACAGAGAGTGGGAAAGAAACACACAGAGACTGAGAGACAGAGAGAGAAGAGAGAATGGGAGACACACACATAGACACACACACACACGCACACACACAGTGTCGTACAGCAGAGGCATTGGAACACACACCCCCAGGCAACCCCTGAGGCGGCAGTGTTCTGCTCTGGAGGGGAACCACCCTCGGGTGTAAGAGAAGCCCAGGGGCACGCAGGCCGACCCGTCCTCGAGATCACAGACGGCGGCACGACTTTTGGGGAGACTCACCCCAACCAACACCGTCCGTGCAGGCCTCAGGCTGGGATCCCGTGCTGCTTCCCCCGACTCTGCCTGGGGTTTCATCATCGTGCTCGGCCCTTTGCGACTCCTGGCATCCGCAAACGTTCCCTTCGACCCCGAGGAGAGATGAGGCCGGAGCCTCAGAGCCTCCACACCCAAGCACTGCCACGGAGGGCTCCTGCTCTGCCAAGCCTCGGGGACTGGTTCCTAAGACAACCGTGGGAACCACTGTGACGGGAGAAACCGCCGGCGCCTCGCGCATGCGCATTGGCGGAGCCGACTCGCGCTCCACTCCTGACAGGTAGGCTGCGTCCCCTTTAAATGTTGCCGCCGCCGCGCGGCGGCTGCGATGCTCCTGCTGCCGCCGCGGCGGCGGCTGGATCCTGGGTCGTGTTTGGGGCGGTGTGGGAGAGGGGGCCGCGGGCGTCTCGTCCTGTCCCAGGCCCAAACCCCCAGGGGTACTGCCCTCCGGACCTGCTTGAGCCGACTTCCACCGAGGGAGGGGGAGCTTCAGGACGCCCGCTGTGTTCTCCGAACTCCCGTTGAGATCCGATTTTGGCCCCCTGCGAGTGAGATAGGACGGGCTCACCACTTCTGGTCGGGCCGGCAGGGCCTCGCTGCAACACAGAATGAAACCATCAGTCTCAAGGCCTAGTGTCAGCTGTAAATTCACTGATGCATCAGCCCTCTGCCTCCCTCCTCCTTTGAAAGACCAGTGGCCTGCCCCGCTTGCAAAAGCCCTGGGGTTCCGGAAAGCCGACCGCGCTTGACAGGACACCTGCAAAGAAGAACAGAGGCGAATCCGAGGGGGAGACCATGCGACCACGCGTGGCACTGGCCAATCCCACAGCAGTTGGTGATAACGTGTGTCACCGGAGGCATACGGGGCGACGGCGAAGCAAAGGGTCGGGTCCAGGCATGTGCCGGTGGAAGGGGGAAACGGGTTACCTTTCCATCAATGCCAGGGAAAATCAAAGAACAGCTGGGACCCGGGGCGTGGAGGGGCCGCCTGTGCCTGACCCAAGCCACGTTTTCAAATGCCTACCAGAGGAGCAAATGGGTTTCTGCAAAATTCGCGACAGTCCCAATCCTCCACCGACCTGGTAGCCCTGACGCAACTTCGGCTGGCACAAACCCACAGAGAGTGGGAAAGAAACACACAGAGACTGAGAGACAGAGAGAGAAGAGAGAATGGGAGACACACACATAGACACACACACACACACACACACACAGTGTCGTACAGCAGAGGCATTGAAACACACACCCCCAGGCAACCCCTGAGGCGGCAGGGTTCTGCTCTGGAGGGGAACCACCCTCGGGTGAGAGAGAAGCCCAGGGGCACGCAGGCCGACCCGTCCTCGAGATCACGGACGGCGGCACGACTTTTGGGGAGACTCACCCCAACCAACACCGTCCGTGCAGGCCTCAGGCTGGGATCCCGTGCTGCTTCCCCCGACTCTGCCTGGGGTTTCATCATCGTGATCGGCCCTTTGCGACTCCTGGCATCGGCAAACGTTCCCTTCGACCCCGAGGAGAGATGAGGCCGGAGCCTCAGAGCCTCCACACCCAAGCACTGCCACGGAGGGCTCCTGCTCTGCCAAGCCTCGGGGACTGGTTCCTAAGACAACCGTGGGAACCACTGTGACGGGAGAAACCGCCGGCGCCTCGCGCATGCGCATTGGCGGAGCCGACTCTCGCTCCACTCCTGACAGGTAGGCTGCGTCCCCTTTAAATGTTGCTGCCGCCGCGGCGGCGGCTGGATCCTGGGTCGTGTTTGGGGCGGTGTGGGAGAGGGGGCCGCGGGCGTCTCGTCCTGTCCCAGGCCCAAACCCCCAGGGGTACTGCCCTCCGGACCTGCTTGAGCCGACTTCCACCGAGGGAGGGGGAGCTTCAGGACGCCCGCTGTGTTCTCCGAACTCCCGTTGAGATCCGATTTTGGCCCCCTGCGAGTGAGATAGGACGGGCTCACCACTTCTGGTCGGGCCGGCAGGGCCTCGCTGCAACACAGAATGAAACCATCAGTCTCAAGGCCTAGTGTCAGCTGTAAATTCACTGATGCATCAGCCCTCTGCCTCCCTCCTCCTTTGAAAGACCAGTGGCCTGCCCCGCTTGCAAAAGCCCTGGGGTTCCGGAAAGCCGACCGCGCTTGACAGGACACCTGCAAAGAAGAACAGAGGCGAATCCGAGGGGGAGACCATGCGACCACGCGTGGCACTGGCCAATCCCACAGCAGTTGGTGATAACGTGTGTCACCGGAGGCATACGGGGCGACGGCGAAGCAAAGGGTCGGGACCAGGCGTGTGCCGGTCGAAGGGGGAAACGGGTTACCTTTCCATCAATGCCAGGGAAAATCAAAGAACAGCTGGGACCCGGGGCGTGGAGGGGCCGCCTGTGCCTGACCCAAGCCACGTTTTCAAATGCCTACCAGAGGAGCAAATGGGTTTCTGCAAAATTCGCGACAGCCCCAATCCTCCACCGACCTGGTAGCCCTGACGCAACTTCGGCTGGCACAAACCCACAGAGAGTGGGAAAGAAACACACAGAGACTGAGAGACAGAGAGAGAAGAGAGAATGGGAGACACACACATAGACACACACACACACGCACACACACAGTGTCGTACAGCAGAGGCATTGAAACACACACCCCCAGGCAACCCCTGAGGCGGCAGGGTTCTGCTCTGGAGGGGAACCACCCTCGGGTGAGAGAGAAGCCCAGGGGCACGCAGGCCGACCCGTCCTCGAGATCACAGACGGCGGCACGACTTTTGGGGAGACTCACCCCAACCAACACCGTCCGTGCAGGCCTCAGGCTGGGATCCCGTGCTGCTTCCCCCGACTCTGCCTGGGGTTTCATCATCGTGCTCGGCCCTTTGCGACTCCTGGCATCCGCAAACGTTCCCTTCGACCCCGAGGAGAGATGAGGCCGGAGCCTCAGAGCCTCCACACCCAAGCACTGCCACGGAGGGCTCCTGCTCTGCCAAGCCTCGGGGACTGGTTCCTAAGACAACCGTGGGAACCACTGTGACGGGAGAAACCGCCGGCGCCTCGCGCATGCGCATTGGCGGAGCCGACTCGCGCTCCACTCCTGACAGGTAGGCTGCGTCCCCTTTAAATGTTGCCGCCGCCGCGCGGCGGCCGCGATGCTCCTGCTGCCGCCGCGATGCTCCTGCTGCCGCCACGGCGGCGGCTGGATCCTGGGTCGTGTTTGGGGCGGTGTGGGAGAGGGGGCCGCGGGCGTCTCGTCCTGTCCCAGGCCCAAACCCCCAGGTGTACTGCCCTCCGGACCTGCTTGAGCCGACTTCCACCGAGGGAGGGGGAGCTTCAGGACGCCCGCTGTGTTCTCCGAACTCCCGTTGAGATCCGATTTTGGCCCCCTGCGAGTGAGATAGGACGGGCTCACCACTTCTGGTCGGGCCGGCAGGGCCTCGCTGCAACACAGAATGAAACCATCAGTCTCAAGGCCTAGTGTCAGCTGTAAATTCACTGATGCATCAGCCCTCTGCCTCCCTCCTCCTTTGAAAGACCAGTGGCCTGCCCCGCTTGCAAAAGCCCTGGGGTTCCGGAAAGCCGACCGCGCTTGACAGGACACCTGCAAAGAAGAACAGAGGCGAATCCGAGGGGGAGACCATGCGACCACGCGTGGCACTGGCCAATCCCACAGCAGTTGGTGATAACGTGTGTCACCGGAGGCATACGGGGCGACGGCGAAGCAAAGGGTCGGGTCCAGGCATGTGCCGGTGGAAGGGGGAAACGGGTTACCTTTCCATCAATGCCAGGGAAAATCAAAGAACAGCTGGGACCCGGGGCGTGGAGGGGCCGCCTGTGCCTCACCCAAGCCACGTTTTCAAATGCCTACCAGAGGAGCAAATGGGTTTCTGCAAAATTCGCGACAGCCCCAATCCTCCACCGACCTGGTAGCCCTGACGCAACTTCGGCTGGCACAAACCCACAGAGAGTGGGAAAGAAACACACAGAGACTGAGAGACAGAGAGAGAAGAGAGAATGGGAGACACACACATAGACACACACACACACACACACACACACACACACACACACAGTGTCGTACAGCAGAGGCATTGAAACACACACCCCCAGGCAACCCCTGAGGCGGCAGGGTTCTGCTCTGGAGGGGAACCACCCTCGGGTGAGAGAGAAGCCCAGGGGCACGCAGGCCGACCCGTCCTCGAGATCACGGACGGCGGCACGACTTTTGGGGAGACTCACCCCAACCAACACCGTCCGTGCAGGCCTCAGGCTGGGATCCCGTGCTGCTTCCCCCGACTCTGCCTGGGGTTTCATCATCGTGATCGGCCCTTTGCGACTCCTGGCATCGGCAAACGTTCCCTTCGACCCCGAGGAGAGATGAGGCCGGAGCCTCAGAGCCTCCACACCCAAGCACTGCCACGGAGGGCTCCTGCTCTGCCAAGCCTCGGGGACTGGTTCCTAAGACAACCGTGGGAACCACTGTGACGGGAGAAACCGCCGGCGCCTCGCGCATGCGCATTGGCGGAGCCGACTCTCGCTCCACTCCTGACAGGTAGGCTGCGTCCCCTTTAAATGTTGCTGCCGCCGCGGCGGCGGCTGGATCCTGGGTCGTGTTTGGGGCGGTGTGGGAGAGGGGGCCGCGGGCGTCTCGTCCTGTCCCAGGCCCAAACCCCCAGGGGTACTGCCCTCCGGACCTGCTTGAGCCGACTTCCACCGAGGGAGGGGGAGCTTCAGGACGCCCGCTGTGTTCTCCGAACTCCCGTTGAGATCCGATTTTGGCCCCCTGCGAGTGAGATAGGACGGGCTCACCACTTCTGGTCGGGCCGGCAGGGCCTCGCTGCAACACAGAATGAAACCATCAGTCTCAAGGCCTAGTGTCAGCTGTAAATTCACTGATGCATCAGCCCTCTGCCTCCCTCCTCCTTTGAAAGACCAGTGGCCTGCCCCGCTTGCAAAAGCCCTGGGGTTCCGGAAAGCCGACCGCGCTTGACAGGACACCTGCAAAGAAGAACAGAGGCGAATCCGAGGGGGAGACCATGCGACCACGCGTGGCACTGGCCAATCCCACAGCAGTTGGTGATAACGTGTGTCACCGGAGGCATACGGGGCGACGGCGAAGCAAAGGGTCGGGACCAGGCGTGTGCCGGTCGAAGGGGGAAACGGGTTACCTTTCCATCAATGCCAGGGAAAATCAAAGAACAGCTGGGACCCGGGGCGTGGAGGGGCCGCCTGTGCCTGACCCAAGCCACGTTTTCAAATGCCTACCAGAGGAGCAAATGGGTTTCTGCAAAATTCGCGACAGCCCCAATCCTCCACCGACCTGGTAGCCCTGACGCAACTTCGGCTGGCACAAACCCACAGAGAGTGGGAAAGAAACACACAGAGACTGAGAGACAGAGAGAGAAGAGAGAATGGGAGACACACACATAGACACACACACACACGCACACACACAGTGTCGTACAGCAGAGGCATTGGAACACACACCCCCAGGCAACCCCTGAGGCGGCAGTGTTCTGCTCTGGAGGGGAACCACCCTCGGGTGTAAGAGAAGCCCAGGGGCACGCAGGCCGACCCGTCCTCGAGATCACAGACGGCGGCACGACTTTTGGGGAGACTCACCCCAACCAACACCGTCCGTGCAGGCCTCAGGCTGGGATCCCGTGCTGCTTCCCCCGACTCTGCCTGGGGTTTCATCATCGTGCTCGGCCCTTTGCGACTCCTGGCATCCGCAAACGTTCCCTTCGACCCCGAGGAGAGATGAGGCCGGAGCCTCAGAGCCTCCACACCCAAGCACTGCCACGGAGGGCTCCTGCTCTGCCAAGCCTCGGGGACTGGTTCCTAAGACAACCGTGGGAACCACTGTGACGGGAGAAACCGCCGGCGCCTCGCGCATGCGCATTGGCGGAGCCGACTCGCGCTCCACTCCTGACAGGTAGGCTGCGTCCCCTTTAAATGTTGCCGCCGCCGCGCGGCGGCTGCGATGCTCCTGCTGCCGCCGCGGCGGCGGCTGGATCCTGGGTCGTGTTTGGGGCGGTGTGGGAGAGGGGGCCGCGGGCGTCTCGTCCTGTCCCAGGCCCAAACCCCCAGGGGTACTGCCCTCCGGACCTGCTTGAGCCGACTTCCACCGAGGGAGGGGGAGCTTCAGGACGCCCGCTGTGTTCTCCGAACTCCCGTTGAGATCCGATTTTGGCCCCCTGCGAGTGAGATAGGACGGGCTCACCACTTCTGGTCGGGCCGGCAGGGCCTCGCTGCAACACAGAATGAAACCATCAGTCTCAAGGCCTAGTGTCAGCTGTAAATTCACTGATGCATCAGCCCTCTGCCTCCCTCCTCCTTTGAAAGACCAGTGGCCTGCCCCGCTTGCAAAAGCCCTGGGGTTCCGGAAAGCCGACCGCGCTTGACAGGACACCTGCAAAGAAGAACAGAGGCGAATCCGAGGGGGAGACCATGCGACCACGCGTGGCACTGGCCAATCCCACAGCAGTTGGTGATAACGTGTGTCACCGGAGGCATACGGGGCGACGGCGAAGCAAAGGGTCGGGTCCAGGCATGTGCCGGTGGAAGGGGGAAACGGGTTACCTTTCCATCAATGCCAGGGAAAATCAAAGAACAGCTGGGACCCGGGGCGTGGAGGGGCCGCCTGTGCCTGACCCAAGCCACGTTTTCAAATGCCTACCAGAGGAGCAAATGGGTTTCTGCAAAATTCGCGACAGTCCCAATCCTCCACCGACCTGGTAGCCCTGACGCAACTTCGGCTGGCACAAACCCACAGAGAGTGGGAAAGAAACACACAGAGACTGAGAGACAGAGAGAGAAGAGAGAATGGGAGACACACACATAGACACACACACACACACACACACACAGTGTCGTACAGCAGAGGCATTGAAACACACACCCCCAGGCAACCCCTGAGGCGGCAGGGTTCTGCTCTGGAGGGGAACCACCCTCGGGTGAGAGAGAAGCCCAGGGGCACGCAGGCCGACCCGTCCTCGAGATCACGGACGGCGGCACGACTTTTGGGGAGACTCACCCCAACCAACACCGTCCGTGCAGGCCTCAGGCTGGGATCCCGTGCTGCTTCCCCCGACTCTGCCTGGGGTTTCATCATCGTGATCGGCCCTTTGCGACTCCTGGCATCGGCAAACGTTCCCTTCGACCCCGAGGAGAGATGAGGCCGGAGCCTCAGAGCCTCCACACCCAAGCACTGCCACGGAGGGCTCCTGCTCTGCCAAGCCTCGGGGACTGGTTCCTAAGACAACCGTGGGAACCACTGTGACGGGAGAAACCGCCGGCGCCTCGCGCATGCGCATTGGCGGAGCCGACTCTCGCTCCACTCCTGACAGGTAGGCTGCGTCCCCTTTAAATGTTGCTGCCGCCGCGGCGGCGGCTGGATCCTGGGTCGTGTTTGGGGCGGTGTGGGAGAGGGGGCCGCGGGCGTCTCGTCCTGTCCCAGGCCCAAACCCCCAGGGGTACTGCCCTCCGGACCTGCTTGAGCCGACTTCCACCGAGGGAGGGGGAGCTTCAGGACGCCCGCTGTGTTCTCCGAACTCCCGTTGAGATCCGATTTTGGCCCCCTGCGAGTGAGATAGGACGGGCTCACCACTTCTGGTCGGGCCGGCAGGGCCTCGCTGCAACACAGAATGAAACCATCAGTCTCAAGGCCTAGTGTCAGCTGTAAATTCACTGATGCATCAGCCCTCTGCCTCCCTCCTCCTTTGAAAGACCAGTGGCCTGCCCCGCTTGCAAAAGCCCTGGGGTTCCGGAAAGCCGACCGCGCTTGACAGGACACCTGCAAAGAAGAACAGAGGCGAATCCGAGGGGGAGACCATGCGACCACGCGTGGCACTGGCCAATCCCACAGCAGTTGGTGATAACGTGTGTCACCGGAGGCATACGGGGCGACGGCGAAGCAAAGGGTCGGGACCAGGCGTGTGCCGGTCGAAGGGGGAAACGGGTTACCTTTCCATCAATGCCAGGGAAAATCAAAGAACAGCTGGGACCCGGGGCGTGGAGGGGCCGCCTGTGCCTGACCCAAGCCACGTTTTCAAATGCCTACCAGAGGAGCAAATGGGTTTCTGCAAAATTCGCGACAGCCCCAATCCTCCACCGACCTGGTAGCCCTGACGCAACTTCGGCTGGCACAAACCCACAGAGAGTGGGAAAGAAACACACAGAGACTGAGAGACAGAGAGAGAAGAGAGAATGGGAGACACACACATAGACACACACACACACGCACACACACAGTGTCGTACAGCAGAGGCATTGAAACACACACCCCCAGGCAACCCCTGAGGCGGCAGGGTTCTGCTCTGGAGGGGAACCACCCTCGGGTGAGAGAGAAGCCCAGGGGCACGCAGGCCGACCCGTCCTCGAGATCACAGACGGCGGCACGACTTTTGGGGAGACTCACCCCAACCAACACCGTCCGTGCAGGCCTCAGGCTGGGATCCCGTGCTGCTTCCCCCGACTCTGCCTGGGGTTTCATCATCGTGCTCGGCCCTTTGCGACTCCTGGCATCCGCAAACGTTCCCTTCGACCCCGAGGAGAGATGAGGCCGGAGCCTCAGAGCCTCCACACCCAAGCACTGCCACGGAGGGCTCCTGCTCTGCCAAGCCTCGGGGACTGGTTCCTAAGACAACCGTGGGAACCACTGTGACGGGAGAAACCGCCGGCGCCTCGCGCATGCGCATTGGCGGAGCCGACTCGCGCTCCACTCCTGACAGGTAGGCTGCGTCCCCTTTAAATGTTGCCGCCGCCGCGCCGCGGCCGCGATGCTCCTGCTTCCGCCGCGGCGGCGGCTGGATCCTGGGTCGTGTTTGGGGCGGTGTGGGAGAGGGGGCCGCGGGCGTCTCGTCCTGTCCCAGGCCCAAACCCCCAGGGGTACTGCCCTCCGGACCTGCTTGAGCCGACTTCCACCGAGGGAGGGGGAGCTTCAGGACGCCCGCTGTGTTCTCCGAACTCCCGTTGAGATCCGATTTTGGCCCCCTGCGAGTGAGATAGGACGGGCTCACCACTTCTGGTCGGGCCGGCAGGGCCTCGCTGCAACACAGAATGAAACCATCAGTCTCAAGGCCTAGTGTCAGCTGTAAATTCACTGATGCATCAGCCTTCTGCCTCCCTCCTCCTTTGAAAGACCAGTGGCCTGCCCCGCTTGCAAAAGCCCTGGGGTTCCGGAAAGCCGACCGCGCTTGACAGGACACCTGCAAAGAAGAACAGAGGCGAATCCGAGGGGGAGACCATGCGACCACGCGTGGCACTGGCCAATCCCACAGCAGTTGGTGATAACGTGTGTCACCGGAGGCATACGGGGCGACGGCGAAGCAAAGGGTCGGGTCCAGGCGTGTGCCGGTGGAAGGGGGAAACGGGTTACCTTTCCATCAATGCCAGGGAAAATCAAAGAACAGCTGGGACCCGGGGCGTGGAGGGGCCGCCTGTGCCTGACCCAAGCCACGTTTTCAAATGCCTACCAGAGGAGCAAATGGGTTTCTGCAAAATTCGCGACAGCCCCAATCCTCCACCGACCTGGTAGCCCTGACGCAACTTCGGCTGGCACAAACCCACAGAGAGTGGGAAAGAAACACACAGAGACTGAGAGACAGAGAGAGAAGAGAGAATGGGAGACACACACATAGACACACACACACACGCACACACACAGTGTCGTACAGCAGAGGCATTGGAACACACACCCCCAGGCAACCCCTGAGGCGGCAGTGTTCTGCTCTGGAGGGGAACCACCCTCGGGTGTAAGAGAAGCCCAGGGGCACGCAGGCCGACCCGTCCTCGAGATCACAGACGGCGGCACGACTTTTGGGGAGACTCACCCCAACCAACACCGTCCGTGCAGGCCTCAGGCTGGGATCCCGTGCTGCTTCCCCCGACTCTGCCTGGGGTTTCATCATCGTGCTCGGCCCTTTGCGACTCCTGGCATCCGCAAACGTTCCCTTCGACCCCGAGGAGAGATGAGGCCGGAGCCTCAGAGCCTCCACACCCAAGCACTGCCACGGAGGGCTCCTGCTCTGCCAAGCCTCGGGGACTGGTTCCTAAGACAACCGTGGGAACCACTGTGACGGGAGAAACCGCCGGCGCCTCGCGCATGCGCATTGGCGGAGCCGACTCGCGCTCCACTCCTGACAGGTAGGCTGCGTCCCCTTTAAATGTTGCCGCCGCCGCGCGGCGGCTGCGATGCTCCTGCTGCCGCCGCGGCGGCGGCTGGATCCTGGGTCGTGTTTGGGGCGGTGTGGGAGAGGGGGCCGCGGGCGTCTCGTCCTGTCCCAGGCCCAAACCCCCAGGGGTACTGCCCTCCGGACCTGCTTGAGCCGACTTCCACCGAGGGAGGGGGAGCTTCAGGACGCCCGCTGTGTTCTCCGAACTCCCGTTGAGATCCGATTTTGGCCCCCTGCGAGTGAGATAGGACGGGCTCACCACTTCTGGTCGGGCCGGCAGGGCCTCGCTGCAACACAGAATGAAACCATCAGTCTCAAGGCCTAGTGTCAGCTGTAAATTCACTGATGCATCAGCCCTCTGCCTCCCTCCTCCTTTGAAAGACCAGTGGCCTGCCCCGCTTGCAAAAGCCCTGGGGTTCCGGAAAGCCGACCGCGCTTGACAGGACACCTGCAAAGAAGAACAGAGGCGAATCCGAGGGGGAGACCATGCGACCACGCGTGGCACTGGCCAATCCCACAGCAGTTGGTGATAACGTGTGTCACCGGAGGCATACGGGGCGACGGCGAAGCAAAGGGTCGGGTCCAGGCATGTGCCGGTGGAAGGGGGAAACGGGTTACCTTTCCATCAATGCCAGGGAAAATCAAAGAACAGCTGGGACCCGGGGCGTGGAGGGGCCGCCTGTGCCTGACCCAAGCCACGTTTTCAAATGCCTACCAGAGGAGCAAATGGGTTTCTGCAAAATTCGCGACAGTCCCAATCCTCCACCGACCTGGTAGCCCTGACGCAACTTCGGCTGGCACAAACCCACAGAGAGTGGGAAAGAAACACACAGAGACTGAGAGACAGAGAGAGAAGAGAGAATGGGAGACACACACATAGACACACACACACACACACACACACAGTGTCGTACAGCAGAGGCATTGAAACACACACCCCCAGGCAACCCCTGAGGCGGCAGGGTTCTGCTCTGGAGGGGAACCACCCTCGGGTGAGAGAGAAGCCCAGGGGCACGCAGGCCGACCCGTCCTCGAGATCACGGACGGCGGCACGACTTTTGGGGAGACTCACCCCAACCAACACCGTCCGTGCAGGCCTCAGGCTGGGATCCCGTGCTGCTTCCCCCGACTCTGCCTGGGGTTTCATCATCGTGATCGGCCCTTTGCGACTCCTGGCATCGGCAAACGTTCCCTTCGACCCCGAGGAGAGATGAGGCCGGAGCCTCAGAGCCTCCACACCCAAGCACTGCCACGGAGGGCTCCTGCTCTGCCAAGCCTCGGGGACTGGTTCCTAAGACAACCGTGGGAACCACTGTGACGGGAGAAACCGCCGGCGCCTCGCGCATGCGCATTGGCGGAGCCGACTCTCGCTCCACTCCTGACAGGTAGGCTGCGTCCCCTTTAAATGTTGCTGCCGCCGCGGCGGCGGCTGGATCCTGGGTCGTGTTTGGGGCGGTGTGGGAGAGGGGGCCGCGGGCGTCTCGTCCTGTCCCAGGCCCAAACCCCCAGGGGTACTGCCCTCCGGACCTGCTTGAGCCGACTTCCACCGAGGGAGGGGGAGCTTCAGGACGCCCGCTGTGTTCTCCGAACTCCCGTTGAGATCCGATTTTGGCCCCCTGCGAGTGAGATAGGACGGGCTCACCACTTCTGGTCGGGCCGGCAGGGCCTCACTGCAACACAGAATGAAACCATCAGTCTCAAGGCCTAGTGTCAGCTGTAAATTCACTGATGCATCAGCCCTCTGCCTCCCTCCTCCTTTGAAAGACCAGTGGCCTGCCCCGCTTGCAAAAGCCCTGGGGTTCCGGAAAGCCGACCGCGCTTGACAGGACACCTGCAAAGAAGAACAGAGGCGAATCCGAGGGGGAGACCATGCGACCACGCGTGGCACTGGCCAATCCCACAGCAGTTGGTGATAACGTGTGTCACCGGAGGCATACGGGGCGACGGCGAAGCAAAGGGTCGGGTCCAGGCATGTGCCGGTGGAAGGGGGAAACGGGTTACCTTTCCATCAATGCCAGGGAAAATCAAAGAACAGCTGGGACCCGGGGCGTGGAGGGGCCGCCTGTGCCTGACCCAAGCCACGTTTTCAAATGCCTACCAGAGGAGCAAATGGGTTTCTGCAAAATTCGCGACAGCCCCAATCCTCCACCGACCTGGTAGCCCTGACGCAACTTCGGCTGGCACAAACCCACACAGAGTGGGAAAGAAACACACAGAGACTGAGAGACAGAGAGAGAAGAGAGAATGGGAGACACACACATAGAGACACACACACACGCACACACACAGTGTCGTACAGCAGAGGCATTGGAACACACACCCCCAGGCAACCCCTGAGGAGGCAGGGTTCTGCTCTGGAGGGGAACCACCCTCGGGTGTAAGAGAAGCCCAGGGGCACGCAGGCCGACCCGTCCTCGAGATCACAGACGGCGGCACGACTTTTGGGGAGACTCACCCCAACCAACACCGTCCGTGCAGGCCTCAGGCTGGGATCCCGTGCTGCTTCCCCCGACTCTGCCTGGGGTTTCATCATCGTGCTCGGCCCTTTGCGACTCCTGGCATCCGCAAACGTTCCCTTCGACCCCGAGGAGAGATGAGGCCGGAGCCTCAGAGCCTCCACACCCAAGCACTGCCACGGAGGGCTCCTGCTCTGCCAAGCCTCGGGGACTGGTTCCTAAGACAACCGTGGGAACCACTGTGACGGGAGAAACCGCCGGCGCCTCGCGCATGCGCATTGGCGGAGCCGACTCGCGCTCCACTCCTGACAGGTAGGCTGCGTCCCCTTTAAATGTTGCCGATGCCACGCGGCGGCCGCGATGCTCCTGCTGCCGCCGCGGTGGCGGCTGGATCCTGGGTCGTGTTTGGGGCGGTGTGGGAGAGGGGGCCGCGGGCGTCTCGTCCTGTCCCAGGCCCAAACCCCCAGGGGTACTGCCCTCCGGACCTGCTTGAGCCGACTTCCACCGAGGGAGGGGGAGCTTCAGGACGCCCGCTGTGTTCTCCGAACTCCCGTTGAGATCCGATTTTGGCCCCCTGCGAGTGAGATAGGACGGGCTCACCACTTCTGGTCGGGCCGGCAGGGCCTCGCTGCAACACAGAATGAAACCATCAGTCTCAAGGCCTAGTGTCAGCTGTAAATTCACTGATGCATCAGCCCTCTGCCTCCCTCCTCCTTTGAAAGACCAGTGGCCTGCCCCGCTTGCAAAAGCCCTGGGGTTCCGGAAAGCCGACCGCGCTTGACAGGACACCTGCAAAGAAGAACAGAGGCGAATCCGAGGGGGAGACCATGCGACCACGCGTGGCACTGGCCAATCCCACAGCAGTTGGTGATAACGTGTGTCACCGGAGGCATACGGGGCGACGGCGAAGCAAAGGGTCGGGTCCAGGCATGTGCCGGTGGAAGGGGGAAACGGGTTACCTTTCCATCAATGCCAGGGAAAATCAAAGAACAGCTGGGACCCGGGGCGTGGAGGGGCCGCCTGTGCCTGACCCAAGCCACGTTTTCAAATGCCTACCAGAGGAGCAAATGGGTTTCTGCAAAATTCGCGACAGCCCCAATCCTCCACCGACCTGGTAGCCCTGACGCAACTTCGGCTGGCACAAACCCACAGAGTGGGAAAGAAACACACAGAGACTGAGAGACAGAGAGAGAAGAGAGAATGGGAGACACACACATAGACACACACGCACACACACACACACACACAGTGTCGTACAGCAGAGGCATTGAAACACACACCCCCAGGCAACCCATGAGGCGGCAGGGTTCTGCTCTGGAGGGGAACCACCCTCGGGTGAGAGAGAAGCCCAGGGGCACGCAGGCCGACCCGTCCTCGAGATCACGGACGGCGGCACGACTTTTGGGGAGACTCACCCCAACCAACACCGTCCGTGCAGGCCTCAGGCTGGGATCCCGTGCTGCTTCCGAAGACTCTGCCTGGGGTTTCATCATCGTGGTCGGCCCTTTGCGACTCCTGGCATCCGCAAACGTTCCCTTCGACCCTGAGGAGAGATGAGGCCGGAGCCTCAGAGCCTCCACACCCAAGCACTGCCACGGAGGGCTTCTGCTCTGCCAAGCCTCGGGGACTGGTTCCTAAGACAACCGTGGGAACCACTGTGACGGGAGAAACCGCCGGCGCCTCGCGCATGCGCATTGGCGGAGCCGACTCGCGCTCCACTCCTGACAGGTAGGCTGCGTCCCCTTTAAATGTTGCCGATGCCACGCGGCGGCCGCGATGCTCCTGCTGCCGCCGCGGCGGCGGCTGGATCCTGGGTCGTGTTTGGGCCGGTGTGGGAGAGGGGGCCGCGGGCGTCTCGTCCTGTCCCAGGCCCAAACCCCCAGGGGTACTGCCCTCCGGACCTGCTTGAGCCGACTTCCACCGAGGGAGGGGGAGCTTCAGGACGCCCGCTGTGTTCTCCGAACTCCCGTTGAGATCCGATTTTGGCCCCCTGCGAGTGAGATAGGACGGGCTCACCACTTCTGGTCGGGCCGGCAGGGCCTCGCTGCAACACAGAATGAAACCATCAGTCTCAAGGCCTAGTGTCAGCTGTAAATTCACTGATGCATCAGCCCTCTGCCTCCCTCCTCCTTTGAAAGACCAGTGGCCTGCCCCGCTTGCAAAAGCCCTGGGGTTCCGGAAAGCCGACCGCGCTTGACAGGACACCTGCAAAGAAGAACAGAGGCGAATCCAAGGGGGAGACCATGCGACCACGCGTGGCACTGGCCAATCCCACAGCAGTTGGTGATAACGTGTGTCACCGGAGGCATACGGGGCGACGGCGAAGCAAAGGGTCGGGTCCAGGCATGTGCCGGTGGAAGGGGGAAACGGGTTACCTTTCCATCAATGCCAGGGAAAATCAAAGAACAGCTGGGACCCGGGGCGTGGAGGGGCCGCCTGTGCCTGACCCAAGCCACGTTTTCAAATGCCTACCAGAGGAGCAAACGGGTTTCTGCAAAATTCGCGACAGCCCCAATCCTCCACCGACCTGGTAGCCCTGACGCAACTTCGGCTGGCACAAACCCACAGAGAGTGGGAAAGAAACACACAGAGACTGAGAGACAGAGAGAGAAGAGAGAATGGGAGACACACACATAGACACACACACACACACACAGTGTCGTACAGCAGAGGCATTGGAACACACACCCCCAGGCAATCCCTGAGGCGGCAGGGTTCTGCTCTGGAGGGGAACCACCCTCGGGTGAGAGAGAAGCCCAGGGGCACGCAGGCCGACCCGTCCTCGAGATCACGGACGGCGGCACGACTTTTGGGGAGACTCACCCCAACCAACACCGTCCGTGCAGGCCTCAGGCTGGGATCCCGTGCTGCTTCCGAAGACTCTGCCTGGGGTTTCATCATCGTGGTCGTTCCTTTGCGACTCCTGGCATCCGCAAACGTTCCCTTCGACCCCGAGGAGAGATGAGGCCGGAGCCTCAGAGCCTCCACACCCAAGCACTGCCACGGAGGGCTCCTGCTCTGCCAAGCCTCGGGGACTGGTTCCTAAGACAACCGTGGGAACCACTGTGACGGGAGAAACCGCCGGCGCCTCGCGCATGCGCATTGGCGGAGCCGACTCGCGCTCCACTCCTGACAGGTAGGCTGCGTCCCCTTTAAATGTTGCCGCCGCCGCGCGGCGGCCGCGATGCTCCTGCTGCCGCCGCGGCGGCGGCTGGATCCTGGGTCGTGTTTGGGGCGGTGTGGGAGAGGGGGCCGCGGGCGTCTCGTCCTGTCCCAGGCCCAAACCCCCAGGGGTACTGCCCTCCGGACCTGCTTGAGCCGACTTCCACCGAGGGAGGGGGAGCTTCAGGACGCCCGCTGTGTTCTCCGAACTCCCGTTGAGATCCGATTTTGGCCCCCTGCGAGTGAGATAGGACGGGCTCACCACTTCTGGTCGGGCCGGCAGGGCCTCGCTGCAACACAGAATGAAACCATCAGTCTCAAGGCCTAGTGTCAGCTGTAAATTCACTGATGCATCAGCCCTCTGCCTCCCTCCTCCTTTGAAAGACCAGTGGCCTGCCCCGCTTGCAAAAGCCCTGGGGTTCCGGAAAGCCGACCGCGCTTGACAGGACACCTGCAAAGAAGAACAGAGGCGAAACCGAGGGGGAGACCATGCGACCACGCGTGGCACTGGCCAATCCCACAGCAGTTGGTGATAACGTGTGTCACCGGAGGAATACGGGGCGACGGCGAAGCAAAGGGTCGGGTCCAGGCATGTGCCGGTGGAAGGGGGAAACGGGTTACCTTTCCATCAATGCCAGGGAAAATCAAAGAACAGCTGGGACCCGGGGCGTGGAGGGGCCGCCTGTGCCTGACCCAAGCCACGTTTTCAAATGCCTACCAGAGGAGCAAATGGGTTTCTGCAAAATTCGCGACAGCCCCAATCCTCCACCGACCTGGTAGCCCTGACGCAACTTCGGCTGGCACAAACCCACAGAGAGTGGGAAAGAAACACACAGAGACTGAGAGACAGAGAGAGAAGAGAGAATGGGAGACACACACATAGACACACACACACACGCACACACACAGTGTCGTACAGCAGAGGCATTGAAACACACACCCCCAGGCAACCCCTGAGGCGGCAGGGTTCTGCTCTGGAGGGGAACCACCCTCGGGTGAGAGAGAAGCCCAGGGGCACGCAGGCCGACCCGTCCTCGAGATCACGGACGGCGGCACGACTTTTGGGGAGACTCACCCCAACCAACACCGTCCGTGCAGGCCTCAGGCTGGGATCCCGTGCTGCTTCCGAAGACTCTGCCTGGGGTTTCATCATCGTGGTCGTTCCTTTGCGACTCCTGGCATCCGCAAACGTTCCCTTCGACCCCGAGGAGAGATGAGGCCGGAGCCTCAGAGCCTCCACACCCAAGCACTGCCACGGAGGGCTCCTGCTCTGCCAAGCCTCGGGGACTGGTTCCTAAGACAACCGTGGGAACCACTGTGACGGGAGAAACCGGCGGCGCCTCGCGCATGCGCGTTGGCGGAGCCGACTCGCGCTCCACTCCTGACAGGTAGGCTGCGTCCCCTTTAAATGTTGCCGCCGCCGCGCGGCGGCCGCGATGCTCCTGCTGCCGCCGCGGCGGCGGCTGGATCCTGGGTCGTGTTTGGGGCGGTGTGGGAGAGGGGGCCGCGGGCGTCTCGTCCTGTCCCAGGCCCAAACCCCCAGGGGTACTGCCCTCCGGACCTGCTTGAGCCGACTTCCACCGAGGGAGGGGGAGCTTCAGGACGCCCGCTGTGTTCTCCGAACTCCCGTTGAGATCCGATTTTGGCCCCCTGCGAGTGAGATAGGACGGGCTCACCACTTCTGGTCGGGCCGGCAGGGCCTCGCTGCAACACAGAATGAAACCATCAGTCTCAAGGCCTAGTGTCAGCTGTAAATTCACTGATGCATCAGCCCTCTGCCTCCCTCCTCCTTTGAAAGACCAGTGGCCTGCCCCGCTTGCAAAAGCCCTGGGGTTCCGGAAAGCCGAACGCGCTTGACAGGACACCTGCAAAGAAGAACAGAGGCGAATCCGAGGGGGAGACCATGCGACCACGCGTGGCACTGGCCAATTCTACAGCAGGTGGTGATAACGTGTGTCACCGGAGGCATACGGGGTGACGGCGAAGCAAAGGGTCGGGTCCAGGCATGTGCCGGTGGAAGGGGGAAACGGGTTACCTTTCCATCAATGCCAGGGAAAATCAAAGAACAGCTGGGACCCGGGGCGTGGAGGGGCCGCCTGTGCCTGACCCAAGCCACGTTTTCAAATGCCTACCAGAGGAGCAAATGGGTTTCTGCAAAATTCGCGACAGCCCCAATCCTCCACCGACCTGGTAGCCCTGACGCAACTTCGGCTGGCACAAACCCACAGAGAGTGGGAAAGAAACACACAGAGACTGAGAGACAGAGAGAGAAGAGAGAATGGGAGACACACACATAGACACACACACACACGCACACACACAGTGTCGCACAGCAGAGGCATTGAAACACACACCCCCAGGCAACCCCTGAGGCGGCAGGGTTCTGCTCTGGAGGGGAACCACCCTCGGGTGAGAGAGAAGCCCAGGGGCACGCAGGCCGACCCGTCCTCGAGATCACGGACGGCGGCACGACTTTTGGGGAGACTCACCCCCACCAACACCGTCCGTGCAGGCCTCAGGCTGGGATCCCGTGCTGCTTCCCCCGACTCTGCCTGGGGTTTCATCATCGTGCTCGGCCCTTTGCGACTCCTGGCATCCGCAAACGTTCCCTTCGACCCCGAGGAGAGATGAGGCCGGAGCCTCAGAGCCTCCACACCCAAGCACTGCCACGGAGGGCTCCTGCTCTGCCAAGCCTCGGGGACTGGTTCCTAAGACAACCGTGGGAACCACTGTGACGGGAGAAACCGCCGGCGCCTCGCGCATGCGCATTGGCGGAGCCGACTCGCGCTCCACTCCTGACAGGTAGGCTGCGTCCCCTTTAAATGTTGCCGCCGCCGCGCGGCGGCCGCGATGCTCCTGCTGCCGCCGCGGCGGCGGCTGGATCCTGGGTCGTGTTTGGGGCGGTGTGGGAGAGGGGGCCGCGGGCGTCTCGTCCTGTCCCAGGCCCAAACCCCCAGGGGTACTGCCCTCCGGACCTGCTTGAGCCGACTTCCACCGAGGGAGGGGGAGCTTCAGGACGCCCGCTGTGTTCTCCGAACTCCCGTTGAGATCCGATTTTGGCCCCCTGCGAGTGAGATAGGACGGGCTCACCACTTCTGGTCGGGCCGGTAGGGCCTCGCTGCAACACAGAATGAAACCATCAGTCTCAAGGCCTAGTGTCAGCTGTAAATTCACTGATGCATCAGCCCTCTGCCTCCCTCCTCCTTTGAAAGACCAGTGGCCTGCCCCGCTTGCAAAAGCCCTGGGGTTCCGGAAAGCCGACCGCGCTTGACAGGACACCTGCAAAGAAGAACAGAGGCGAATCCGAGGGGGAGACCATGCGACCACGCGTGGCACTGGCCAATCCCACAGCAGTTGGTGATAACGTGTGTCACCGGAGGCATACGGGGCGACGGCGAAGCAAAGGGTCGGGTCCAGGCATGTGCCGGTGGAAGGGGGAAACGGGTTACCTTTCCATCAATGCCAGGGAAAATCAAAGAACAGCTGGGACCCGGGGCGTGGAGGGGCCGCCTGTGCCTGACCCAAGCCACGTTTTCAAATGCCTACCAGAGGAGCAAATGGGTTTCTGCAAAATTCGCGACAGCCCCAATCCTCCACCGACCTGGTAGCCCTGACGCAACTTCGGCTGGCACAAACCCACAGAGAGTGGGAAAGAAACACACAGAGACTGAGAGACAGAGAGAGAAGAGAGAATGGGAGACACACACATAGACACACACACACACGCACACACACAGTGTCGTACAGCAGAGGCATTGAAACACACACCCCCAGGCAACCCCTGAGGCGGCAGGGTTCTGCTCTGGAGGGGAACCACCCTCGGGTGAGAGAGAAGCCCAGGGGCACGCAGGCCGACCCGTCCTCGAGATCACGGACGGCGGCACGACTTTTGGGGAGACTCACCCCAACCAACACCGTCCGTGCAGGCCTCAGGCTGGGATCCCGTGCTGCTTCCCCCGACTCTGCCTGGGGTTTCATCATCGTGCTCGGCCCTTTGCGACTCCTGGCATCCGCAAACGTTCCCTTCGACCCCGAGGAGAGATGAGGCCGGAGCCTCAGAGCCTCCACATCCAAGCACTGCCACGGAGGGCTCCTGCTCTGCCAAGCCTCGGGGACTGGTTACTAAGACAACCGTGGGAACCACTGTGACGGGAGAAACCGCCGGCGCCTCGCGCATGCGCATTGGCGGAGCCGACTCGCGCTCCACTCCTGACAGGTAGGCTGCGTCCCCTTTAAATGTTGCCGCCGCCGCGCGGCGGCCGCGATGCTCCTGCTGCCGCCGCGATGCTCCTGCTGCCGCCGCGGCGGCGGCTGGATCCTGGGTCGTGTTTGGGGCGGTGTGGGAGAGGGGGCCGCGGGCGTCTCGTCCTGTCCCAGGCCCAAACCCCCAGGGGTACTGCCCTCCGGACCTGCTTGAGCCGACTTCCACCGAGGGAGGGGGAGCTTCAGGACGCCCGCTGTGTTCTCCGAACTCCCGTTGAGATCCGATTTTGGCCCCCTGCGAGTGAGATAGGACGGGCTCACCACTTCTGGTCGGGCCGGCAGGGCCTCGCTGCAACACAGAATGAAACCATCAGTCTCAAGGCCTAGTGTCAGCTGTAAATTCACTGATGCATCAGCCCTCTGCCTCCCTCCTCCTTTGAAAGACCAGTGGCCTGCCCCGCTTGCAAAAGCCCTGGGGTTCCGGAAAGCCGACCGCGCTTGACAGGACACCTGCAAAGAAGAACAGAGGCGAATCCGAGGGGGAGACCATGCGACCACGCGTGGCACTGGCCAATCCCACAGCAGTTGGTGATAACGTGTGTCACCGGAGGCATACGGGGCGACGGCGAAGCAAAGGGTCGGGTCCAGGCATGTGCCGGTGGAAGGGGGAAACGGGTTACCTTTCCATCAATGCCAGGGAAAATCAAAGAACAGCTGGGACCCGGGGCGTGGAGGGGCCGCCTGTGCCTGACCCAAGCCACGTTTTCAAATGCCTACCAGAGGAGCAAATGGGTTTCTGCAAAATTCGCGACAGCCCCAATCCTCCACCGACCTGGTAGCCCTGACGCAACTTCGGCTGGCACAAACCCACACAGAGTGGGAAAGAAACACACAGAGACTGAGAGACAGAGAGAGAAGAGAGAATGGGAGACACACACATAGAGACACACACACACGCACACACACAGTGACGTACAGCAGAGGCATTGGAACACACACCCCCAGGCAACCCCTGAGGCGGCAGGGTTCTGCTCTGGAGGGGAACCACCCTCGGGTGTAAGAGAAGCCCAGGGGCACGCAGGCCGACCCGTCCTCGAGATCACCGACGGCGGCACGACTTTTGGGGAGACTCACCCCAACCAACACCGTCCGTGCAGGCCTCAGGCTGGGATCCCGTGCTGCTTCCCCCGACTCTGCCTGGGGTTTCATCATCGTGCTCGGCCCTTTGCGACTCCTGGCATCCGCAAACGTTCCCTTCGACCCCGAGGAGAGATGAGGCCGGAGCCTCAGAGCCTCCACACCCAAGCACTGCCACGGAGGGCTCCTGCTCTGCCAAGCCTCGGGGACTGGTTCCTAAGACAACCGTGGGAACCACTGTGATGGGAGAAACCGCCGACGCCTCGCGCATGCGCATTGGCGGAGCCGACTCGCGCTCCACTCCTGACAGGTAGGCTGCGCCCCTTTAAATGTTGTCGCCGCCGCGCGGCGGCCGCGATGCTCCTGCTGCCGCCGCGGCGGCGGCTGAATCCTGGGTCGTGTTTGGGGCGGTGTGGGAGAGGGGGCCGCGGGCGTCTCGTCCTGTCCCAGGCCCAAACCCCCAGGGGTACTGCCCTCCGGACCTGCTTGAGCCGACTTCCACCGAGGGAGGGGGAGCTTCAGGACGCCCGCTGTGTTCTCCGAACTCCCGTTGAGATCCGATTTTGGCCCCCTGCGAGTGAGATAGGACGGGCTCACCACTTCTGGTCGGGCCGGCAGGGCCTCGCTGCAACACAGAATGAAACCATCAGTCTCAAGGCCTAGTGTCAGCTGTAAATTCACTGATGCATCAGCCCTCTGCCTCCCTCCTCCTTTGAAAGACCAGTGGCCTGCCCCGCTTGCAAAAGCCCTGGGGTTCCGGAAAGCCGACCGCGCTTGACAGGACACCTGCAAAGAAGAACAGAGGCGAATCCGAGGGGGAGACCATGCGACCACGCGTGGCACTGGCCAATCCCACAGCAGTTGGTGATAACGTGTGTCACCGGAGGCATACGGGGCGACGGCGAAGCAAAGGGTCGGGTCCAGGCATGTGCCGGTGGAAGGGGGAAACGGGTTACCTTTCCATCAATGCCAGGGAAAATCAAAGAACAGCTGGGACCCGGGGCGTGGAGGGGCCGCCTGTGCCTGACCCAAGCCACGTTTTCAAATGCCTACCAGAGGAGCAAATGGGTTTCTGCAAAATTCGCGACAGCCCCAATCCTCCACCGACCTGGTAGCCCTGACGCAACTTCGGCTGGCACAAACCCACAGAGTGGGAAAGAAACACACAGAGACTGAGAGACAGAGAGAGAAGAGAGAATGGGAGACACACACATAGACACACACGCACACACACACACACACACAGTGTCGTACAGCAGAGGCATTGAAACACACACCCCCAGGCAACCCATGAGGCGGCAGGGTTCTGCTCTGGAGGGGAACCACCCTCGGGTGAGAGAGAAGCCCAGGGGCACGCAGGCCGACCCGTCCTCGAGATCACGGACGGCGGCACGACTTTTGGGGAGACTCACCCCAACCAACACCGTCCGTGCAGGCCTCAGGCTGGGATCCCGTGCTGCTTCCCCCGACTCTGCCTGGGGTTTCATCATCGTGGTCGGCCCTTTGCGACTCCTGGCATCCGCAAACGTTCCCTTCGACCCTGAGGAGAGATGAGGCCGGAGCCTCAGAGCCTCCACACCCAAGCACTGCCACGGAGGGCTTCTGCTCTGCCAAGCCTCGGGGACTGGTTCCTAAGACAACCGTGGGAACCACTGTGACGGGAGAAACCGCCGGCGCCTCGCGCATGCGCATTGGCGGAGCCGACTCGCGCTCCACTCCTGACAGGTAGGCTGCGTCCCCTTTAAATGTTGCCGATGCCACGCGGCGGCCGCGATGCTCCTGCTGCCGCCGCGGCGGCGGCTGGATCCTGGGTCGTGTTTGGGCCGGTGTGGGAGAGGGGGCCGCGGGCGTCTCGTCCTGTCCCAGGCCCAAACCCCCAGGGGTACTGCCCTCCGGACCTGCTTGAGCCGACTTCCACCGAGGGAGGGGGAGCTTCAGGACGCCCGCTGTGTTCTCCGAACTCCCGTTGAGATCCGATTTTGGCCCCCTGCGAGTGAGATAGGACGGGCTCACCACTTCTGGTCGGGCCGGCAGGGCCTCGCTGCAACACAGAATGAAACCATCAGTCTCAAGGCCTAGTGTCAGCTGTAAATTCACTGATGCATCAGCCCTCTGCCTCCCTCCTCCTTTGAAAGACCAGTGGCCTGCCCCGCTTGCAAAAGCCCTGGGGTTCCGGAAAGCCGACCGCGCTTGACAGGACACCTGCAAAGAAGAACAGAGGCGAATCCGAGGGGGAGACCATGCGACCACGCGTGGCACTGGCCAATCCCACAGCAGTTGGTGATAACGTGTGTCACCGGAGGCATACGGGGCGACGGCGAAGCAAAGGGTCGGGTCCAGGCATGTGCCGGTGGAAGGGGGAAACGGGTTACCTTTCCATCAATGCCAGGGAAAATCAAAGAACAGCTGGGACCCGGGGCGTGGAGGGGCCGCCTGTGCCTGACCCAAGCCACGTTTTCAAATGCCTACCAGAGGAGCAAATGGGTTTCTGCAAAATTCGCGACAGCCCCAATCCTCCACCGACCTGGTAGCCCTGACGCAACTTCGGCTGGCACAAACCCACAGAGAGTGGGAAAGAAACACACAGAGACTGAGAGACAGAGAGAGAAGAGAGAATGGGAGACACACACATAGACACACACACACACACACACACACACACACACACACAGTGTCGTACAGCAGAGGCATTGAAACACACACCCCCAGGCAACCCCTGAGGCGGCAGGGTTCTGCTCTGGAGGGGAACCACCCTCGGGTGAGAGAGAAGCCCAGGGGCACGCAGGCCGACCCGTCCTCGAGATCACGGACGGCGGCACGACTTTTGGGGAGACTCACCCCAACCAGCACCGTCCGTGCAGGCCTCAGGCTGGGATCCCGTGATGCTTCCCCCGACTCTGCCTGGGGTTTCATCATCGTGGTCGGCCCTTTGCGACTCCTGGCATCCGCAAACGTTCCCTTCGACCCCGAGGAGAGATGAGGCCGGAGCCTCAGAGCCTCCACACCCAAGCACTGCCACGGAGGGCTCCTGCTCTGCCAAGCCTCGGGGACTGGTTCCTAAGACAACCGTGGGAACCACTGTGACGGGAGAAACCGCCGGCGCCTCGCGCATGCGCATTGGCGGAGCCGACTCGCGCTCCACTCCTGACAGGTAGGCTGCGTCCCCTTTAAATGTTGCCGATGCCACGCGGCGGCCGCGATGCTCCTGCTGCCGCCGCGGCGGCGGCTGGATCCTGGGTCGTGTTTGGGGCGGTGTGGGAGAGGGGGCCGCGGGCGTCTCGTCCTGTCCCAGGCCCAAACCCCCAGGGGTACTGCCCTCCGGACCTGCTTGAGCCGACTTCCACCGAGGGAGGGGGAGCTTCAGGACGCCCGCTGTGTTCTCCGAACTCCCGTTGAGATCCGATTTTGGCCCCCTGCGAGTGAGATAGGACGGGCTCACCACTTCTGGTCGGGCCGGTAGGGCCTCGCTGCAACACAGAATGAAACCATCAGTCTCAAGGCCTAGTGTCAGCTGTAAATTCACTGATGCATCAGCCCTCTGCCTCCCTCCTCCTTTGAAAGACCAGTGGCCTGCCCCGCTTGCAAAAGCCCTGGGGTTCCGGAAAGCCGACCGCGCTTGACAGGACACCTGCAAAGAAGAACAGAGGCGAATCCGAGGGGGAGACCATGCGACCACGCGTGGCACTGGCCAATCCCACAGCAGTTGGTGATAACGTGTGTCACCGGAGGCATACGGGGCGACGGCGAAGCAAAGGGTCGGGTCCAGGCATGTGCCGGTGGAAGGGGGAAACGGGTTACCTTTCCATCAATGCCAGGGAAAATCAAAGAACAGCTGGGACCCGGGGCGTGGAGGGGCCGCCTGTGCCTGACCCAAGCCACGTTTTCAAATGCCTACCAGAGGAGCAAATGGGTTTCTGCAAAATTCGCGACAGCCCCAATCCTCCACCGACCTGGTAGCCCTGACGCAACTTCGGCTGGCACAAACCCACAGAGTGGGAAAGAAACACACAGAGACTGAGAGACAGAGAGAGAAGAGAGAATGGGAGACACACACATAGACACACACGCACACACACACACACACACAGTGTCGTACAGCAGAGGCATTGAAACACACACCCCCAGGCAACCCATGAGGCGGCAGGGTTCTGCTCTGGAGGGGAACCACCCTCGGGTGAGAGAGAAGCCCAGGGGCACGCAGGCCGACCCGTCCTCGAGATCACGGACGGCGGCACGACTTTTGGGGAGACTCACCCCAACCAACACCGTCCGTGCAGGCCTCAGGCTGGGATCCCGTGCTGGTTCCCCCGACTCTGCCTGGGGTTTCATCATCGTGGTCGGCCCTTTGCGACTCCTGGCATCCGCAAACGTTCCCTTCGACCCTGAGGAGAGATGAGGCCGGAGCCTCAGAGCCTCCACACCCAAGCACTGCCACGGAGGGCTTCTGCTCTGCCAAGCCTCGGGGACTGGTTCCTAAGACAACCGTGGGAACCACTGTGACGGGAGAAACCGCCGGCGCCTCGCGCATGCGCATTGGCGGAGCCGACTCGCGCTCCACTCCTGACAGGTAGGCTGCGTCCCCTTTAAATGTTGCCGATGCCACGCGGCGGCCGCGATGCTCCTGCTGCCGCCGCGGCGGCGGCTGGATCCTGGGTCGTGTTTGGGCCGGTGTGGGAGAGGGGGCCGCGGGCGTCTCGTCCTGTCCCAGGCCCAAACCCCCAGGGGTACTGCCCTCCGGACCTGCTTGAGCCGACTTCCACCGAGGGAGGGGGAGCTTCAGGACGCCCGCTGTGTTCTCCGAACTCCCGTTGAGATCCGATTTTGGCCCCCTGCGAGTGAGATAGGACGGGCTCACCACTTCTGGTCGGGCCGGCAGGGCCTCGCTGCAACACAGAATGAAACCATCAGTCTCAAGGCCTAGTGTCAGCTGTAAATTCACTGATGCATCAGCCCTCTGCCTCCCTCCTCCTTTGAAAGACCAGTGGCCTGCCCCGCTTGCAAAAGCCCTGGGGTTCCGGAAAGCCGACCGCGCTTGACAGGACACCTGCAAAGAAGAACAGAGGCGAAACCGAGGGGGAGACCATGCGACCACGCGTGGCACTGGCCAATCCCACAGCAGTTGGTGATAACGTGTGTCACCGGAGGAATACGGGGCGACGGCGAAGCAAAGGGTCGGGTCCAGGCATGTGCCGGTGGAAGGGGGAAACGGGTTACCTTTCCATCAATGCCAGGGAAAATCAAAGAACAGCTGGGACCCGGGGCGTGGAGGGGCCGCCTGTGCCTGACCCAAGCCACGTTTTCAAATGCCTACCAGAGGAGCAAATGGGTTTCTGCAAAATTCGCGACAGCCCCAATCCTCCACCGACCTGGTAGCCCTGACGCAACTTCGGCTGGCACAAACCCACAGAGAGTGGGAAAGAAACACACAGAGACTGAGAGACAGAGAGAGAAGAGAGAATGGGAGACACACACATAGACACACACACACACGCACACACACAGTGTCGTACAGCAGAGGCATTGAAACACACACCCCCAGGCAACCCCTGAGGCGGCAGGGTTCTGCTCTGGAGGGGAACCACCCTCGGGTGAGAGAGAAGCCCAGGGGCACGCAGGCCGACCCGTCCTCGAGATCACGGACGGCGGCACGACTTTTGGGGAGACTCACCCCAACCAACACCGTCCGTGCAGGCCTCAGGCTGGGATCCCGTGCTGCTTCCGAAGACTCTGCCTGGGGTTTCATCATCGTGGTCGTTCCTTTGCGACTCCTGGCATCCGCAAACGTTCCCTTCGACCCCGAGGAGAGATGAGGCCGGAGCCTCAGAGCCTCCACATCCAAGCACTGCCACGGAGGGCTCCTTCTCTGCCAAGCCTCGGGGACTGGTTCCTAAGACAACCGTGGGAACCACTGTGACGGGAGAAACCGCCGGCGCCTCGCGCATGCGCATTGGCGGAGCCGACTCACGCTCCACTCCTGACAGGTAGGCTGCGTCCCCTTTAAATGTTGCCGCCGCCGCGCGGCGGCCGCGATGCTCCTGCTGCCGCCGCGGCGGCGGCTGGATCCTGGGTCGTGTTTGGGGCGGTGTGGGAGAGGGGGCCGCGGGCGTCTCGTCCTGTCCCAGGCCCAAACCCCCAGGGGTACTGCCCTCCGGACCTGCTTGAGCCGACTTCCACCGAGGGAGGGGGAGCTTCAGGACGCCCGCTGTGTTCTCCGAACTCCCGTTGAGATCCGATTTTGGCCCCCTGCGAGTGAGATAGGACGGGCTCACCACTTCTGGTCGGGCCGGCAGGGCCTCGCTGCAACACAGAATGAAACCATCAGTCTCAAGGCCTAGTGTCAGCTGTAAATTCACTGATGCATCAGCCCTCTGCCTCCCTCCTCCTTTGAAAGACCAGTGGCCTGCCCCGCTTGCAAAAGCCCTGGGGTTCCGGAAAGCCGACCGCGCTTGACAGGACACCTGCAAAGAAGAACAGAGGCGAATCCGAGGGGGAGACCATGCGACCACGCGTGGCACTGGCCAATCCCACAGCAGTTGGTGATAACGTGTGTCACCGGAGGCATACGGGGCGACGGCGAAGCAAAGGGTCGGGTCCAGGCATGTGCCGGTGGAAGGGGGAAACGGGTTACCTTTCCATCAATGCCAGGGAAAATCAAAGAACAGCTGGGACCCGGGGCGTGGAGGGGCCGCCTGTGCCTGACCCAAGCCACGTTTTCAAATGCCTACCAGAGGAGCAAATGGGTTTCTGCAAAATTCGCGACAGCCCCAATCCTCCACCGACCTGGTAGCCCTGACGCAACTTCGGCTGGCACAAACCCACAGAGAGTGGGAAAGAAACACACAGAGACTGAGAGACAGAGAGAGAAGAGAGAATGGGAGACACACACATAGACACACACACACACACACACACACAGTGTCGTACAGCAGAGGCATTGAAACACACACCCCCAGGCAACCCCTGAGGCGGCAGGGTTCTGCTCTGGAGGGGAACCACCCTCGGGTGAGAGAGAAGCCCAGGGGCACGCAGGCCGACCCGTCCTCGAGATCACGGACGACGGCACGACTTTTGGGGAGACTCACCCCAACCAACACCGTCCGTGCAGGCCTCAGGCTGGGATCCCGTGCTGCTTCCCCCGACTCTGCCTGGGGTTTCATCATCGTGCTCGGCCCTTTGCGACTCCTGGCATCCGCAAACGTTCCCTTCGACCCCGAGGAGAGATGAGGCCGGAGCCTCAGAGCCTCCACACCCAAGCACTGCCACGGAGGGCTCCTGCTCTGCCAAGCCTCGGGGACTGGTTCCTAAGACAACCGTGGGAACCACTGTGACGGGAGAAACCGCCGGCGCCTCGCGCATGCGCATTGGCGGAGCCGACTCGCGCTCCACTCCTGACAGGTAGGCTGCGTCCCCTTTAAATGTTGCCGCCGCCGCGCGGCGGCCGCGATGCTCCTGCTGCCGCCGCGGCGGCGGCTGGATCCTGGGTCGTGTTTGGGGCGGTGTGGGAGAGGGGGCCGCGGGCGTCTCGTCCTGTCCCAGGCCCAAACCCCCAGGGGTACTGCCCTCCGGACCTGCTTGAACCGACTTCCACCGAGGGAGGGGGAGCTTCAGGACGCCCGCTGTGTTCTCCGAACTCCCGTTGAGATCCGATTTTGGCCCCCTGCGAGTGAGATAGGACGGGCTCACCACTTCTGGTCGGGCCGGCAGGGCCTCGCTGCAACACAGAATGAAACCATCAGTCTCAAGGCCTAGTGTCAGCTGTAAATTCACTGATGCATCAGCCCTCTGCCTCCCTCCTCCTTTGAAAGACCAGTGGCCTGCCCCGCTTGCAAAAGCCCTGGGGTTCCGGAAAGCCGACCGCGCTTGACAGGACACCTGCAAAGAAGAACAGAGGCGAATCCGAGGGGGAGACCATGCGACCACGCGTGGCACTGGCCAATCCCACAGCAGGTGGTGATAACGTGTGTCACCGGAGGCATACGGGGTGACGGCGAAGCAAAGGGTCGGGTCCAGGCATGTGCCGGTGGAAGGGGGAAACGGGTTACCTTTCCATCAATGCCAGGGAAAATCAAAGAACAGCTGGGACCCGGGGCGTGGAGGGGCCGCCTGTGCCTGACCCAAGCCACGTTTTCAAATGCCTACCAGAGGAGCAAATGGGTTTCTGCAAAATTCGCGACAGCCCCAATCCTCCACCGACCTGGTAGCCCTGACGCAACTTCGGCTGGCACAAACCCACAGAGAGTGGGAAAGAAACACACAGAGACTGAGAGACAGAGAGAGAAGAGAGAATGGGAGACACACACATAGACACACACACACACGCACACACACAGTGTCGTACAGCAGAGGCATTGAAACACACACCCCCAGGCAACCCCTGAGGCGGCAGGGTTCTGCTCTGGAGGGGAACCACCCTCGGGTGAGAGAGAAGCCCAGGGGCACGCAGGCCGACCCGTCCTCGAGATCACGGACGGCGGCACGACTTTTGGGGAGACTCACCCCCACCAACACCGTCCGTGCAGGCCTCAGGCTGGGATCCCGAGCTGCTTCCCCCGACTCTGCCTGGGGTTTCATCATCGTGCTCGGCCCTTTGCGACTCCTGGCATCCGCAAACGTTCCCTTCGACCCCGAGGAGAGATGAGGCCGGATCCTCAGAGCCTCCACATCCAAGCACTGCCACGGAGGGCTCCTGCTCTGCCAAGCCTCGGGGACTGGTTCCTAAGACAACCGTGGGAACCACTGTGACGGGAGAAACCGCCGGCGAGTCGCGCATGCGCATTGGCGGAGCCGACTCGCGCTCCACTCCTGACAGGTAGGCTGCGTCCCCTTTAAATGTTGCCGCCGCCGCGCGGCGGCCGCGATGCTCCTGCTGCCGCCGCGATGCTCCTGCTGCCGCCGCGGCGGCGGCTGGATCCTGGGTCGTGTTTGGGCCGGTGTGGGAGAGGGGGCCGCGGTCGTCTCGTCCTGTCCCAGGCCCAAACCCCCAGGGGTACTGCCCTCCGGACCTGCTTGAGCCGACTTCCACCGAGGGAGGGGGAGCTTCAGGACGCCCGCTGTGTTCTCCGAACTCCCGTTGAGATCCGATTTTGGCCCCCTGCGAGTGAGATAGGACGGGCTCACCACTTCTGGTCGGGCCGGCAGGGCCTCGCTGCAACACAGAATGAAACCATCAGTCTCAAGGCCTAGTGTCAGCTGTAAATTCACTGATGCATCAGCCCTCTGCCTCCCTCCTCCTTTGAAAGACCAGTGGCCTGCCCCGCTTGCAAAAGCCCTGGGGTTCCGGAAAGCCGACCGCGCTTGACAGGACACCTGCAAAGAAGAACAGAGGCGAATCCGAGGGGGAGACCATGCGACCACGCGTGGCACTGGCCAATCCCACAGCAGTTGGTGATAACGTGTGTCACCGGAGGCATACGGGGCGACGGCGAAGCAAAGGGTCGGGTCCAGGCATGTGCCGGTGGAAGGGGGAAACGGGTTACCTTTCCATCAATGCCAGGGAAAATCAAAGAACAGCTGGGACCCGGGGCGTGGAGGGGCCGCCTGTGCCTGACCCAAGCCACGTTTTCAAATGCCTACCAGAGGAGCAAATGGGTTTCTGCAAAATTCGAGACAGCCCCAATCCTCCACCGACCTGGTAGCCCTGACGCAACTTCGGCTGGCACAAACCCACAGAGAGTGGGAAAGAAACACACAGAGACTGAGAGACAGAGAGAGAAGAGAGAATGGGAGACACACACATAGACACACACACACACACACACACACAGTGTCGTACAGCAGAGGCATTGAAACACACACCCCCAGGCAACCCCTGAGGCGGCAGGGTTCTGCTCTGGAGGGGAACCACCCTCGGGTGAGAGAGAAGCCCAGGGGCACGCAGGCCGACCCGTCCTCGAGATCACGGACGACGGCACGACTTTTGGGGAGACTCACCCCAACCAACACCGTCCGTGCAGGCCTCAGGCTGGGATCCCGTGCTGCTTCCCCCGACTCTGCCTGGGGTTTCATCATCGTGCTCGGCCCTTTGCGACTCCTGGCATCCGCAAACGTTCCCTTCGACCCCGAGGAGAGATGAGGCCGGAGCCTCAGAGCCTCCACACCCAAGCACTGCCACTGAGGGCTCCTGCTCTGCCAAGCCTCGGGGACTGGTTCCTAAGACAACCGTGGGAACCACTGTGACGGGAGAAACCGCCGGCGCCTCGCGCATGCGCATTGGCGGAGCCGACTCGCGCTCCACTCCTGACAGGTAGGCTGCGTCCCCTTTAAATGTTGCCGCCGCCGCGCGGCGGCCGCGATGCTCCTGCTGCCGCCGCGGCGGCGGCTGGATCCTGGGTCGTGTTTGGGGCGGTGTGGGAGAGGGGGCCGCGGGCGTCTCGTCCTGTCCCAGGCCCAAACCCCCAGGGGTACTGCCCTCCGGACCTGCTTGAGCCGACTTCCACCGAGGGAGGGGGAGCTTCAGGACGCCCGCTGTGTTCTCCGAACTCCCGTTGAGATCCGATTTTGGCCCCCTGCGAGTGAGATAGGACGGGCTCACCACTTCTGGTCGGGCCGGCAGGGCCTCGCTGCAACACAGAATGAAACCATCAGTCTCAAGGCCTAGTGTCAGCTGTAAATTCACTGATGCATCAGCCCTCTGCCTCCCTCCTCCTTTGAAAGACCAGTGGCCTGCCCCGCTTGCAAAAGCCCTGGGGTTCCGGAAAGCCGACCGCGCTTGACAGGACACCTGCAAAGAAGAACAGAGGCGAATCCGAGGGGGAGACCATGCGACCACGCGTGGCACTGGCCAATCCCACAGCAGGTGGTGATAACGTGTGTCACCGGAGGCATACGGGGTGACGGCGAAGCAAAGGGTCGGGTCCAGGCATGTGCCGGTGGAAGGGGGAAACGGGTTACCTTTCCATCAATGCCAGGGAAAATCAAAGAACAGCTGGGACCCGGGGCGTGGAGGGGCCGCCTGTGCCTGACCCAAGCCACGTTTTCAAATGCCTACCAGAGGAGCAAATGGGTTTCTGCAAAATTCGCGACAGCCCCAATCCTCCACCGACCTGGTAGCCCTGACGCAACTTCGGCTGGCACAAACCCACAGAGAGTGGGAAAGAAACACACAGAGACTGAGAGACAGAGAGAGAAGAGAGAATGGGAGACACACACATAGACACACACACACACGCACACACACAGTGTCGTACAGCAGAGGCATTGAAACACACACCCCCAGGCAACCCCTGAGGCGGCAGGGTTCTGCTCTGGAGGGGAACCACCCTCGGGTGAGAGAGAAGCCCAGGGGCACGCAGGCCGACCCGTCCTCGAGATCACGGACGGCGGCACGACTTTTGGGGAGACTCACCCCCACCAACACCGTCCGTGCAGGCCTCAGGCTGGGATCCCGAGCTGCTTCCCCCGACTCTGCCTGGGGTTTCATCATCGTGCTCGGCCCTTTGCGACTCCTGGCATCCGCAAACGTTCCCTTCGACCCCGAGGAGAGATGAGGCCGGAGCCTCAGAGCCTCCACACCCAAGCACTGCCACGGAGGGCTCCTGCTCTGCCAAGCCTCGGGGACTGGTTCCTAAGACAACCGTGGGAACCACTGTGACGGGAGAAACCGCCGGCGCCTCGCGCATGCGCATTGGCGGAGCCGACTCGCGCTCCACTCCTGACAGGTAGGCTGCGTCCCCTTTAAATGTTGCCGCCGCCGCGCGGCGGCCGCGATGCTCCTGCTGCCGCCGCGGCGGCGGCTGGATCCTGGGTCGTGTTTGGGGCGGTGTGGGAGAGGGGGCCGCGGGCGTCTCGTCCTGTCCCAGGCCCAAACCCCCAGGGGTACTGCCCTCCGGACCTGCTTGAGCCGACTTCCACCGAGGGAGGGGGAGCTTCAGGACGCCCGCTGTGTTCTCCGAACTCCCGTTGAGATCCGATTTTGGCCCCCTGCGAGTGAGATAGGACGGGCTCACCACTTCTGGTCGGGCCGGCAGGGCCTCGCTGCAACACAGAATGAAACCATCAGTCTCAAGGCCTAGTGTCAGCTGTAAATTCACTGATGCATCAGCCCTCTGCCTCCCTCCTCCTTTGAAAGACCAGTGGCCTGCCCCGCTTGCAAAAGCCCTGGGGTTCCGGAAAGCCGACCGCGCTTGACAGGACACCTGCAAAGAAGAACAGAGGCGAATCCGAGGGGGAGACCATGCGACCACGCGTGGCACTGGCCAATCCCACAGCAGTTGGTGATAACGTGTGTCACCGGAGGCATACGGGGCGACGGCGAAGCAAAGGGTCGGGTCCAGGCATGTGCCGGTGGAAGGGGGAAACGGGTTACCTTTCCATCAATGCCAGGGAAAATCAAAGAACAGCTGGGACCCGGGGCGTGGAGGGGCCGCCTGTGCCTGACCCAAGCCACGTTTTCAAATGCCTACCAGAGGAGCAAATGGGTTTCTGCAAAATTCGCGACAGCCCCAATCCTCCACCGACCTGGTAGCCCTGACGCAACTTCGGCTGGCACAAACCCACAGAGAGTGGGAAAGAAACACACAGAGACTGAGAGACAGAGAGAGAAGAGAGAATGGGAGACACACACATAGACACACACACACACACACACACACACAGTGTCGTACAGCAGAGGCATTGAAACACACACCCCCAGGCAACCCCTGAGGCGGCAGGGTTCTGCTCTGGAGGGGAACCACCCTCGGGTGAGAGAGAAGCCCAGGGGCACGCAGGCCGACCCGTCCTCGAGATCACGGACGGCGGCACGACTTTTGGGGAGACTCACCCCCACCAACACCGTCCGTACAGGCCTCAGGCTGGGATCCCGTGCTGCTTCCCCCGACTCTGCCTGGGGTTTCATCATCGTGCTCGGCCCTTTGCGACTCCTGGCATCCGCAAACGTTCCCTTCGACCCCGAGGAGAGATGAGGCCGGAGCCTCAGAGCCTCCACACCCAAGCACTGCCACGGAGGGCTCCTGCTCTGCCAAGCCTCGGGGACTGGTTCCTAAGACAACCGTGGGAACCACAGTGACGGGAGAAACCGCCGGCGCCTCGCGCATGCGCATTGGCGGAGCCGACTCGCGCTCCACTCCTGACAGGTAGGCTGCGTCCCCTTTAAATGTTGCCGCCGCCGCGCGGCGGCCGCGATGCTCCTGCTGCCGCCGCGGCGGCGGCTGGATCCTGGGTCGTGTTTGGGGCGGTGTGGGAGAGGGGGCCGCGGGCGTCTCGTCCTGTCCCAGGCCCAAACCCCAGGGGTACTGCCCTCCGGACCTGCTTGAGCCGACTTCCACCGAGGGAGGGGGAGCTTCAGGACGCCCGCTGTGTTCTCCGAACTCCCGTTGAGATCCGATTTTGGCCCCCTGCGAGTGAGATAGGACGGGCTCACCACTTCTGGTCGGGCCGGCAGGGCCTCGCTGCAACACAGAATGAAACCATCAGTCTCAAGGCCTAGTGTCAGCTGTAAATTCACTGATGCATCAGCCCTCTGCCTCCCTCCTCCTTTGAAAGACCAGTGGCCTGCCCCGCTTGCAAAAGCCCTGGGGTTCCTGAAAGCCGACCGCGCTTGACAGGACACCTGCAAAGAAGAACAGAGGCGAATCCGAGGGGGAGACCATGCGACCACGCGTGGCACTGGCCAATCCCACAGCAGGTGGTGATAACGTGTGTCACCGGAGGCATACGGGGTGACGGCGAAGCAAAGGGTCGGGTCCAGGCACGTGCCGGTGGAAGGGGGAAACGGGTTACCTTTCCATCAATGCCAGGGAAAATCAAAGAACAGCTGGGACCCGGGGCGTGGAGGGGCCGCCTGTGCCTGACCCAAGCCACGTTTTCAAATGCCTACCAGAGGAGCAAACGGGTTTCTGCAAAATTCGCGACAGCCCCAATCCTCCACCGACCTGGTAGCCCTGACGCAACTTCGGCTGGCACAAACCCACAGAGAGTGGGAAAGAAACACACAGAGACTGAGAGACAGAGAGAGAAGAGAGAATGGGAGACACACACATAGACACACACACACACACACACACACAGTGTCGTACAGCAGAGGCATTGAAACACACACCCCCAGGCAACCCCTGAGGCGGCAGGGTTCTGCTCTGGAGGGGAACCACCCTCGGGTGAGAGAGAAGCCCAGGGGCACGCAGGCCGACCCGTCCTCGAGATCACGGACGGCGGCACGACTTTTGGGGAGACTCACCCCCACCAACACCGTCCGTGCAGGCCTCAGGCTGGGATCCCGAGCTGCTTCCCCCGACTCTGCCTGGGGTTTCATCATCGTGCTCGGCCCTTTGCGACTCCTGGCATCCGCAAACGTTCCCTTCGACCCCGAGGAGAGATGAGGCCGGAGCCTCAGAGCCTCCACACCCAAGCACTGCCACGGAGGGCTCCTGCTCTGCCAAGCCTCGGGGACTGGTTCCTAAGACAACCGTGGGAACCACTGTGACGGGAGAAACCGCCGGCGCCTCGCGCATGCGCATTGGCGGAGCCGACTCGCGCTCCACTCCTGACAGGTAGGCTGCGTCCCCTTTAAATGTTGCCGCCACCGCGCGGCGGCCGCGATGCTCCTGCTGCCGCCGCGGCGGCGGCTGGGTCCTGGGTCGTGTTTGGGGCGGTGTGGGAGAGGGGGCCGCGGGCGTCTCGTCCTGTCCCAGGCCCAAACCCCCAGGGGTACTGCCCTCCGGACCTGCTTGAGCCGACTTCCACCGAGGGAGGGGGAGCTTCAGGACGCCCGCTGTGTTCTCCGAACTCCCGTTGAGATCCGATTTTGGCCCCCTGCGAGTGAGATAGGACGGGCTCACCACTTCTGGTCGGGCCGGCAGGGCCTCGCTGCAACACAGAATGAAACCATCAGTCTCAAGGCCTAGTGTCAGCTGTAAATTCACTGATGCATCAGCCCTCTGCCTCCCTCCTCCTTTGAAAGACCAGTGGCCTGCCCCGCTTGCAAAAGCCCTGGGGTTCCGGAAAGCCGACCGCGCTTGACAGGACACCTGCAAAGAAGAACAGAGGCGAATCCGAGGGGGAGACCATGCGACCACGCGTGGCACTGGCCAATCCCACAGCAGTTGGTGATAACGTGTGTCACCGGAGGCATACGGGGCGACGGCGAAGCAAAGGGTCGGGTCCAGGCATGTGCCGGTGGAAGGGGGAAACGGGTTACCTTTCCATCAATGCCAGGGAAAATCAAAGAACAGCTGGGACCCGGGGCGTGGAGGGGCCGCCTGTGCCTGACCCAAGCCACGTTTTCAAATGCCTACCAGAGGAGCAAATGGGTTTCTGCAAAATTCGCGACAGCCCCAATCCTCCACCGACCTGGTAGCCCTGACGCAACTTCGGCTGGCACAAACCCACAGAGAGTGGGAAAGAAACACACAGAGACTGAGAGACAGAGAGAGAAGAGAGAATGGGAGACACACACATAGACACACACACACACACACACACACAGTGTCGTACAGCAGAGGCATTGAAACACACACCCCCAGGCAACCCCTGAGGCGGCAGGGTTCTGCTCTGGAGGGGAACCACCCTCGGGTGAGAGAGAAGCCCAGGGGCACGCAGGCCGACCCGTCCTCGAAATCACGGACGGCGGCACGACTTTTGGGGAGACTCACCCCAACCAACACCGTCCGTGCAGGCCTCAGGCTGGGATCCCGTGCTGCTTCCCCCGACTCTGCCTGGGGTTTCATCATCGTGCTCGGCCCTTAGCGACTCCTGGCATCCGCAAACGTTCCCTTCGACCCCGAGGAGAGAGGAGGCCGGAGCCTCAGAGCCTCCACACCCAAGCACTGCCACGGAGGGCTCCTGCTCTGCCAAGCCTCGGGGACTGGTTCCTAAGACAACCGTGGGAACCACTGTGACGGGAGAAACCGCCGGCGCCTCGCGCATGCGCATTGGCGGAGCCGACTCGCGCTCCACTCCTGACAGGTAGGCTGCGTCCCCTTTAAATGTTGCCGCCGCCGCGCGGCGGCCGCGATGCTCCTGCTGCCGCCGCGGCGGCGGCTGGATCCTGGGTCGTGTTTGGGGCGGTGTGGGAGAGGGGGCCGCGGGCGTCTCGTCCTGTCCCAGGCCCAAACCCCCAGGGGTACTGCCCTCCGGACCTGCTTGAGCCGACTTCCACCGAGGGAGGGGGAGCTTCAGAACGCCCGCTGTGTTCTCCGAACTCCCGTTGAGATCCGATTTTGGCCCCCTGCGAGTGAGATAGGACGGGCTCACCACTTCTGGTCGGGCCGGCAGGGCCTCGCTGCAACACAGAATGAAACCATCAGTCTCAAGGCCTAGTGTCAGCTGTAAATTCACTGATGCATCAGCCCTCTGCCTCCCTCCTCCTTTGAAAGACCAGTGGCCTGCCCCGCTTGCAAAAGCCCTGGGGTTCCGGAAAGCCGACCGCGCTTGACAGGACACCTGCAAAGAAGAACAGAGGCGAATCCGAGGGGGAGACCATGCGACCACGCGTGGCACTGGCCAATCCCACAGCAGGTGGTGATAACGTGTGTCACCGGAGGCATACGGGGTGACGGCGAAGCAAAGGGTCGGGTCCAGGCATGTGCCGGTGGAAGGGGGAAACGGGTTACCTTTCCATCAATGCCAGGGAAAATCAAAGAACAGCTGGGACCCGGGGCGTGGAGGGGCCGCCTGTGCCTGACCCAAGCCACGTTTTCAAATGCCTACCAGAGGAGCAAATGGGTTTCTGCAAAATTCGCGACAGCCCCAATCCTCCACCGACCTGGTAGCCCTGACGCAACTTCGGCTGGCACAAACCCACAGAGAGTGGGAAAGAAACACACAGAGACTGAGAGACAGAGAGAGAAGAGAGAATGGGAGACACACACATAGACACACACACACACGCACACACACAGTGTCGTACAGCAGAGGCATTGAAACACACACCCCCAGGCAACCCCTGAGGCGGCAGGGTTCTGCTCTGGAGGGGAACCACCCTCGGGTGAGAGAGAAGCCCAGGGGCACGCAGGCCGACCCGTCCTCGAGATCACGGACGGCGGCACGACTTTTGGGGAGACTCACCCCCACCAACACCGTCCGTGCAGGCCTCAGGCTGGGATCCCGAGCTGCTTCCCCCGACTCTGCCTGGGGTTTCATCATCGTGCTCGGCCCTTTGCGACTCCTGGCATCCGCAAACGTTCCCTTCGACCCCGAGGAGAGATGAGGCCGGAGCCTCAGAGCCTCCACACCCAAGCACTGCCACGGAGGGCTCCTGCTCTGCCAAGCCTCGGGGACTGGTTCCTAAGACAACCGTGGGAACCACTGTGACGGGAGAAACCGCCGGCGCCTCGCGCATGCGCATTGGCGGAGCCGACTCGCGCTCCACTCCTGACAGGTAGGCTGCGTCCCCTTTAAATGTTGCCGCCGCCGCGCGGCGGCCGCGATGCTCCTGCTGCCGCCGCGGCGGCGGCTGGATCCTGGGTCGTGTTTGGGGCGGTGTGGGAGAGGGGGCCGCGGGCGTCTCGTCCTGTCCCAGGCCCAAACCCCCAGGGGTACTGCCCTCCGGACCTGCTTGAGCCGACTTCCACCGAGGGAGGGGGAGCTTCAGGACGCCCGCTGTGTTCTCCGAACTCCCGTTGAGATCCGATTTTGGCCCCCTGCGAGTGAGATAGGACGGGCTCACCACTTCTGGTCGGGCCGGCAGGGCCTCGCTGCAACACAGAATGAAACCATCAGTCTCAAGGCCTAGTGTCAGCTGTAAATTCACTGATGCATCAGCCCTCTGCCTCCCTCCTCCTTTGAAAGACCAGTGGCCTGCCCCGCTTGCAAAAGCCCTGGGGTTCCGGAAAGCCGACCGCGCTTGACAGGACACCTGCAAAGAAGAACAGAGGCGAATCCGAGGGGGAGACCATGCGACCACGCGTGGCACTGGCCAATCCCACAGCAGTTGGTGATAACGTGTGTCACCGGAGGCATACGGGGCGACGGCGAAGCAAAGGGTCGGGTCCAGGCATGTGCCGGTGGAAGGGGAAACGAGTTACCTTTCCATCAATGCCAGGGAAAATCAAAGAACAGCTGGGACCCGGGGCGTGGAGGGGCCGCCTGTGCCTCACCCAAGCCACGTTTTCAAATGCCTACCAGAGGAGCAAATGGGTTTCTGCAAAATTCGCGACAGCCCCAATCCTCCACCGACCTGGTAGCCCTGACGCAACTTCGGCTGGCACAAACCCACAGAGAGTGGGAAAGAAACACACAGAGACTGAGAGACAGAGAGAGAAGAGAGAATGGGAGACACACACATAGACACACACACACACACACACACACAGTGTCGTACAGCAGAGGCATTGAAACACACACCCCCAGGCAACCCCTGAGGCGGCAGGGTTCTGCTCTGGAGGGGAACCACCCTCGGGTGAGAGAGAAGCCCAGGGGCACGCAGGCCGACCCGTCCTCGAGATCACGGACGGCGGCACGACTTTTGGGGAGACTCACCCCAACCAACACCGTCCGTGCAGGCCTCAGGCTGGGATCCCGTGCTGCTTCCCCCGACTCTGCCTGGGGTTTCATCATCGTGCTCGGCCCTTTGCGACTCCTGGCATCCGCAAACGTTCCCTTCGACCCCGAGGAGAGATGAGGCCGGAGCCTCAGAGCCTCCACACCCAAGCACTGCCACGGAGGGCTCCTGCTCTGCCAAGCCTCGGGGACTGGTTCCTAAGACAACCGTGGGAACCACTGTGACGGGAGAAACCGGCGGCGCCTCGCGCATGCGCATTGGCGGAGCCGACTCGCGCTCCACTCCTGACAGGTATGCTGCGTCCCCTTTAAATGTTGCCGCCGCCGCGCGGCGGCCGCGATGCTCCTGCTGCCGCCGCGGCGGCGGCTGGATCCTGGGTCGTGTTTGGGGCGGTGTGGGAGAGGGGGCCGCGGGCGTCTCGTCCTGTCCCAGGCCCAAACCCCCAGGGGTACTGCCCTCCGGACCTGCTTGAGCCGACTTCCACCGAGGGAGGGGGAGCTTCAGGACGCCCGCTGTGTTCTCCGAACTCCCGTTGAGATCCGATTTTGGCCCCCTGCGAGTGAGATAGGACGGGCTCACCACTTCTGGTCGGGCCGGCAGGGCCTCGCTGCAACACAGAATGAAACCATCAGTCTCAAGGCCTAGTGTCAGCTGTAAATTCACTGATGCATCAGCCCTCTGCCTCCCTCCTCCTTTGAAAGACCAGTGGCCTGCCCCGCTTGCAAAAGCCCTGGGGTTCCGGAAAGCCGACCGCGCTTGACAGGACACCTGCAAAGAAGAACAGAGGCGAATCCGAGGGGGAGACCATGCGACCACGCGTGGCACTGGCCAATCCCACAGCAGGTGGTGATAACGTGTGTCACCGGAGGCATACGGGGTGACGGCGAAGCAAAGGGTCGGGTCCAGGCATGTGCCGGTGGAAGGGGGAAACGGGTTACCTTTCCATCAATGCCAGGGAAAATCAAAGAACAGCTGGGACCCGGGGCGTGGAGGGGCCGCCTGTGCCTGACCCAAGCCACGTTTTCAAATGCCTACCAGAGGAGCAAATGGGTTTCTGCAAAATTCGCGACAGCCCCAATCCTCCACCGACCTGGTAGCCCTGACGCAACTTCGGCTGGCACAAACCCACAGAGAGTGGGAAAGAAACACACAGAGACTGAGAGACAGAGAGAGAAGAGAGAATGGGAGACACACACATAGACACACACACACACGCACACACACAGTGTCGTACAGCAGAGGCATTGAAACACACACCCCCAGGCAACCCCTGAGGCGGCAGGGTTCTGCTCTGGAGGGGAACCACCCTCGGGTGAGAGAGAAGCCCAGGGGCACGCAGGCCGACCCGTCCTCGAGATCACGGACGGCGGCACGACTTTTGGGGAGACTCACCCCCACCAACACCGTCCGTGCAGGCCTCAGGCTGGGATCCCGAGCTGCTTCCCCCGACTCTGCCTGGGGTTTCATCATCGTGCTCGGCCCTTTGCGACTCCTGGCATCCGCAAACGTTCCCTTCGACCCCGAGGAGAGATGAGGCCGGAGCCTCAGAGCCTCCACACCCAAGCACTGCCACGGAGGGCTCCTGCTCTGCCAAGCCTCGGGGACTGGTTCCTAAGACAACCGTGGGAACCACTGTGACGGGAGAAACCGCCGGCGCCTCGCGCATGCGCATTGGCGGAGCCGACTCGCGCTCCACTCCTGACAGGTAGGCTGCGTCCCCTTTAAATGTTGCCGCCGCCGCGCGGCGGCCGCGATGCTCCTGCTGCCGCCGCGGCGGCGGCTGGATCCTGGGTCGTGTTTGGGGCGGTGTGGGAGAGGGGGCCGCGGGCGTCTCGTCCTGTCCCAGGCCCAAACCCCCAGGGGTACTGCCCTCCGGACCTGCTTGAGCCGACTTCCACCGAGGGAGGGGGAGCTTCAGGACGCCCGCTGTGTTCTCCGAACTCCCGTTGAGATCCGATTTTGGCCCCCTGCGAGTGAGATAGGACGGGCTCACCACTTCTGGTCGGGCCGGCAGGGCCTCGCTGCAACACAGAATGAAACCATCAGTCTCAAGGCCTAGTGTCAGCTGTAAATTCACTGATGCATCAGCCCTCTGCCTCCCTCCTCCTTTGAAAGACCAGTGGCCTGCCCCGCTTGCAAAAGCCCTGGGGTTCCGGAAAGCCGACCGCGCTTGACAGGACACCTGCAAAGAAGAACAGAGGCGAATCCGAGGGGGAGACCATGCGACCACGCGTGGCACTGGCCAATCCCACAGCAGTTGGTGATAACGTGTGTCACCGGAGGCATACGGGGCGACGGCGAAGCAAAGGGTCGGGTCCAGGCATGTGCCGGTGGAAGGGGAAACGAGTTACCTTTCCATCAATGCCAGGGAAAATCAAAGAACAGCTGGGACCCGGGGCGTGGAGGGGCCGCCTGTGCCTCACCCAAGCCACGTTTTCAAATGCCTACCAGAGGAGCAAATGGGTTTCTGCAAAATTCGCGACAGCCCCAATCCTCCACCGACCTGGTAGCCCTGACGCAACTTCGGCTGGCACAAACCCACAGAGAGTGGGAAAGAAACACACAGAGACTGAGAGACAGAGAGAGAAGAGAGAATGGGAGACACACACATAGACACACACACACACACACACACACAGTGTCGTACAGCAGAGGCATTGAAACACACACCCCCAGGCAACCCCTGAGGCGGCAGGGTTCTGCTCTGGAGGGGAACCACCCTCGGGTGAGAGAGAAGCCCAGGGGCACGCAGGCCGACCCGTCCTCGAGATCACGGACGGCGGCACGACTTTTGGGGAGACTCACCCCAACCAACACCGTCCGTGCAGGCCTCAGGCTGGGATCCCGTGCTGCTTCCCCCGACTCTGCCTGGGGTTTCATCATCGTGCTCGGCCCTTTGCGACTCCTGGCATCCGCAAACGTTCCCTTCGACCCCGAGGAGAGATGAGGCCGGAGCCTCAGAGCCTCCACACCCAAGCACTGCCACGGAGGGCTCCTGCTCTGCCAAGCCTCGGGGACTGGTTCCTAAGACAACCGTGGGAACCACTGTGACGGGAGAAACCGGCGGCGCCTCGCGCATGCGCATTGGCGGAGCCGACTCGCGCTCCACTCCTGACAGGTATGCTGCGTCCCCTTTAAATGTTGCCGCCGCCGCGCGGCGGCCGCGATGCTCCTGCTGCCGCCGCGGCGGCGGCTGGATCCTGGGTCGTGTTTGGGGCGGTGTGGGAGAGGGGGCCGCGGGCGTCTCGTCCTGTCCCAGGCCCAAACCCCCAGGGGTACTGCCCTCCGGACCTGCTTGAGCCGACTTCCACCGAGGGAGGGGGAGCTTCAGGACGCCCGCTGTGTTCTCCGAACTCCCGTTGAGATCCGATTTTGGCCCCCTGCGAGTGAGATAGGACGGGCTCACCACTTCTGGTCGGGCCGGCAGGGCCTCGCTGCAACACAGAATGAAACCATCAGTCTCAAGGCCTAGTGTCAGCTGTAAATTCACTGATGCATCAGCCCTCTGCCTCCCTCCTCCTTTGAAAGACCAGTGGCCTGCCCCGCTTGCAAAAGCCCTGGGGTTCCGGAAAGCCGACCGCGCTTGACAGGACACCTGCAAAGAAGAACAGAGGCGAATCCGAGGGGGAGACCATGCGACCACGCGTGGCACTGGCCAATCCCACAGCAGTTGGTGATAACGTGTGTCACCGGAGGCATACGGGGCGACGGCGAAGCAAAGGGTCGGGTCCAGGCATGTGCCGGTGGAAGGGGAAACGGGTTACCTTTCCATCAATGCCAGGGAAAATCAAAGAACAGCTGGGACCCGGGGCGTGGAGGGGCCGCCTGTGCCTCACCCAAGCCACGTTTTCAAATGCCTACCAGAGGAGCAAATGGGTTTCTGCAAAATTCGCGACAGCCCCAATCCTCCACCGACCTGGTAGCCCTGACGCAACTTCGGCTGGCACAAACCCACAGAGAGTGGGAAAGAAACACACAGAGACTGAGAGACAGAGAGAGAAGAGAGAATGGGAGACACACACATAGACACACACACACACACACACACACAGTGTCGTACAGCAGAGGCATTGAAACACACACCCCCAGGCAACCCCTGAGGCGGCAGGGTTCTGCTCTGGAGGGGAACCACCCTCGGGTGAGAGAGAAGCCCAGGGGCACGCAGGCCGACCCGTCCTCGAGATCACGGACGGCGGCACGACTTTTGGGGAGACTCACCCCAACCAACACCGTCCGTGCAGGCCTCAGGCTGGGATCCCGTGCTGCTTCCCCCGACTCTGCCTGGGGTTTCATCATCGTGCTCGGCCCTTTGCGACTCCTGGCATCCGCAAACGTTCCCTTCGACCCCGAGGAGAGATGAGGCCGGAGCCTCAGAGCCTCCACACCCAAGCACTGCCACGGAGGGCTCCTGCTCTGCCAAGCCTCGGGGACTGGTTCCTAAGACAACCGTGGGAACCACTGTGACGGGAGAAACCGGCGGCGCCTCGCGCATGCGCATTGGCGGAGCCGACTCGCGCTCCACTCCTGACAGGTAGGCTGCGTCCCCTTTAAATGTTGCCGCCGCCGCGCGGCGGCCGCGATGCTCCTGCTGCCGCCGCGGCGGCGGCTGGATCCTGGGTCGTGTTTGGGGCGGTGTGGGAGAGGGGGCCGCGGGCGTCTCGTCCTGTCCCAGGCCCAAACCCCCAGGGGTACTGCCCTCCGGACCTGCTTGAGCCGACTTCCACCGAGGGAGGGGGAGCTTCAGGACGCCCGCTGTGTTCTCCGAACTCCCGTTGAGATCCGATTTTGGCCCCCTGCGAGTGAGATAGGACGGGCTCACCACTTCTGGTCGGGCCGGCAGGGCCTCGCTGCAACACAGAATGAAACCATCAGTCTCAAGGCCTAGTGTCAGCTGTAAATTCACTGATGCATCAGCCCTCTGCCTCCCTCCTCCTTTGAAAGACCAGTGGCCTGCCCCGCTTGCAAAAGCCCTGGGGTTCCTGAAAGCCGACCGCGCTTGACAGGACACCTGCAAAGAAGAACAGAGGCGAATCCGAGGGGGAGACCATGCGACCACGCGTGGCACTGGCCAATCCCACAGCAGGTGGTGATAACGTGTGTCACCGGAGGCATACAGGGTGACGGCGAAGCAAAGGGTCGGGTCCAGGCATGTGCCGGTGGAAGGGGGAAACGGGTTACCTTTCCATCAATGCCAGGGAAAATCAAAGAACAGCTGGGACCCGGGGCGTGGAGGGGCCGCCTGTGCCTGACCCAAGCCACGTTTTCAAATGCCTACCAGAGGAGCAAATGGGTTTCTGCAAAATTCGCGACAGCCCCAATCCTCCACCGACCTGGTAGCCCTGACGCAACTTCGGCTGGCACAAACCCACAGAGAGTGGGAAAGAAACACACAGAGACTGAGAGACAGAGAGAGAAGAGAGAATGGGAGACACACACATAGACACACACACACACGCACACACACAGTGTCGTACAGCAGAGGCATTGAAACACACACCCCCAGGCAACCCCTGAGGCGGCAGGGTTCTGCTCTGGAGGGGAACCACCCTCGGGTGAGAGAGAAGCCCAGGGGCACGCAGGCCGACCCGTCCTCGAGATCACGGACGGCGGCACGACTTTTGGGGAGACTCACCCCCACCAACACCGTCCGTGCAGGCCTCAGGCTGGGATCCCGAGCTGCTTCCCCCGACTCTGCCTGGGGTTTCATCATCGTGCTCGGCCCTTTGCGACTCCTGGCATCCGCAAACGTTCCCTTCGACCCCGAGGAGAGAGGAGGCCGGAGCCTCAGAGCCTCCACACCCAAGCACTGCCACGGAGGGCTCCTGCTCTGCCAAGCCTCGGGGACTGGTTCCTAAGACAACCGTGGGAACCACTGTGACGGGAGAAACCGGCGGCGCCTCGCGCATGCGCATTGGCGGAGCCGACTCGCGCTCCACTCCTGACAGGTAGGCTGCGTCCCCTTTAAATGTTGCCGCCGCCGCGCGGCGGCCGCGATGCTCCTGCTGCCGCCGCGGCGGCGGCTGGATCCTGGGTCGTGTTTGGGGCGGTGTGGGAGAGGGGGCCGCGGGCGTCTCGTCCTGTCCCAGGCCCAAACCCCCAGGGGTACTGCCCTCCGGACCTGCTTGAGCCGACTTCCACCGAGGGAGGGGGAGCTTCAGGACGCCCGCTGTGTTCTCCGAACTCCCGTTGAGATCCGATTTTGGCCCCCTGCGAGTGAGATAGGACGGGCTCACCACTTCTGGTCGGGCCGGCAGGGCCTCGCTGCAACACAGAATGAAACCATCAGTCTCAAGGCCTAGTGTCAGCTGTAAATTCACTGATGCATCAGCCCTCTGCCTCCCTCCTCCTTTGAAAGACCAGTGGCCTGCCCCGCTTGCAAAAGCCCTGGGGTTCCGGAAAGCCGACCGCGCTTGACAGGACACCTGCAAAGAAGAACAGAGGCGAATCCGAGGGGGAGACCATGCGACCACGCGTGGCACTGGCCAATCCCACAGCAGGTGGTGATAACGTGTGTCACCGGAGGCATACGGGGTGACGGCGAAGCAAAGGGTCGGGTCCAGGCATGTGCCGGTGGAAGGGGGAAACGGGTTACCTTTCCATCAATGCCAGGGAAAATCAAAGAACAGCTGGGACCCGGGGCGTGGAGGGGCCGCCTGTGCCTCACCCAAGCCACGTTTTCAAATGCCTACCAGAGGAGCAAATGGGTTTCTGCAAAATTCGCGACAGCCCCAATCCTCCACCGACCTGGTAGCCCTGACGCAACTTCGGCTGGCACAAACCCACAGAGAGTGGGAAAGAAACACACAGAGACTGAGAGACAGAGAGAGAAGAGAGAATGGGAGACACACACATAGACACACACACACACGCACACACACAGTGTCGTACAGCAGAGGCATTGAAACACACACCCCCAGGCAACCCCTGAGGCGGCAGGGTTCTGCTCTGGAGGGGAACCACCCTCGGGTGAGAGAGAAGCCCAGGGGCACGCAGGCCGACCCGTCCTCGAGATCACGGACGGCGGCACGACTTTTGGGGAGACTCACCCCAACCAACACCGTCCGTGCAGGCCTCAGGCTGGGATCCCGAGCTGCTTCCCCCGACTCTGCCTGGGGTTTCATCATCGTGCTCGGCCCTTTGCGACTCCTGGCATCCGCAAACGTTCCCTTCGACCCCGAGGAGAGAGGAGGCCGGAGCCTCAGAGCCTCCACACCCAAGCACTGCCACGGAGGGCTCCTGCTCTGCCAAGCCTCGGGGACTGGTTCCTAAGACAACCGTGGGAACCACTGTGACGGGAGAAACCGGCGGCGCCTCGCGCATGCGCATTGGCGGAGCCGACTCGCGCTCCACTCCTGACAGGTAGGCTGCGTCCCCTTTAAATGTTGCCGCCGCCGCGCGGCGGCCGCGGTGCTCCTGCTGCCGCCGCGGCGGCGGCTGGATCCTGGGTCGTGTTTGGGGCGGTGTGGGAGAGGGGGCCGCGGGCGTCTCGTCCTGTCCCAGGCCCAAACCCCCAGGGGTACTGCCCTCCGGACCTGCTTGAGCCGACTTCCACCGAGGGAGGGGGAGCTTCAGGACGCCCGCTGTGTTCTCCGAACTCCCGTTGAGATCCGATTTTGGCCCCCTGCGAGTGAGATAGGACGGGCTCACCACTTCTGGTCGGGCCGGCAGGGCCTCGCTGCAACACAGAATGAAACCATCAGTCTCAAGGCCTAGTGTCAGCTGTAAATTCACTGATGCATCAGCCCTCTGCCTCCCTCCTCCTTTGAAAGACCAGTGGCCTGCCCCGCTTGCAAAAGCCCTGGGGTTCCGGAAAGCCGACCGCGCTTGACAGGACACCTGCAAAGAAGAACAGAGGCGAATCCGAGGGGGAGACCATGCGACCACGCGTGGCACTGGCCAATCCCACAGCAGTTGGTGATAACGTGTGTCACCGGAGGCATACGGGGCGACGGCGAAGCAAAGGGTCGGGTCCAGGCATGTGCCGGTGGAAGGGGGAAACGGGTTACCTTTCCATCAATGCCAGGGAAAATCAAAGAACAGCTGGGACCCGGGGCGTGGAGGGGCCGCCTGTGCCTGACCCAAGCCACGTTTTCAAATGCCTACCAGAGGAGCAAATGGGTTTCTGCAAAATTCGCGACAGCCCCAATCCTCCACCGACCTGGTAGCCCTGACGCAACTTCGGCTGGCACAAACCCACAGAGAGTGGGAAAGAAACACACAGAGACTGAGAGACAGAGAGAGAAGAGAGAATGGGAGACACACACATAGACACACACACACACACACACACACAGTGTCGTACAGCAGAGGCATTGAAACACACACCCCCAGGCAACCCCTGAGGCGGCAGGGTTCTGCTCTGGAGGGGAACCACCCTCGGGTGAGAGAGAAGCCCAGGGGCACGCAGGCCGACCCGTCCTCGAGATCACGGACGGCGGCACGACTTTTGGGGAGACTCACCCCAACCAACACCGTCCGTGCAGGCCTCAGGCTGGGATCCCGTGCTGCTTCCCCCGACTCTGCCTGGGGTTTCATCATCGTGCTCGGCCCTTTGCGACTCCTGGCATCCGCAAACGTTCCCTTCGACCCCGAGGAGAGAGGAGGCCGGAGCCTCAGAGCCTCCACACCCAAGCACTGCCACGGAGGGCTCCTGCTCTGCCAAGCCTCGGGGACTGGTTCCTAAGACAACCGTGGGAACCACTGTGACGGGAGAAACCGGCGGCGCCTCGCGCATGCGCATTGGCGGAGCCGACTCGCGCTCCACTCCTGACAGGTAGGCTGCGTCCCCTTTAAATGTTGCCGCCGCCGCGCGGCGGCCGCGATGCTCCTGCTGCCGCCGCGGCGGCGGCTGGATCCTGGGTCGTGTTTGGGGCGGTGTGGGAGAGGGGGCCGCGGGCGTCTCGTCCTGTCCCAGGCCCAAACCCCCAGGGGTACTGCCCTCCGGACCTGCTTGAGCCGACTTCCACCGAGGGAGGGGGAGCTTCAGGACGCCCGCTGTGTTCTCCGAACTCCCGTTGAGATCCGATTTTGGCCCCCTGCGAGTGAGATAGGACGGGCTCACCACTTCTGGTCGGGCCGGCAGGGCCTCGCTGCAACACAGAATGAAACCATCAGTCTCAAGGCCTAGTGTCAGCTGTAAATTCACTGATGCATCAGCCCTCTGCCTCCCTCCTCCTTTGAAAGACCAGTGGCCTGCCCCGCTTGCAAAAGCCCTGGGGTTCCGGAAAGCCGACCGCGCTTGACAGGACACCTGCAAAGAAGAACAGAGGCGAATCCGAGGGGGAGACCATGCGACCACGCGTGGCACTGGCCAATCCCACAGCAGGTGGTGATAACGTGTGTCACCGGAGGCATACGGGGTGACGGCGAAGCAAAGGGTCGGGTCCAGGCATGTGCCGGTGGAAGGGGGAAACGGGTTACCTTTCCATCAATGCCAGGGAAAATCAAAGAACAGCTGGGACCCGGGGCGTGGAGGGGCCGCCTGTGCCTGACCCAAGCCACGTTTTCAAATGCCTACCAGAGGAGCAAATGGGTTTCTGCAAAATTCGCGACAGCCCCAATCCTCCACCGACCTGGTAGCCCTGACGCAACTTCGGCTGGCACAAACCCACAGAGAGTGGGAAAGAAACACACAGAGACTGAGAGACAGAGAGAGAAGAGAGAATGGGAGACACACACATAGACACACACACACACACACGCACACAGTGTCGTACAGCAGAGGCATTGAAACACAAACCCCCAGGCAACCCCTGAGGCGGCAGGGTTCTGCTCTGGAGGGGAACCACCCTCGGGTGAGAGAGAAGCCCAGGGGCACGCAGGCCGACCCGTCCTCGAGATCACGGACGGCGGCACGACTTTTGGGGAGACTCACCCCCACCAACACCGTCCGTGCAGGCCTCAGGCTGGGATCCCGAGCTGCTTCCCCCGACTCTGCCTGGGGTTTCATCATCGTGCTCGGCCCTTTGCGACTCCTGGCATCCGCAAACGTTCCCTTCGACCCCGAGGAGAGATGAGGCCGGAGCCTCAGAGCCTCCACACCCAAGCACTGCCACGGAGGGCTCCTGCTCTGCCAAGCCTCGGGGACTGGTTCCTAAGACAACCGTGGGAACCACTGTGACGGGAGAAACTGGCGGCGCCTCGCGCATGCGCATTGGCGGAGCCGACTCGCGCTCCACTCCTGACAGGTAGGCTGCGTCCCCTTTAAATGTTGCCGCCGCCGCGCGGCGGCCGCGATGCTCCTGCTGCCGCCGCGGCGGCGGCTGGATCCTGGGTCGTGTTTGGGGCGGTGTGGGAGAGGGGGCCGCGGGCGTCTCGTCCTGTCCCAGGCCCAAACCCCCAGGGGTACTGCCCTCCGGACCTGCTTGAGCCGACTTCCACCGAGGGAGGGGGAGCTTCAGGACGCCCGCTGTGTTCTCCGAACTCCCGTTGAGATCCGATTTTGGCCCCCTGCGAGTGAGATAGGACGGGCTCACCACTTCTGGTCGGGCCGGCAGGGCCTCGCTGCAACACAGAATGAAACCATCAGTCTCAAGGCCTAGTGTCAGCTGTAAATTCACTGATGCATCAGCCCTCTGCCTCCCTCCTCCTTTGAAAGACCAGTGGCCTGCCCCGCTTGCAAAAGCCCTGGGGTTCCGGAAAGCCGACCGCGCTTGACAGGACACCTGCAAAGAAGAACAGAGGCGAATCCGAGGGGGAGACCATGCGACCACGCGTGGCACTGGCCAATCCCACAGCAGTTGGTGATAACGTGTGTCACCGGAGGCATACGGGGCGACGGCGAAGCAAAGGGTCGGGTCCAGGCATGTGCCGGTGGAAGGGGGAAACGGGTTACCTTTCCATCAATGCCAGGGAAAATCAAAGAACAGCTGGGACCCGGGGCGTGGAGGGGCCGCCTGTGCCTGACCCAAGCCACGTTTTCAAATGCCTACCAGAGGAGCAAATGGGTTTCTGCAAAATTCGCGACAGCCCCAATCCTCCACCGACCTGGTAGCCCTGATGCAACTTCGGCTGGCACAAACCCACAGAGAGTGGGAAAGAAACACACAGAGACTGAGAGACAGAGAGAGAAGAGAGAATGGGAGACACACACATAGACACACACACACACACACACACACACAGTGTCGTACAGCAGAGGCATTGAAACACACACCCCCAGGCAACCCCTGAGGCGGCAGGGTTCTGCTCTGGAGGGGAACCACCCTCGGGTGAGAGAGAAGCCCAGGGGCACGCAGGCCGACCCGTCCTCGAGATCACGGACGACGGCACGACTTTTGGGGAGACTCACCCCAACCAACACCGTCCGTGCAGGCCTCAGGCTGGGATCCCGTGCTGCTTCCCCCGACTCTGCCTGGGGTTTCATCATCGTGCTCGGCCCTTTGCGACTCCTGGCATCCACAAACGTTCCCTTCGACCCCGAGGAGAGAGGAGGCCGGAGCCTCAGAGCCTCCACACCCAAGCACTGCCACGGAGGGCTCCTGCTCTGCCAAGCCTCGGTGACTGGTTCCTAAGACAACCGTGGGAACCACTGTGACGGGAGAAACCGGCGGCGCCTCGCGCATGCGCATTGGCGGAGCCGACTCGCGCTCCACTCCTGACAGGTAGGCTGCGTCCCCTTTAAATGTTGCCGCCGCCGCGCGGCGGCCGCGATGCTCCTGCTGCCGCCGCGGCGGCGGCAGGATCCTGGGTCGTGTTTGGGGCGGTGTGGGAGAGGGGGCCGCGGGCGTCTCGTCCTGTCCCAGGCCCAAACCCCCAGGGGTACTGCCCTCCGGACCTGCTTGAGCCGACTTCCACCGAGGGAGGGGGAGCTTCAGGACGCCCGCTGTGCTCTCCGAACTCCCGTTGAGATCCGATTTTGGCCCCCTGCGAGTGAGATAGGACGGGCTCACCACTTCTGGTCGGGCCGGCAGGGCCTCGCTGCAACACAGAATGAAACCATCAGTCTCAAGGCCTAGTGTCAGCTGTAAATTCACTGATGCATCAGCCCTCTGCCTCCCTCCTCCTTTGAAAGACCAGTGGCCTGCCCCGCTTGCAAAAGCCCTGGGGTTCCGGAAAGCCGACCGCGCTTGACAGGACACCTGCAAAGAAGAACAGAGGCGAATCCGAGGGGGAGACCATGCGACCACGCGTGGCACTGGCCAATCCCACAGCAGTTGGTGATAACGTGTGTCACCGGAGGCATACGGGGCGACGGCGAAGCAAAGGGTCGGGTCCAGGCATGTGCCGGTGGAAGGGGGAAACGGGTTACCTTTCCATCAATGCCAGGGAAAATCAAAGAACAGCTGGGACCCGGGGCGTGGAGGGGCCGCCTGTGCCTGACCCAAGCCACGTTTTCAAATGCCTACCAGAGGAGCAAATGGGTTTCTGCAAAATTCGCGACAGCCCCAATCCTCCACCGACCTGGTAGCCCTGACGCAACTTCGGCTGGCACAAACCCACAGAGAGTGGGAAAGAAACACACAGAGACTGAGAGACAGAGAGAGAAGAGAGAATGGGAGACACACACATAGACACACACACACACACACACACACACAGTGTCGTACAGCAGAGGCATTGAAACACACACCCCCAGGCAACCCCTGAGGCGGCAGGGTTCTGCTCTGGAGGGGAACCACCCTCGGGTGAGAGAGAAGCCCAGGGGCACGCAGGCCGACCCGTCCTCGAGATCACGGACGGCGGCACGACTTTTGGGGAGACTCACCCCAACCAACACCGTCCGTGCAGGCCTCAGGCTGGGATCCCGTGCTGCTTCCCCCGACTCTGCCTGGGGTTTCATCATCGTGCTCGGCCCTTTGCGACTCCTGGCATCCGCAAACGTTCCCTTCGACCCCGAGGAGAGAGGAGGCCGGAGCCTCAGAGCCTCCACACCCAAGCACTGCCACGGAGGGCTCCTGCTCTGCCAAGCCTCGGGGACTGGTTCCTAAGACAACCGTGGGAACCACTGTGACGGGAGAAACCGGCGGCGCCTCGCGCATGCGCATTGGCGGAGCCGACTCGCGCTCCACTCCTGACAGGTAGGCTGCGTCCCCTTTAAATGTTGCCGCCGCCGCGCGGCGGCCGCGATGCTCCTGCTGCCGCCGCGGCGGCGGCTGGATCCTGGGTCGTGTTTGGGGCGGTGTGGGAGAGGGGGCCGCGGGCGTCTCGTCCTGTCCCAGGCCCAAACCCCCAGGGGTACTGCCCTCCGGACCTGCTTGAGCCGACTTCCACCGAGGGAGGGGGAGCTTCAGGACGCCCGCTGTGTTCTCCGAACTCCCGTTGAGATCCGATTTTGGCCCCCTGCGAGTGAGATAGGACGGGCTCACCACTTCTGGTCGGGCCGGCAGGGCCTCGCTGCAACACAGAATGAAACCATCAGTCTCAAGGCCTAGTGTCAGCTGTAAATTCACTGATGCATCAGCCCTCTGCCTCCCTCCTCCTTTGAAAGACCAGTGGCCTGCCCCGCTTGCAAAAGCCCTGGGGTTCCGGAAAGCCGACCGCGCTTGACAGGACACCTGCAAAGAAGAACAGAGGCGAATCCGAGGGGGAGACCATGCGACCACGCGTGGCACTGGCCAATCCCACAGCAGGTGGTGATAACGTGTGTCACCGGAGGCATACGGGGTGACGGCGAAGCAAAGGGTCGGGTCCAGGCATGTGCCGGTGGAAGGGGGAAACGGGTTACCTTTCCATCAATGCCAGGGAAAATCAAAGAACAGCTGGGACCCGGGGCGTGGAGGGGCCGCCTGTGCCTGACCCAAGCCACGTTTTCAAATGCCTACCAGAGGAGCAAATGGGTTTCTGCAAAATTCGCGACAGCCCCAATCCTCCACCGACCTGGTAGCCCTGACGCAACTTCGGCTGGCACAAACCCACAGAGAGTGGGAAAGAAACACACAGAGACTGAGAGACAGAGAGAGAAGAGAGAATGGGAGACACACACATAGACACACACACACACACGCACACACACAGTGTCGTACAGCAGAGGCATTGAAACACACACCCCCAGGCAACCCCTGAGGCGGCAGGGTTCTGCTCTGGAGGGGAACCACCCTCGGGTGAGAGAGAAGCCCAGGGGCACGCAGGCCGACCCGTCCTCGAGATCACGGACGGCGGCACGACTTTTGGGGAGACTCACCCCCACCAACACCGTCCGTGCAGGCCTCAGGCTGGGATCCCGAGCTGCTTCCCCCGACTCTGCCTGGGGTTTCATCATCGTGCTCGGCCCTTTGCGACTCCTGGCATCCGCAAACGTTCCCTTCGACCCCGAGGAGAGATGAGGCCGGAGCCTCAGAGCCTCCACACCCAAGCACTGCCACGGAGGGCTCCTGCTCTGCCAAGCCTCGGGGACTGGTTCCTAAGACAACCGTGGGAACCACTGTGACGGGAGAAACCGGCGGCGCCTCGCGCATGCGCATTGGCGGAGCCGACTCGCGCTCCACTCCTGACAGGTAGGCTGCGTCCCCTTTAAATGTTACCGCCACCGCGCGGCGGCCGCGATGCTCCTGCTGCCGCCGCGGCGGCGGCTGGGTCCTGGGTCGTGTTTGGGGCGGTGTGGGAGAGGGGGCCGCGGGCGTCTCGTCCTGTCCCAGGCCCAAACCCCCAGGGGTACTGCCCTCCGGACCTGCTTGAGCCGACTTCCACCGAGGGAGGGGGAGCTTCAGGACGCCCGCTGTGTTCTCCGAACTCCCGTTGAGATCCGATTTTGGCCCCCTGCGAGTGAGATAGGACGGGCTCACCACTTCTGGTCGGGCCGGCAGGGCCTCGCTGCAACACAGAATGAAACCATCAGTCTCAAGGCCTAGTGTCAGCTGTAAATTCACTGATGCATCAGCCCTCTGCCTCCCTCCTCCTTTGAAAGACCAGTGGCCTGCCCCGCTTGCAAAAGCCCTGGGGTTCCGGAAAGCCGACCGCGCTTGACAGGACACCTGCAAAGAAGAACAGAGGCGAATCCGAGGGGGAGACCATGCGACCACGCGTGGCACTGGCCAATCCCACAGCAGTTGGTGATAACGTGTGTCACCGGAGGCATACGGGGCGACGGCGAAGCAAAGGGTCGGGTCCAGGCATGTGCCGGTGGAAGGGGGAAACGGGTTACCTTTCCATCAATGCCAGGGAAAATCAAAGAACAGCTGGGACCCGGGGCGTGGAGGGGCCGCCTGTGCCTGACCCAAGCCACGTTTTCAAATGCCTACCAGAGGAGCAAATGGGTTTCTGCAAAATTCGCGACAGCCCCAATCCTCCACCGACCTGGTAGCCCTGACGCAACTTCGGCTGGCACAAACCCACAGAGAGTGGGAAAGAAACACACAGAGACTGAGAGACAGAGAGAGAAGAGAGAATGGGAGACACACACATAGACACACACACACACACACACACACACAGTGTCGTACAGCAGAGGCATTGAAACACACACCCCCAGGCAACCCCTGAGGCGGCAGGGTTCTGCTCTGGAGGGGAACCACCCTCGGGTGAGAGAGAAGCCCAGGGGCACGCAGGCCGACCCGTCCTCGAGATCACGGACGGCGGCACGACTTTTGGGGAGACTCACCCCAACCAACACCGTCCGTGCAGGCCTCAGGCTGGGATCCCGTGCTGCTTCCCCCGACTCTGCCTGGGGTTTCATCATCGTGCTCGGCCCTTTGCGACTCCTGGCATCCGCAAACGTTCCCTTCGACCCCGAGGAGAGAGGAGGCCGGAGCCTCAGAGCCTCCACACCCAAGCACTGCCACGGTGGGCTCCTGCTCTGCCAAGCCTCGGGGACTGGTTCCTAAGACAACCGTGGGAACCACTGTTTAGGGAGAAACCGCCGGCGCCTCGCGCATGCGCATTGGCGGAGCCGACTCGCGCTCCACTCCTGACAGGTAGGCTGCGTCCCCTTTAAATGTTGCCGCCGCCGCGCGGCGGCCGCGATGCTCCTGCTGCCGCCGCGGCGGCGGCTGGATCCTGGGTCGTGTTTGGGGCGGTGTGGGAGAGGGGGCCGCGGGCGTCTCGTCCTGTCCCAGGCCCAAACCCCCAGGGGTACTGCCCTCCGGACCTGCTTGAGCCGACTTCCACCGAGGGAGGGGGAGCTTCAGGACGCCCGCTGTGTTCTCCGAACTCCCGTTGAGATCCGATTTTGGCCCCCTGCGAGTGAGATAGGACGGGCTCACCACTTCTGGTCGGGCCGGCAGGGCCTCGCTGCAACACAGAATGAAACCATCAGTCTCAAGGCCTAGTGTCAGCTGTAAATTCACTGATGCATCAGCCCTCTGCCTCCCTCCTCCTTTGAAAGACCAGTGGCCTGCCCCGCTTGCAAAAGCCCTGGGGTTCCGGAAAGCCGACCGCGCTTGACAGGACACCTGCAAAGAAGAACAGAGGCGAATCCGAGGGGGAGACCATGCGACCACGCGTGGCACTGGCCAATCCCACAGCAGGTGGTGATAACGTGTGTCACCGGAGGCATACGGGGTGACGGCGAAGCAAAGGGTCGGGTCCAGGCATGTGCCGGTGGAAGGGGGAAACGGGTTACCTTTCCATCAATGCCAGGGAAAATCAAAGAACAGCTGGGACCCGGGGCGTGGAGGGGCCGCCTGTGCCTGACCCAAGCCACGTTTTCAAATGCCTACCAGAGGAGCAAATGGGTTTCTGCAAAATTCGCGACAGCCCCAATCCTCCACCGACCTGGTAGCCCTGACGCAACTTCGGCTGGCACAAACCCACAGAGAGTGGGAAAGAAACACACAGAGACTGAGAGACAGAGAGAGAAGAGAGAATGGGAGACACACACAAAGACACACACACACACGCACACACACAGTGTCGTACAGCAGAGGCATTGAAACACACACCCCCAGGCAACCCCTGAGGCGGCAGGGTTCTGCTCTGGAGGGGAACCACCCTCGGGTGAGAGAGAAGCCCAGGGGCACGCAGGCCGACCCGTCCTCGAGATCACGGACGGCGGCACGACTTTTGGGGAGACTCACCCCCACCAACACCGTCCGTGCAGGCCTCAGGCTGGGATCCCGAGCTGCTTCCCCCGACTCTGCCTGGGGTTTCATCATCGTGCTCGGCCCTTTGCGACTCCTGGCATCCGCAAACGTTCCCTTCGACCCCGAGGAGAGATGAGGCCGGAGCCTCAGAGCCTCCACACCCAAGCACTGCCACGGAGGGCTCCTGCTCTGCCAAGCCTCGGGGACTGGTTCCTAAGACAACCGTGGGAACCACTGTGACGGGAGAAACCGGCGGCGCCTCGCGCATGCGCATTGGCGGAGCCGACTCGCGCTCCACTCCTGACAGGTAGGCTGCGTCCCCTTTAAATGTTGCCGCCACCGCGCGGCGGCCGCGATGCTCCTGCTGCCGCCGCGGCGGCGGCTGGGTCCTGGGTCGTGTTTGGGGCGGTGTGGGAGAGGGGGCCGCGGGCGTCTCGTCCTGTCCCAGGCCCAAACCCCCAGGGGTACTGCCCTCCGGACCTGCTTGAGCCGACTTCCACCGAGGGAGGGGGAGCTTCAGGACGCCCGCTGTGTTCTCCGAACTCCCGTTGAGATCCGATTTTGGCCCCCTGCGAGTGAGATAGGACGGGCTCACCACTTCTGGTCGGGCCGGCAGGGCCTCGCTGCAACACAGAATGAAACCATCAGTCTCAAGGCCTAGTGTCAGCTGTAAATTCACTGATGCATCAGCCCTCTGCCTCCCTCCTCCTTTGAAAGACCAGTGGCCTGCCCCGCTTGCAAAAGCCCTGGGGTTCCGGAAAGCCGACCGCGCTTGACAGGACACCTGCAAAGAAGAACAGAGGCGAATCCGAGGGGGAGACCATGCGACCACGCGTGGCACTGGCCAATCCCACAGCAGTTGGTGATAACGTGTGTCACCGGAGGCATACGGGGCGACGGCGAAGCAAAGGGTCGGGTCCAGGCATGTGCCGGTGGAAGGGGGAAACGGGTTACCTTTCCATCAATGCCAGGGAAAATCAAAGAACAGCTGGGACCCGGGGCGTGGAGGGGCCGCCTGTGCCTGACCCAAGCCACGTTTTCAAATGCCTACCAGAGGAGCAAATGGGTTTCTGCAAAATTCGCGACAGCCCCAATCCTCCACCGACCTGGTAGCCCTGACGCAACTTCGGCTGGCACAAACCCACAGAGAGTGGGAAAGAAACACACAGAGACTGAGAGACAGAGAGAGAAGAGAGAATGGGAGACACACACATAGACACACACACACACACGCACACACACAGTGTCGTACAGCAGAGGCATTGAAACACACACCCCCAGGCAACCCCTGAGGCGGCAGGGTTCTGCTCTGGAGGGGAACCACCCTCGGGTGAGAGAGAAGCCCAGGGGCACGCAGGCCGACCCGTCCTCGAGATCACGGACGGCGGCACGACTTTTGGGGAGACTCACCCCCACCAACACCGTCCGTGCAGGCCTCAGGCTGGGATCCCGAGCTGCTTCCCCCGACTCTGCCTGGGGTTTCATCATCGTGCTCGGCCCTTTGCGACTCCTGGCATCCGCAAACGTTCCCTTCGACCCCGAGGAGAGATGAGGCCGGAGCCTCAGAGCCTCCACACCCAAGCACTGCCACGGAGGGCTCCTGCTCTGCCAAGCCTCGGGGACTGGTTCCTAAGACAACCGTGGGAACCACTGTGACGGGAGAAACCGGCGGCGCCTCGCGCATGCGCATTGGCGGAGCCGACTCGCGCTCCACTCCTGACAGGTAGGCTGCGTCCCCTTTAAATGTTGCCGCCACCGCGCGGCGGCCGCGATGCTCCTGCTGCCGCCGCGGCGGCGGCTGGGTCCTGGGTCGTGTTTGGGGCGGTGTGGGAGAGGGGGCCGCGGGCGTCTCGTCCTGTCCCAGGCCCAAACCCCCAGGGGTACTGCCCTCCGGACCTGCTTGAGCCGACTTCCACCGAGGGAGGGGGAGCTTCAGGACGCCCGCTGTGTTCTCCGAACTCCCGTTGAGATCCGATTTTGGCCCCCTGCGAGTGAGATAGGACGGGCTCACCACTTCTGGTCGGGCCGGCAGGGCCTCGCTGCAACACAGAATGAAACCATCAGTCTCAAGGCCTAGTGTCAGCTGTAAATTCACTGATGCATCAGCCCTCTGCCTCCCTCCTCCTTTGAAAGACCAGTGGCCTGCCCCGCTTGCAAAAGCCCTGGGGTTCCGGAAAGCCGACCGCGCTTGACAGGACACCTGCAAAGAAGAACAGAGGCGAATCCGAGGGGGAGACCATGCGACCACGCGTGGCACTGGCCAATCCCACAGCAGTTGGTGATAACGTGTGTCACCGGAGGCATACGGGGCGACGGCGAAGCAAAGGGTCGGGTCCAGGCATGTGCCGGTGGAAGGGGGAAACGGGTTACCTTTCCATCAATGCCAGGGAAAATCAAAGAACAGCTGGGACCCGGGGCGTGGAGGGGCCGCCTGTGCCTGACCCAAGCCACGTTTTCAAATGCCTACCAGAGGAGCAAATGGGTTTCTGCAAAATTCGCGACAGCCCCAATCCTCCACCGACCTGGTAGCCCTGACGCAACTTCGGCTGGCACAAACCCACAGAGAGTGGGAAAGAAACACACAGAGACTGAGAGACAGAGAGAGAAGAGAGAATGGGAGACACACACATAGACACACACACACACACACACACACACACACAGTGTCGTACAGCAGAGGAATTGAAACACACACCCCCAGGCAACCCCTGAGGCGGCAGGGTTCTGCTCTGGAGGGGAACCACCCTCGGGTGAGAGAGAAGCCCAGGGGCACGCAGGCCGACCCGTCCTCGAGATCACGGACGGCGGCACGACTTTTGGGGAGACTCACCCCAACCAACACCGTCCGTGCAGGCCTCAGGCTGGGATCCCGTGCTGCTTCCCCCGACTCTGCCTGGGGTTTCATCATCGTGCTCGGCCCTTTGCGACTCCTGGCATCCGCAAACGTTCCCTTCGACCCCGAGGAGAGAGGAGGCCGGAGCCTCAGAGCCTCCACACCCAAGCACTGCCACGGAGGGCTCCTGCTCTGCCAAGCCTCGGGGACTGGTTCCTAAGACAACCGTGGGAACCACTGTGACGGGAGAAACCGGCGGCGCCTCGCGCATGCGCATTGGCGGAGCCGACTCGCGCTCCACTCCTGACAGGTAGGCTGCGTCCCCTTTAAATGTTGCCGCCGCCGCGCGGCGGCCGCGATGCTCCTGCTGCCGCCGCGGCGGCGGCTGGATCCTGGGTCGTGTTTGGGGCGGTGTGGGAGAGGGGGCCGCGGGCGTCTCGTCCTGTCCCAGGCCCAAACCCCCAGGGGTACTGCCCTCCGGACCTGCTTGAGCCGACTTCCACCGAGGGAGGGGGAGCTTCAGGACGCCCGCTGTGTTCTCCGAACTCCCGTTGAGATCCGATTTTGGTCCCCTGCGAGTGAGATAGGACGGGCTCACCACTTCTGGTCGGGCCGGCAGGGCCTCGCTGCAACACAGAATGAAACCATCAGTCTCAAGGCCTAGTGTCAGCTGTAAATTCACTGATGCATCAGCCCTCTGCCTCCCTCCTCCTTTGAAAGACCAGTGGCCTGCCCCGCTTGCAAAAGCCCTGGGGTTCCGGAAAGCCGACCGCGCTTGACAGGACACCTGCAAAGAAGAACAGAGGCGAATCCGAGGGGGAGACCATGCGACCACGCGTGGCACTGGCCAATCCCACAGCAGGTGGTGATAACGTGTGTCACCGGAGGCATACGGGGTGACGGCGAAGCAAAGGGTCGGGTCCAGGCATGTGCCGGTGGAAGGGGCAAACGGGTTACCTTTCCATCAATGCCAGGGAAAATCAAAGAACAGCTGGGACCCGGGGCGTGGAGGGGCCGCCTGTGCCTGACCCAAGCCACGTTTTCAAATGCCTACCAGAGGAGCAAATGGGTTTCTGCAAAATTCGCGACAGCCCCAATCCTCCACCGACCTGGTAGCCCTGACGCAACTTCGGCTGGCACAAACCCACAGAGAGTGGGAAAGAAACACACAGAGACTGAGAGACAGAGAGAGAAGAGAGAATGGGAGACACACACAAAGACACACACACACACGCACACACACAGTGTCGTACAGCAGAGGCATTGAAACACACACCCCCAGGCAACCCCTGAGGCGGCAGGGTTCTGCTCTGGAGGGGAACCACCCTCGGGTGAGAGAGAAGCCCAGGGGCACGCAGGCCGACCCGTCCTCGAGATCACGGACGGCGGCACGACTTTTGGGGAGACTCACCCCCACCAACACCGTCCGTGCAGGCCTCAGGCTGGGATCCCGAGCTGCTTCCCCCGACTCTGCCTGGGGTTTCATCATCGTGCTCGGCCCTTTGCGACTCCTGGCATCCGCAAACGTTCCCTTCGACCCCGAGGAGAGATGAGGCCGGAGCCTCAGAGCCTCCACACCCAAGCACTGCCACGGAGGGCTCCTGCTCTGCCAAGCCTCGGGGACTGGTTCCTAAGACAACCGTGGGAACCACTGTGACGGGAGAAACCGGCGGCGCCTCGCGCATGCGCATTGGCGGAGCCGACTCGCGCTCCACTCCTGACAGGTAGGCTGCGTCCCCTTTAAATGTTGCCGCCACCGCGCGGCGGCCGCGATGCTCCTGCTGCCGCCGCGGCGGCGGCTGGGTCCTGGGTCGTGTTTGGGGCGGTGTGGGAGAGGGGGCCGCGGGCGTCTCGTCCTGTCCCAGGCCCAAACCCCCAGGGGTACTGCCCTCCGGACCTGCTTGAGCCGACTTCCACCGAGGGAGGGGGAGCTTCAGGACGCCCGCTGTGTTCTCCGAACTCCCGTTGAGATCCGATTTTGGCCCCCTGCGAGTGAGATAGGACGGGCTCACCACTTCTGGTCGGGCCGGCAGGGCCTCGCTGCAACACAGAATGAAACCATCAGTCTCAAGGCCTAGTGTCAGCTGTAAATTCACTGATGCATCAGCCCTCTGCCTCCCTCCTCCTTTGAAAGACCAGTGGCCTGCCCCGCTTGCAAAAGCCCTGGGGTTCCGGAAAGCCGACCGCGCTTGACAGGACACCTGCAAAGAAGAACAGAGGCGAATCCGAGGGGGAGACCATGCGACCACGCGTGGCACTGGCCAATCCCACAGCAGTTGGTGATAACGTGTGTCACCGGAGGCATACGGGGCGACGGCGAAGCAAAGGGTCGGGTCCAGGCATGTGCCGGTGGAAGGGGGAAACGGGTTACCTTTCCATCAATGCCAGGGAAAATCAAAGAACAGCTGGGACCCGGGGCGTGGAGGGGCCGCCTGTGCCTGACCCAAGCCACGTTTTCAAATGCCTACCAGAGGAGCAAATGGGTTTCTGCAAAATTCGCGACAGCCCCAATCCTCCACCGACCTGGTAGCCCTGACGCAACTTCGGCTGGCACAAACCCACAGAGAGTGGGAAAGAAACACACAGAGACTGAGAGACAGAGAGAGAAGAGAGAATGGGAGACACACACATAGACACACACACACACACGCACACACACAGTGTCGTACAGCAGAGGCATTGAAACACACACCCCCAGGCAACCCCTGAGGCGGCAGGGTTCTGCTCTGGAGGGGAACCACCCTCGGGTGAGAGAGAAGCCCAGGGGCACGCAGGCCGACCCGTCCTCGAGATCACGGACGGCGGCACGACTTTTGGGGAGACTCACCCCCACCAACACCGTCCGTGCAGGCCTCAGGCTGGGATCCCGAGCTGCTTCCCCCGACTCTGCCTGGGGTTTCATCATCGTGCTCGGCCCTTTGCGACTCCTGGCATCCGCAAACGTTCCCTTCGACCCCGAGGAGAGATGAGGCCGGAGCCTCAGAGCCTCCACACCCAAGCACTGCCACGGAGGGCTCCTGCTCTGCCAAGCCTCGGGGACTGGTTCCTAAGACAACCGTGGGAACCACTGTGACGGGAGAAACCGGCGGCGCCTCGCGCATGCGCATTGGCGGAGCCGACTCGCGCTCCACTCCTGACAGGTAGGCTGCGTCCCCTTTAAATGTTGCCGCCACCGCGCGGCGGCCGCGATGCTCCTGCTGCCGCCGCGGCGGCGGCTGGGTCCTGGGTCGTGTTTGGGGCGGTGTGGGAGAGGGGGCCGCGGGCGTCTCGTCCTGTCCCAGGCCCAAACCCCCAGGGGTACTGCCCTCCGGACCTGCTTGAGCCGACTTCCACCGAGGGAGGGGGAGCTTCAGGACGCCCGCTGTGTTCTCCGAACTCCCGTTGAGATCCGATTTTGGCCCCCTGCGAGTGAGATAGGACGGGCTCACCACTTCTGGTCGGGCCGGCAGGGCCTCGCTGCAACACAGAATGAAACCATCAGTCTCAAGGCCTAGTGTCAGCTGTAAATTCACTGATGCATCAGCCCTCTGCCTCCCTCCTCCTTTGAAAGACCAGTGGCCTGCCCCGCTTGCAAAAGCCCTGGGGTTCCGGAAAGCCGACCGCGCTTGACAGGACACCTGCAAAGAAGAACAGAGGCGAATCCGAGGGGGAGACCATGCGACCACGCGTGGCACTGGCCAATCCCACAGCAGTTGGTGATAACGTGTGTCACCGGAGGCATACGGGGCGACGGCGAAGCAAAGGGTCGGGTCCAGGCATGTGCCGGTGGAAGGGGGAAACGGGTTACCTTTCCATCAATGCCAGGGAAAATCAAAGAACAGCTGGGACCCGGGGCGTGGAGGGGCCGCCTGTGCCTGACCCAAGCCACGTTTTCAAATGCCTACCAGAGGAGCAAATGGGTTTCTGCAAAATTCGCGACAGCCCCAATCCTCCACCGACCTGGTAGCCCTGACGCAACTTCGGCTGGCACAAACCCACAGAGAGTGGGAAAGAAACACACAGAGACTGAGAGACAGAGAGAGAAGAGAGAATGGGAGACACACACATAGACACACACACACACACACACACACACACACAGTGTCGTACAGCAGAGGAATTGAAACACACACCCCCAGGCAACCCCTGAGGCGGCAGGGTTCTGCTCTGGAGGGGAACCACCCTCGGGTGAGAGAGAAGCCCAGGGGCACGCAGGCCGACCCGTCCTCGAGATCACGGACGGCGGCACGACTTTTGGGGAGACTCACCCCAACCAACACCGTCCGTGCAGGCCTCAGGCTGGGATCCCGTGCTGCTTCCCCCGACTCTGCCTGGGGTTTCATCATCGTGCTCGGCCCTTTGCGACTCCTGGCATCCGCAAACGTTCCCTTCGACCCCGAGGAGAGAGGAGGCCGGAGCCTCAGAGCCTCCACACCCAAGCACTGCCACGGAGGGCTCCTGCTCTGCCAAGCCTCGGGGACTGGTTCCTAAGACAACCGTGGGAACCACTGTGACGGGAGAAACCGGCGGCGCCTCGCGCATGCGCATTGGCGGAGCCGACTCGCGCTCCACTCCTGACAGGTAGGCTGCGTCCCCTTTAAATGTTGCCGCCGCCGCGCGGCGGCCGCGATGCTCCTGCTGCCGCCGCGGCGGCGGCTGGATCCTGGGTCGTGTTTGGGGCGGTGTGGGAGAGGGGGCCGCGGGCGTCTCGTCCTGTCCCAGGCCCAAACCCCCAGGGGTACTGCCCTCCGGACCTGCTTGAGCCGACTTCCACCGAGGGAGGGGGAGCTTCAGGACGCCCGCTGTGTTCTCCGAACTCCCGTTGAGATCCGATTTTGGTCCCCTGCGAGTGAGATAGGACGGGCTCACCACTTCTGGTCGGGCCGGCAGGGCCTCGCTGCAACACAGAATGAAACCATCAGTCTCAAGGCCTAGTGTCAGCTGTAAATTCACTGATGCATCAGCCCTCTGCCTCCCTCCTCCTTTGAAAGACCAGTGGCCTGCCCCGCTTGCAAAAGCCCTGGGGTTCCGGAAAGCCGACCGCGCTTGACAGGACACCTGCAAAGAAGAACAGAGGCGAATCCGAGGGGGAGACCATGCGACCACGCGTGGCACTGGCCAATCCCACAGCAGGTGGTGATAACGTGTGTCACCGGAGGCATACGGGGTGACGGCGAAGCAAAGGGTCGGGTCCAGGCATGTGCCGGTGGAAGGGGCAAACGGGTTACCTTTCCATCAATGCCAGGGAAAATCAAAGAACAGCTGGGACCCGGGGCGTGGAGGGGCCGCCTGTGCCTGACCCAAGCCACGTTTTCAAATGCCTACCAGAGGAGCAAATGGGTTTCTGCAAAATTCGCGACAGCCCCAATCCTCCACCGACCTGGTAGCCCTGACGCAACTTCGGCTGGCACAAACCCACAGAGAGTGGGAAAGAAACACACAGAGACTGAGAGACAGAGAGAGAAGAGAGAATGGGAGACACACACATAGACACACACACACACGCACACACACAGTGTCGTACAGCAGAGGCATTGAAACACACACCCCCAGGCAACCCCTGAGGCGGCAGGGTTCTGCTCTGGAGGGGAACCACCCTCGGGTGAGAGAGAAGCCCAGGGGCACGCAGGCCGACCCGTCCTCGAGATCACGGACGGCGGCACGACTTTTGGGGAGACTCACCCCCACCAACACCGTCCGTGCAGGCCTCAGGCTGGGATCCCGTGCTGCTTCCCCCGACTCTGCCTGGGGTTTCATCATCGTGCTCGGCCCTTTGCGACTCCTGGCATCCGCAAACGTTCCCTTCGAACCCGAGGAGAGATGAGGCCGGAGCCTCAGAGCCTCCACACCCAAGCACTGCCACGGAGGGCTCCTGCTCTGCCAAGCCTCGGGGACTGGTTCCTAAGACAACCGTGGGAACCACTGTGACGGGAGAAACCGCCGGCGCCTCGCGCATGCGCATTGGCGGAGCCGACTCGCGCTCCACTCCTGACAGGTAGGCTGCGTCCCCTTTAAATGTTGCCGCCGCCGCGCGGCGGCCGCGATGCTCCTGCTGCCGCCGCGGCGGCGGCTGGATCCTGGGTCGTGTTTGGGGCGGTGTGGGAGAGGGGGCCGCGGGCGTCTCGTCCTGTCCCAGGCCCAAACCCCCAGGGGTACTGCCCTCCGGACCTGCTTGAGCCGACTTCCACCGAGGGAGGGGGAGCTTCAGGACGCCCGCTGTGTTCTCCGAACTCCCGTTGAGATCCGATTTTGGCCCCCTGCGAGTGAGATAGGACGGGCTCACCACTTCTGGTCGGGCCGGCAGGGCCTCGCTGCAACACAGAATGAAACCATCAGTCTCAAGGCCTAGTGTCAGCTGTAAATTCACTGATGCATCAGCCCTCTGCCTCCCTCCTCCTTTGAAAGACCAGTGGCCTGCCCCGCTTGCAAAAGCCCTGGGGTTCCGGAAAGCCGACCGCGCTTGACAGGACACCTGCAAAGAAGAACAGAGGCGAATCCGAGGGGGAGACCATGCGACCACGCGTGGCACTGGCCAATCCCACAGCAGTTGGTGATAACGTGTGTCACCGGAGGCATACGGGGCGACGGCGAAGCAAAGGGTCGGGTCCAGGCATGTGCCGGTGGAAGGGGGAAACGGGTTACCTTTCCATCAATGCCAGGGAAAATCAAAGAACAGCTGGGACCCGGAGCGTGGAGGGGCCGCCTGTGCCTGACCCAAGCCACGTTTTCAAATGCCTACCAGAGGAGCAAATGGGTTTCTGCAAAATTCGCGACAGCCCCAATCCTCCACCGACCTGGTAGCCCTGACGCAACTTCGGCTGGCACAAACCCACAGAGAGTGGGAAAGAAACACACAGAGACTGAGAGACAGAGAGAGAAGAGAGAATGGGAGACACACACATAGACACACACACACACACACACACACAGTGTCGTACAGCAGAGGCATTGAAACACACACCCCCAGGCAACCCCTGAGGCGGCAGGGTTCTGCTCTGGAGGGGAACCACCCTCGGGTGAGAGAGAAGCCCAGGGGCACGCAGGCCGACCCGTCCTCGAGATCACGGACGGCGGCACGACTTTTGGGGAGACTCACCCCCACCAACACCGTCCGTGCAGGCCTCAGGCTGGGATCCCGAGCTGCTTCCCCCGACTCTGCCTGGGGTTTCATCATCGTGCTCGGCCCTTTGCGACTCCTGGCATCCGCAAACGTTCCCTTCGACCCCGAGGAGAGATGAGGCCGGAGCCTCAGAGCCTCCACACCCAAGCACTGCCACGGAGGGCTCCTGCTCTGCCAAGCCTCGGGGACTGGTTCCTAAGACAACCGTGGGAACCACTGTGACGGGAGAAACCGGCGGCGCCTCGCGCATGCGCATTGGCGGAGCCGACTCGCGCTCCACTCCTGACAGGTAGGCTGCGTCCCCTTTAAATGTTGCCGCCACCGCGCGGCGGCCGCGATGCTCCTGCTGCCGCCGCGGCGGCGGCTGGGTCCTGGGTCGTGTTTGGGGCGGTGTGGGAGAGGGGGCCGCGGGCGTCTCGTCCTGTCCCAGGCCCAAACCCCCAGGGGTACTGCCCTCCGGACCTGCTTGAGCCGACTTCCACCGAGGGAGGGGGAGCTTCAGGACGCCCGCTGTGTTCTCCGAACTCCCGTTGAGATCCGATTTTGGCCCCCTGCGAGTGAGATAGGACGGGCTCACCACTTCTGGTCGGGCCGGCAGGGCCTCGCTGCAACACAGAATGAAACCATCAGTCTCAAGGCCTAGTGTCAGCTGTAAATTCACTGATGCATCAGCCCTCTGCCTCCCTCCTCCTTTGAAAGACCAGTGGCCTGCCCCGCTTGCAAAAGCCCTGGGGTTCCGGAAAGCCGACCGCGCTTGACAGGACACCTGCAAAGAAGAACAGAGGCGAATCCGAGGGGGAGACCATGCGACCACGCGTGGCACTGGCCAATCCCACAGCAGTTGGTGATAACGTGTGTCACCGGAGGCATACGGGGCGACGGCGAAGCAAAGGGTCGGGTCCAGGCATGTGCCGGTGGAAGGGGGAAACGGGTTACCTTTCCATCAATGCCAGGGAAAATCAAAGAACAGCTGGGACCCGGGGCGTGGAGGGGCCGCCTGTGCCTGACCCAAGCCACGTTTTCAAATGCCTACCAGAGGAGCAAATGGGTTTCTGCAAAATTCGCGACAGCCCCAATCCTCCACCGACCTGGTAGCCCTGACGCAACTTCGGCTGGCACAAACCCACAGAGAGTGGGAAAGAAACACACAGAGACTGAGAGACAGAGAGAGAAGAGAGAATGGGAGACACACACATAGACACACACACACACACACACACACACACAGTGTCGTACAGCAGAGGAATTGAAACACACACCCCCAGGCAACCCCTGAGGCGGCAGGGTTCTGCTCTGGAGGGGAACCACCCTCGGGTGAGAGAGAAGCCCAGGGGCACGCAGGCCGACCCGTCCTCGAGATCACGGACGGCGGCACGACTTTTGGGGAGACTCACCCCAACCAACACCGTCCGTGCAGGCCTCAGGCTGGGATCCCGTGCTGCTTCCCCCGACTCTGCCTGGGGTTTCATCATCGTGCTCGGCCCTTTGCGACTCCTGGCATCCGCAAACGTTCCCTTCGACCCCGAGGAGAGAGGAGGCCGGAGCCTCAGAGCCTCCACACCCAAGCACTGCCACGGAGGGCTCCTGCTCTGCCAAGCCTCGGGGACTGGTTCCTAAGACAACCGTGGGAACCACTGTGACGGGAGAAACCGGCGGCGCCTCGCGCATGCGCATTGGCGGAGCCGACTCGCGCTCCACTCCTGACAGGTAGGCTGCGTCCCCTTTAAATGTTGCCGCCGCCGCGCGGCGGCCGCGATGCTCCTGCTGCCGCCGCGGCGGCGGCTGGATCCTGGGTCGTGTTTGGGGCGGTGTGGGAGAGGGGGCCGCGGGCGTCTCGTCCTGTCCCAGGCCCAAACCCCCAGGGGTACTGCCCTCCGGACCTGCTTGAGCCGACTTCCACCGAGGGAGGGGGAGCTTCAGGACGCCCGCTGTGTTCTCCGAACTCCCGTTGAGATCCGATTTTGGTCCCCTGCGAGTGAGATAGGACGGGCTCACCACTTCTGGTCGGGCCGGCAGGGCCTCGCTGCAACACAGAATGAAACCATCAGTCTCAAGGCCTAGTGTCAGCTGTAAATTCACTGATGCATCAGCCCTCTGCCTCCCTCCTCCTTTGAAAGACCAGTGGCCTGCCCCGCTTGCAAAAGCCCTGGGGTTCCGGAAAGCCGACCGCGCTTGACAGGACACCTGCAAAGAAGAACAGAGGCGAATCCGAGGGGGAGACCATGCGACCACGCGTGGCACTGGCCAATCCCACAGCAGGTGGTGATAACGTGTGTCACCGGAGGCATACGGGGTGACGGCGAAGCAAAGGGTCGGGTCCAGGCATGTGCCGGTGGAAGGGGGAAACGGGTTACCTTTCCATCAATGCCAGGGAAAATCAAAGAACAGCTGGGACCCGGGGCGTGGAGGGGCCGCCTGTGCCTGACCCAAGCCACGTTTTCAAATGCCTACCAGAGGAGCAAATGGGTTTCTGCAAAATTCGCGACAGCCCCAATCCTCCACCGACCTGGTAGCCCTGACGCAACTTCGGCTGGCACAAACCCACAGAGAGTGGGAAAGAAACACACAGAGACTGAGAGACAGAGAGAGAAGAGAGAATGGGAGACACACACATAGACACACACACACACGCACACACACAGTGTCGTACAGCAGAGGCATTGAAACACACACCCCCAGGCAACCCCTGAGGCGGCAGGGTTCTGCTCTGGAGGGGAACCACCCTCGGGTGAGAGAGAAGCCCAGGGGCACGCAGGCCGACCCGTCCTCGAGATCACGGACGGCGGCACGACTTTTGGGGAGACTCACCCCCACCAACACCGTCCGTGCAGGCCTCAGGCTGGGATCCCGAGCTGCTTCCCCCGACTCTGCCTGGGGTTTCATCATCGTGCTCGGCCCTTTGCGACTCCTGGCATCCGCAAACGTTCCCTTCGACCCCGAGGAGAGATGAGGCCGGAGCCTCAGAGCCTCCACACCCAAGCACTGCCACGGAGGGCTCCTGCTCTGCCAAGCCTCGGGGACTGGTTCCTAAGACAACCGTGGGAACCACTGTGACGGGAGAAACCGGCGGCGCCTCGCGCATGCGCATTGGCGGAGCCGACTCGCGCTCCACTCCTGACAGGTAGGCTGCGTCCCCTTTAAATGTTGCCGCCACCGCGCGGCGGCCGCGATGCTCCTGCTGCCGCCGCGGCGGCGGCTGGGTCCTGGGTCGTGTTTGGGGCGGTGTGGGAGAGGGGGCCGCGGGCGTCTCGTCCTGTCCCAGGCCCAAACCCCCAGGGGTACTGCCCTCCGGACCTGCTTGAGCCGACTTCCACCGAGGGAGGGGGAGCTTCAGGACGCCCGCTGTGTTCTCCGAACTCCCGTTGAGATCCGATTTTGGCCCCCTGCGAGTGAGATAGGACGGGCTCACCACTTCTGGTCGGGCCGGCAGGGCCTCGCTGCAACACAGAATGAAACCATCAGTCTCAAGGCCTAGTGTCAGCTGTAAATTCACTGATGCATCAGCCCTCTGCCTCCCTCCTCCTTTGAAAGACCAGTGGCCTGCCCCGCTTGCAAAAGCCCTGGGGTTCCGGAAAGCCGACCGCGCTTGACAGGACACCTGCAAAGAAGAACAGAGGCGAATCCGAGGGGGAGACCATGCGACCACGCGTGGCACTGGCCAATCCCACAGCAGTTGGTGATAACGTGTGTCACCGGAGGCATACGGGGCGACGGCGAAGCAAAGGGTCGGGTCCAGGCATGTGCCGGTGGAAGGGGCAAACGGGTTACCTTTCCATCAATGCCAGGGAAAATCAAAGAACAGCTGGGACCCGGGGCATGGAGGGGCCGCCTGTGCCTCACCCAAGCCAAGTTTTCAAATGCCTACCAGAGGAGCAAATGGGTTTCTGCAAAATTCGCGACAGCCCCAATCCTCCACCGACCTGGTAGCCCTGACGCAACTTCGGCTGGCACAAACCCACAGAGAGTGGGAAAGAAACACACAGAGACTGAGAGACAGAGAGAGAAGAGAGAATGGGAGACACACACATAGACACACACACACACACACACACAGTGTCGTACAGCAGAGGCATTGAAACACACACCCCCAGGCAACCCCTGAGGCGGCAGGGTTCTGCTCTGGAGGGGAACCACCCTCGGGTGAGAGAGAAGCCCAGGGGCACGCAGGCCGACCCGTCCTCGAGATCACGGACGGCGGCACGACTTTTGGGGAGACTCACCCCCACCAACACCGTCCGTGCAGGCCTCAGGCTGGGATCCCGTGCTGCTTCCCCCGACTCTGCCTGGGGTTTCATCATCGTGCTCGGCCCTTTGCGACTCCTGGCATCCGCAAACGTTCCCTTCGAACCCGAGGAGAGATGAGGCCGGAGCCTCAGAGCCTCCACACCCAAGCACTGCCACGGAGGGCTCCTGCTCTGCCAAGCCTCGGGGACTGGTTCCTAAGACAACCGTGGGAACCACTGTGACGGGAGAAACCGCCGGCGCCTCGCGCATGCGCATTGGCGGAGCCGACTCGCGCTCCACTCCTGACAGGTAGGCTGCGTCCCCTTTAAATGTTGCCGCCGCCGCGCGGCGGCCGCGATGCTCCTGCTGCCGCCGCGGCGGCGGCTGGATCCTGGGTCGTGTTTGGGGCGGTGTGGGAGAGGGGGCCGCGGGCGTCTCGTCCTGTCCCAGGCCCAAACCCCCAGGGGTACTGCCCTCCGGACCTGCTTGAGCCGACTTCCACCGAGGGAGGGGGAGCTTCAGGACGCCCGCTGTGTTCTCCGAACTCCCGTTGAGATCCGATTTTGGCCCCCTGCGAGTGAGATAGGACGGGCTCACCACTTCTGGTCGGGCCGGCAGGGCCTCGCTGCAACACAGAATGAAACCATCAGTCTCAAGGCCTAGTGTCAGCTGTAAATTCACTGATGCATCAGCCCTCTGCCTCCCTCCTCCTTTGAAAGACCAGTGGCCTGCCCCGCTTGCAAAAGCCCTGGGGTTCCGGAAAGCCGACCGCGCTTGACAGGACACCTGCAAAGAAGAACAGAGGCGAATCCGAGGGGGAGACCATGCGACCACGCGTGGCACTGGCCAATCCCACAGCAGTTGGTGATAACGTCTGTCACCGGAGGCATACGGGGCGACGGCGAAGCAAAGGGTCGGGTCCAGGCATGTGCCGGTGGAAGGGGGAAACGGGTTACCTTTCCATCAATGCCAGGGAAAATCAAAGAACAGCTGGGACCCGGAGCGTGGAGGGGCCGCCTGTGCCTGACCCAAGCCACGTTTTCAAATGCCTACCAGAGGAGCAAATGGGTTTCTGCAAAATTCGCGACAGCCCCAATCCTCCACCGACCTGGTAGCCCTGACGCAACTTCGGCTGGCACAAACCCACAGAGAGTGGGAAAGAAACACACAGAGACTGAGAGACAGAGAGAGAAGAGAGAATGGGAGACACACATATAGACACACACACACACACACACACACAGTGTCGTACAGCAGAGGCATTGAAACACACACCCCCAGGCAACCCCTGAGGCGGCAGGGTTCTGCTCTGGAGGGGAACCACCCTCGGGTGAGAGAGAAGCCCAGGGGCACGCAGGCCGACCCGTCCTCGAGATCACGGACGGCGGCACGACTTTTGGGGAGACTCACCCCAACCAACACCGTCCGTGCAGGCCTCAGGCTGGGATCCCGTGCTGCTTCCCCCGACTCTGCCTGGGGTTTCATCATCGTGCTCGGCCCTTTGCGACTCCTGGCATCCGCAAACGTTCCCTTCGACCCCGAGGAGAGAGGAGGCCGGAGCCTCAGAGCCTCCACACCCAAGCACTGCCACGGAGGGCTCCTGCTCTGCCAAGCCTCGGGGACTGGTTCCTAAGACAACCGTGGGAACCACTGTGACGGGAGAAACCGGCGGCGCCTCGCGCATGCGCATTGGCGGAGCCGACTCGCGCTCCACTCCTGACAGGTAGGCTGCGTCCCCTTTAAATGTTGCCGCCGCCGCGCGGCGGCCGCGATGCTCCTGCTGCCGCCGCGGCGGCGGCTGGATCCTGGGTCGTGTTTGGGGCGGTGTGGGAGAGGGGGCCGCGGGCGTCTCGTCCTGTCCCAGGCCCAAACCCCCAGGGGTACTGCCCTCCGGACCTGCTTGAGCCGACTTCCACCGAGGGAGGGGGAGCTTCAGGACGCCCGCTGTGTTCTCCGAACTCCCGTTGAGATCCGATTTTGGCCCCCTGCGAGTGAGATAGGACGGGCTAACCACTTCTGGTCGGGCCGGCAGGGCCTCGCTGCAACACAGAATGAAACCATCAGTCTCAAGGCCTAGTGTCAGCTGTAAATTCACTGATGCATCAGCCCTCTGCCTCCCTCCTCCTTTGAAAGACCAGTGGCCTGCCCCGCTTGCAAAAGCCCTGGGGTTCCGGAAAGCCGACCGCGCTTGACAGGACACCTGCAAAGAAGAACAGAGGCGAATCCGAGGGGGAGACCATGCGACCACGCGTGGCACTGGCCAATCCCACAGCAGGTGGTGATAACGTGTGTCACCGGAGGCATACGGGGTGACGGCGAAGCAAAGGGTCGGGTCCAGGCATGTGCCGGTGGAAGGGGGAAACGGGTTACCTTTCCATCAATGCCAGGGAAAATCAAAGAACAGCTGGGACCCGGGGCGTGGAGGGGCCGCCTGTGCCTCACCCAAGCCACGTTTTCAAATGCCTACCAGAGGAGCAAATGGGTTTCTGCAAAATTCGCGACAGCCCCAATCCTCCACCGACCTGGTAGCCCTGACGCAACTTCGGCTGGCACAAACCCACAGAGAGTGGGAAAGAAACACACAGAGACTGAGAGACAGAGAGAGAAGAGAGAATGGGAGACACACACATAGACACACACACACACGCACACACACAGTGTCGTACAGCAGAGGCATTGAAACACACACCCCCAGGCAACCCCTGAGGCGGCAGGGTTCTGCTCTGGAGGGGAACCACCCTCGGGTGAGAGAGAAGCCCAGGGGCACGCAGGCCGACCCGTCCTCGAGATCACGGACGGCGGCACGACTTTTGGGGAGACTCACCCCCACCAACACCGTCCGTGCAGGCCTCAGGCTGGGATCCCGAGCTGCTTCCCCCGACTCTGCCTGGGGTTTCATCATCGTGGTCGGCCCTTTGCGACTCCTGGCATCCGCAAACGTTCCCTTCGACCCCGAGGAGAGATGAGGCCGGAGCCTCAGAGCCTCCACACCCAAGCACTGCCACGGAGGGCTCCTGCTCTGCCAAGCCTCGGGGACTGGTTCCTAAGACAACCGTGGGAACCACTGTGACGGGAGAAACCGGCGGCGCCTCGCGCATGCGCATTGGCGGAGCCGACTCGCGCTCCACTCCTGACAGGTAGGCTGCGTCCCCTTTAAATGTTGCCGCCACCGCGCGGCGGCCGCGATGCTCCTGCTGCCGCCGCGGCGGCGGCTGGGTCCTGGGTCGTGTTTGGGGCGGTGTGGGAGAGGGGGCCGCGGGCGTCTCGTCCTGTCCCAGGCCCAAACCCCCAGGGGTACTGCCCTCCGGACCTGCTTGAGCCGACTTCCACCGAGGGAGGGGGAGCTTCAGGACGCCCGCTGTGTTCTCCGAACTCCCGTTGAGATCCGATTTTGGCCCCCTGCGAGTGAGATAGGACGGGCTCACCACTTCTGGTCGGGCCGGCAGGGCCTCGCTGCAACACAGAATGAAACCATCAGTCTCAAGGCCTAGTGTCAGCTGTAAATTCACTGATGCATCAGCCCTCTGCCTCCCTCCTCCTTTGAAAGACCAGTGGCCTGCCCCGCTTGCAAAAGCCCTGGGGTTCCGGAAAGCCGACCGCGCTTGACAGGACACCTGCAAAGAAGAACAGAGGCGAATCCGAGGGGGAGACCATGCGACCACGCGTGGCACTGGCCAATCCCACAGCAGTTGGTGATAACGTGTGTCACCGGAGGCATACGGGGCGACGGCGAAGCAAAGGGTCGGGTCCAGGCATGTGCCGGTGGAAGGGGGAAACGGGTTACCTTTCCATCAATGCCAGGGAAAATCAAAGAACAGCTGGGACCCGGGGCGTGGAGGGGCCGCCTGTGCCTGACCCAAGCCACGTTTTCAAATGCCTACCAGAGGAGCAAATGGGTTTCTGCAAAATTCGCGACAGCCCCAATCCTCCACCGACCTGGTAGCCCTGACGCAACTTCGGCTGGCACAAACCCACAGAGAGTGGGAAAGAAACACACAGAGACTGAGAGACAGAGAGAGAAGAGAGAATGGGAGACACACACATAGACACACACACACACACACACACACACACAGTGTCGTACAGCAGAGGAATTGAAACACACACCCCCAGGCAACCCCTGAGGCGGCAGGGTTCTGCTCTGGAGGGGAACCACCCTCGGGTGAGAGAGAAGCCCAGGGGCACGCAGGCCGACCCGTCCTCGAGATCACGGACGGCGGCACGACTTTTGGGGAGACTCACCCCAACCAACACCGTCCGTGCAGGCCTCAGGCTGGGATCCCGTGCTGCTTCCCCCGACTCTGCCTGGGGTTTCATCATCGTGCTCGGCCCTTTGCGACTCCTGGCATCCGCAAACGTTCCCTTCGACCCCGAGGAGAGAGGAGGCCGGAGCCTCAGAGCCTCCACACCCAAGCACTGCCACGGAGGGCTCCTGCTCTGCCAAGCCTCGGGGACTGGTTCCTAAGACAACCGTGGGAACCACTGTGACGGGAGAAACCGGCGGCGCCTCGCGCATGCGCATTGGCGGAGCCGACTCGCGCTCCACTCCTGACAGGTAGGCTGCGTCCCCTTTAAATGTTGCCGCCGCCGCGCGGCGGCCGCGATGCTCCTGCTGCCGCCGCGGCGGCGGCTGGATCCTGGGTCGTGTTTGGGGCGGTGTGGGAGAGGGGGCCGCGGGCGTCTCGTCCTGTCCCAGGCCCAAACCCCCAGGGGTACTGCCCTCCGGACCTGCTTGAGCCGACTTCCACCGAGGGAGGGGGAGCTTCAGGACGCTCGCTGTGTTCTCCGAACTCCCGTTGAGATCCGATTTTGGTCCCCTGCGAGTGAGATAGGACGGGCTCACCACTTCTGGTCGGGCCGGCAGGGCCTCGCTGCAACACAGAATGAAACCATCAGTCTCAAGGCCTAGTGTCAGCTGTAAATTCACTGATGCATCAGCCCTCTGCCTCCCTCCTCCTTTGAAAGACCAGTGGCCTGCCCCGCTTGCAAAAGCCCTGGGGTTCCGGAAAGCCGACCGCGCTTGACAGGACACCTGCAAAGAAGAACAGAGGCGAATCCGAGGGGGAGACCATGCGACCACGCGTGGCACTGGCCAATCCCACAGCAGGTGGTGATAACGTGTGTCACCGGAGGCATACGGGGTGACGGCGAAGCAAAGGGTCGGGTCCAGGCATGTGCCGGTGGAAGGGGGAAACGGGTTACCTTTCCATCAATGCCAGGGAAAATCAAAGAACAGCTGGGACCCGGGGCGTGGAGGGGCCGCCTGTGCCTCACCCAAGCCACGTTTTCAAATGCCTACCAGAGGAGCAAATGGGTTTCTGCAAAATTCGCGACAGCCCCAATCCTCCACCGACCTGGTAGCCCTGACGCAACTTCGGCTGGCACAAACCCACAGAGAGTGGGAAAGAAACACACAGAGACTGAGAGACAGAGAGAGAAGAGAGAATGGGAGACACACACATAGACACACACACACACGCACACACACAGTGTCGTACAGCAGAGGCATTGAAACACACACCCCCAGGCAACCCCTGAGGCGGCAGGGTTCTGCTCTGGAGGGGAACCACCCTCGGGTGAGAGAGAAGCCCAGGGGCACGCAGGCCGACCCGTCCTCGAGATCACGGACGGCGGCACGACTTTTGGGGAGACTCACCCCCACCAACACCGTCCGTGCAGGCCTCAGGCTGGGATCCCGAGCTGCTTCCCCCGACTCTGCCTGGGGTTTCATCATCGTGCTCGGCCCTTTGCGACTCCTGGCATCCGCAAACGTTCCCTTCGACCCCGAGGAGAGATGAGGCCGGAGCCTCAGAGCCTCCACACCCAAGCACTGCCACGGAGGGCTCCTGCTCTGCCAAGCCTCGGGGACTGGTTCCTAAGACAACCGTGGGAACCACTGTGACGGGAGAAACCGGCGGCGCCTCGCGCATGCGCATTGGCGGAGCCGACTCGCGCTCCACTCCTGACAGGTAGGCTGCGTCCCCTTTAAATGTTGCCGCCACCGCGCGGCGGCCGCGATGCTCCTGCTGCCGCCGCGGCGGCGGCTGGGTCCTGGGTCGTGTTTGGGGCGGTGTGGGAGAGGGGGCCGCGGGCGTCTCGTCCTGTCCCAGGCCCAAACCCCCAGGGGTACTGCCCTCCGGACCTGCTTGAGCCGACTTCCACCGAGGGAGGGGGAGCTTCAGGACGCCCGCTGTGTTCTCCGAACTCCCGTTGAGATCCGATTTTGGCCCCCTGCGAGTGAGATAGGACGGGCTCACCACTTCTGGTCGGGCCGGCAGGGCCTCGCTGCAACACAGAATGAAACCATCAGTCTCAAGGCCTAGTGTCAGCTGTAAATTCACTGATGCATCAGCCCTCTGCCTCCCTCCTCCTTTGAAAGACCAGTGGCCTGCCCCGCTTGCAAAAGCCCTGGGGTTCCGGAAAGCCGACCGCGCTTGACAGGACACCTGCAAAGAAGAACAGAGGCGAATCCGAGGGGGAGACCATGCGACCACGCGTGGCACTGGCCAATCCCACAGCAGTTGGTGATAACGTGTGTCACCGGAGGCATACGTGGCGACGGCGAAGCAAAGGGTCGGGTCCAGGCATGTGCCGGTGGAAGGGGCAAACGGGTTACCTTTCCATCAATGCCAGGGAAAATCAAAGAACAGCTGGGACCCGGGGCGTGGAGGGGCCGCCTGTGCCTCACCCAAGCCAAGTTTTCAAATGCCTACCAGAGGAGCAAATGGGTTTCTGCAAAATTCGCGACAGCCCCAATCCTCCACCGACCTGGTAGCCCTGACGCAACTTCGGCTGGCACAAACCCACAGAGAGTGGGAAAGAAACACACAGAGACTGAGAGACAGAGAGAGAAGAGAGAATGGGAGACACACACATAGACACACACACACACACACACACAGTGTCGTACAGCAGAGGCATTGAAACACACACCCCCAGGCAACCCCTGAGGCGGCAGGGTTCTGCTCTGGAGGGGAACCACCCTCGGGTGAGAGAGAAGCCCAGGGGCACGCAGGCCGACCCGTCCTCGAGATCACGGACGGCGGCACGACTTTTGGGGAGACTCACCCCCACCAACACCGTCCGTGCAGGCCTCAGGCTGGGATCCCGTGCTGCTTCCCCCGACTCTGCCTGGGGTTTCATCATCGTGCTCGGCCCTTTGCGACTCCTGGCATCCGCAAACGTTCCCTTCGAACCCGAGGAGAGATGAGGCCGGAGCCTCAGAGCCTCCACACCCAAGCACTGCCACGGAGGGCTCCTGCTCTGCCAAGCCTCGGGGACTGGTTCCTAAGACAACCGTGGGAACCACTGTGACGGGAGAAACCGCCGGCGCCTCGCGCATGCGCATTGGCGGAGCCGACTCGCGCTCCACTCCTGACAGGTAGGCTGCGTCCCCTTTAAATGTTGCCGCCGCCGCGCGGCGGCCGCGATGCTCCTGCTGCCGCCGCGGCGGCGGCTGGATCCTGGGTCGTGTTTGGGGCGGTGTGGGAGAGGGGGCCGCGGGCGTCTCGTCCTGTCCCAGGCCCAAACCCCCAGGGGTACTGCCCTCCGGACCTGCTTGAGCCGACTTCCACCGAGGGAGGGGGAGCTTCAGGACGCCCGCTGTGTTCTCCGAACTCCCGTTGAGATCCGATTTTGGCCCCCTGCGAGTGAGATAGGACGGGCTCACCACTTCTGGTCGGGCCGGCAGGGCCTCGCTGCAACACAGAATGAAACCATCAGTCTCAAGGCCTAGTGTCAGCTGTAAATTCACTGATGCATCAGCCCTCTGCCTCCCTCCTCCTTTGAAAGACCAGTGGCCTGCCCCGCTTGCAAAAGCCCTGGGGTTCCGGAAAGCCGACCGCGCTTGACAGGACACCTGCAAAGAAGAACAGAGGCGAATCCGAGGGGGAGACCATGCGACCACGCGTGGCACTGGCCAATCCCACAGCAGTTGGTGATAACGTCTGTCACCGGAGGCATACGGGGCGACGGCGAAGCAAAGGGTCGGGTCCAGGCATGTGCCGGTGGAAGGGGGAAACGGGTTACCTTTCCATCAATGCCAGGGAAAATCAAAGAACAGCTGGGACCCGGAGCGTGGAGGGGCCGCCTGTGCCTGACCCAAGCCACGTTTTCAAATGCCTACCAGAGGAGCAAATGGGTTTCTGCAAAATTCGCGACAGCCCCAATCCTCCACCGACCTGGTAGCCCTGACGCAACTTCGGCTGGCACAAACCCACAGAGAGTGGGAAAGAAACACACAGAGACTGAGAGACAGAGAGAGAAGAGAGAATGGGAGACACACATATAGACACACACACACACACACACACACAGTGTCGTACAGCAGAGGCATTGAAACACACACCCCCAGGCAACCCCTGAGGCGGCAGGGTTCTGCTCTGGAGGGGAACCACCCTCGGGTGAGAGAGAAGCCCAGGGGCACGCAGGCCGACCCGTCCTCGAGATCACGGACGGCGGCACGACTTTTGGGGAGACTCACCCCAACCAACACCGTCCGTGCAGGCCTCAGGCTGGGATCCCGTGCTGCTTCCCCCGACTCTGCCTGGGGTTTCATCATCGTGCTCGGCCCTTTGCGACTCCTGGCATCCGCAAACGTTCCCTTCGACCCCGAGGAGAGAGGAGGCCGGAGCCTCAGAGCCTCCACACCCAAGCACTGCCACGGAGGGCTCCTGCTCTGCCAAGCCTCGGGGACTGGTTCCTAAGACAACCGTGGGAACCACTGTGACGGGAGAAACCGGCGGCGCCTCGCGCATGCGCATTGGCGGAGCCGACTCGCGCTCCACTCCTGACAGGTAGGCTGCGTCCCCTTTAAATGTTGCCGCCGCCGCGCGGCGGCCGCGATGCTCCTGCTGCCGCCGCGGCGGCGGCTGGATCCTGGGTCGTGTTTGGGGCGGTGTGGGAGAGGGGGCCGCGGGCGTCTCGTCCTGTCCCAGGCCCAAACCCCCAGGGGTACTGCCCTCCGGACCTGCTTGAGCCGACTTCCACCGAGGGAGGGGGAGCTTCAGGACGCCCGCTGTGTTCTCCGAACTCCCGTTGAGATCCGATTTTGGCCCCCTGCGAGTGAGATAGGACGGGCTCACCACTTCTGGTCGGGCCGGCAGGGCCTCGCTGCAACACAGAATGAAACCATCAGTCTCAAGGCCTAGTGTCAGCTGTAAATTCACTGATGCATCAGCCCTCTGCCTCCCTCCTCCTTTGAAAGACCAGTGGCCTGCCCCGCTTGCAAAAGCCCTGGGGTTCCGGAAAGCCGACCGCGCTTGACAGGACACCTGCAAAGAAGAACAGAGGCGAATCCGAGGGGGAGACCATGCGACCACGCGTGGCACTGGCCAATCCCACAGCAGTTGGTGATAACGTGTGTCACCGGAGGCATACGGGGCGACGGCGAAGCAAAGGGTCGGGTCCAGGCATGTGCCGGTGGAAGGGGGAAACGGGTTACCTTTCCATCAATGCCAGGGAAAATCAAAGAACAGCTGGGACCCGGGGCGTGGAGGGGCCGCCTGTGCCTGACCCAAGCCACGTTTTCAAATGCCTACCAGAGGAGCAAATGGGTTTCTGCAAAATTCGCGACAGCCCCAATCCTCCACCGACCTGGTAGCCCTGACGCAACTTCGGCTGGCACAAACCCACAGAGAGTGGGAAAGAAACACACAGAGACTGAGAGACAGAGAGAGAAGAGAGAATGGGAGACACACACATAGACACACACACACACACACACACACACACAGTGTCGTACAGCAGAGGAATTGAAACACACACCCCCAGGCAACCCCTGAGGCGGCAGGGTTCTGCTCTGGAGGGGAACCACCCTCGGGTGAGAGAGAAGCCCAGGGGCACGCAGGCCGACCCGTCCTCGAGATCACGGACGGCGGCACGACTTTTGGGGAGACTCACCCCAACCAACACCGTCCGTGCAGGCCTCAGGCTGGGATCCCGTGCTGCTTCCCCCGACTCTGCCTGGGGTTTCATCATCGTGCTCGGCCCTTTGCGACTCCTGGCATCCGCAAACGTTCCCTTCGACCCCGAGGAGAGAGGAGGCCGGAGCCTCAGAGCCTCCACACCCAAGCACTGCCACGGAGGGCTCCTGCTCTGCCAAGCCTCGGGGACTGGTTCCTAAGACAACCGTGGGAACCACTGTGACGGGAGAAACCGGCGGCGCCTCGCGCATGCGCATTGGCGGAGCCGACTCGCGCTCCACTCCTGACAGGTAGGCTGCGTCCCCTTTAAATGTTGCCGCCGCCGCGCGGCGGCCGCGATGCTCCTGCTGCCGCCGCGGCGGCGGCTGGATCCTGGGTCGTGTTTGGGGCGGTGTGGGAGAGGGGGCCGCGGGCGTCTCGTCCTGTCCCAGGCCCAAACCCCCAGGGGTACTGCCCTCCGGACCTGCTTGAGCCGACTTCCACCGAGGGAGGGGGAGCTTCAGGACGCTCGCTGTGTTCTCCGAACTCCCGTTGAGATCCGATTTTGGTCCCCTGCGAGTGAGATAGGACGGGCTCACCACTTCTGGTCGGGCCGGCAGGGCCTCGCTGCAACACAGAATGAAACCATCAGTCTCAAGGCCTAGTGTCAGCTGTAAATTCACTGATGCATCAGCCCTCTGCCTCCCTCCTCCTTTGAAAGACCAGTGGCCTGCCCCGCTTGCAAAAGCCCTGGGGTTCCGGAAAGCCGACCGCGCTTGACAGGACACCTGCAAAGAAGAACAGAGGCGAATCCGAGGGGGAGACCATGCGACCACGCGTGGCACTGGCCAATCCCACAGCAGGTGGTGATAACGTGTGTCACCGGAGGCATACGGGGTGACGGCGAAGCAAAGGGTCGGGTCCAGGCATGTGCCGGTGGAAGGGGGAAACGGGTTACCTTTCCATCAATGCCAGGGAAAATCAAAGAACAGCTGGGACCCGGGGCGTGGAGGGGCCGCCTGTGCCTCACCCAAGCCACGTTTTCAAATGCCTACCAGAGGAGCAAATGGGTTTCTGCAAAATTCGCGACAGCCCCAATCCTCCACCGACCTGGTAGCCCTGACGCAACTTCGGCTGGCACAAACCCACAGAGAGTGGGAAAGAAACACACAGAGACTGAGAGACAGAGAGAGAAGAGAGAATGGGAGACACACACATAGACACACACACACACGCACACACACAGTGTCGTACAGCAGAGGCATTGAAACACACACCCCCAGGCAACCCCTGAGGCGGCAGGGTTCTGCTCTGGAGGGGAACCACCCTCGGGTGAGAGAGAAGCCCAGGGGCACGCAGGCCGACCCGTCCTCGAGATCACGGACGGCGGCACGACTTTTGGGGAGACTCACCCCCACCAACACCGTCCGTGCAGGCCTCAGGCTGGGATCCCGAGCTGCTTCCCCCGACTCTGCCTGGGGTTTCATCATCGTGCTCGGCCCTTTGCGACTCCTGGCATCCGCAAACGTTCCCTTCGACCCCGAGGAGAGATGAGGCCGGAGCCTCAGAGCCTCCACACCCAAGCACTGCCACGGAGGGCTCCTGCTCTGCCAAGCCTCGGGGACTGGTTCCTAAGACAACCGTGGGAACCACTGTGACGGGAGAAACCGGCGGCGCCTCGCGCATGCGCATTGGCGGAGCCGACTCGCGCTCCACTCCTGACAGGTAGGCTGCGTCCCCTTTAAATGTTGCCGCCACCGCGCGGCGGCCGCGATGCTCCTGCTGCCGCCGCGGCGGCGGCTGGGTCCTGGGTCGTGTTTGGGGCGGTGTGGGAGAGGGGGCCGCGGGCGTCTCGTCCTGTCCCAGGCCCAAACCCCCAGGGGTACTGCCCTCCGGACCTGCTTGAGCCGACTTCCACCGAGGGAGGGGGAGCTTCAGGACGCCCGCTGTGTTCTCCGAACTCCCGTTGAGATCCGATTTTGGCCCCCTGCGAGTGAGATAGGACGGGCTCACCACTTCTGGTCGGGCCGGCAGGGCCTCGCTGCAACACAGAATGAAACCATCAGTCTCAAGGCCTAGTGTCAGCTGTAAATTCACTGATGCATCAGCCCTCTGCCTCCCTCCTCCTTTGAAAGACCAGTGGCCTGCCCCGCTTGCAAAAGCCCTGGGGTTCCGGAAAGCCGACCGCGCTTGACAGGACACCTGCAAAGAAGAACAGAGGCGAATCCGAGGGGGAGACCATGCGACCACGCGTGGCACTGGCCAATCCCACAGCAGTTGGTGATAACGTGTGTCACCGGAGGCATACGTGGCGACGGCGAAGCAAAGGGTCGGGTCCAGGCATGTGCCGGTGGAAGGGGCAAACGGGTTACCTTTCCATCAATGCCAGGGAAAATCAAAGAACAGCTGGGACCCGGGGCGTGGAGGGGCCGCCTGTGCCTCACCCAAGCCAAGTTTTCAAATGCCTACCAGAGGAGCAAATGGGTTTCTGCAAAATTCGCGACAGCCCCAATCCTCCACCGACCTGGTAGCCCTGACGCAACTTCGGCTGGCACAAACCCACAGAGAGTGGGAAAGAAACACACAGAGACTGAGAGACAGAGAGAGAAGAGAGAATGGGAGACACACACATAGACACACACACACACACACACACAGTGTCGTACAGCAGAGGCATTGAAACACACACCCCCAGGCAACCCCTGAGGCGGCAGGGTTCTGCTCTGGAGGGGAACCACCCTCGGGTGAGAGAGAAGCCCAGGGGCACGCAGGCCGACCCGTCCTCGAGATCACGGACGGCGGCACGACTTTTGGGGAGACTCACCCCCACCAACACCGTCCGTGCAGGCCTCAGGCTGGGATCCCGTGCTGCTTCCCCCGACTCTGCCTGGGGTTTCATCATCGTGCTCGGCCCTTTGCGACTCCTGGCATCCGCAAACGTTCCCTTCGAACCCGAGGAGAGATGAGGCCGGAGCCTCAGAGCCTCCACACCCAAGCACTGCCACGGAGGGCTCCTGCTCTGCCAAGCCTCGGGGACTGGTTCCTAAGACAACCGTGGGAACCACTGTGACGGGAGAAACCGCCGGCGCCTCGCGCATGCGCATTGGCGGAGCCGACTCGCGCTCCACTCCTGACAGGTAGGCTGCGTCCCCTTTAAATGTTGCCGCCGCCGCGCGGCGGCCGCGATGCTCCTGCTGCCGCCGCGGCGGCGGCTGGATCCTGGGTCGTGTTTGGGGCGGTGTGGGAGAGGGGGCCGCGGGCGTCTCGTCCTGTCCCAGGCCCAAACCCCCAGGGGTACTGCCCTCCGGACCTGCTTGAGCCGACTTCCACCGAGGGAGGGGGAGCTTCAGGACGCCCGCTGTGTTCTCCGAACTCCCGTTGAGATCCGATTTTGGCCCCCTGCGAGTGAGATAGGACGGGCTCACCACTTCTGGTCGGGCCGGCAGGGCCTCGCTGCAACACAGAATGAAACCATCAGTCTCAAGGCCTAGTGTCAGCTGTAAATTCACTGATGCATCAGCCCTCTGCCTCCCTCCTCCTTTGAAAGACCAGTGGCCTGCCCCGCTTGCAAAAGCCCTGGGGTTCCGGAAAGCCGACCGCGCTTGACAGGACACCTGCAAAGAAGAACAGAGGCGAATCCGAGGGGGAGACCATGCGACCACGCGTGGCACTGGCCAATCCCACAGCAGTTGGTGATAACGTCTGTCACCGGAGGCATACGGGGCGACGGCGAAGCAAAGGGTCGGGTCCAGGCATGTGCCGGTGGAAGGGGGAAACGGGTTACCTTTCCATCAATGCCAGGGAAAATCAAAGAACAGCTGGGACCCGGAGCGTGGAGGGGCCGCCTGTGCCTGACCCAAGCCACGTTTTCAAATGCCTACCAGAGGAGCAAATGGGTTTCTGCAAAATTCGCGACAGCCCCAATCCTCCACCGACCTGGTAGCCCTGACGCAACTTCGGCTGGCACAAACCCACAGAGAGTGGGAAAGAAACACACAGAGACTGAGAGACAGAGAGAGAAGAGAGAATGGGAGACACACATATAGACACACACACACACACACACACACAGTGTCGTACAGCAGAGGCATTGAAACACACACCCCCAGGCAACCCCTGAGGCGGCAGGGTTCTGCTCTGGAGGGGAACCACCCTCGGGTGAGAGAGAAGCCCAGGGGCACGCAGGCCGACCCGTCCTCGAGATCACGGACGGCGGCACGACTTTTGGGGAGACTCACCCCAACCAACACCGTCCGTGCAGGCCTCAGGCTGGGATCCCGTGCTGCTTCCCCCGACTCTGCCTGGGGTTTCATCATCGTGCTCGGCCCTTTGCGACTCCTGGCATCCGCAAACGTTCCCTTCGACCCCGAGGAGAGAGGAGGCCGGAGCCTCAGAGCCTCCACACCCAAGCACTGCCACGGAGGGCTCCTGCTCTGCCAAGCCTCGGGGACTGGTTCCTAAGACAACCGTGGGAACCACTGTGACGGGAGAAACCGGCGGCGCCTCGCGCATGCGCATTGGCGGAGCCGACTCGCGCTCCACTCCTGACAGGTAGGCTGCGTCCCCTTTAAATGTTGCCGCCGCCGCGCGGCGGCCGCGATGCTCCTGCTGCCGCCGCGGCGGCGGCTGGATCCTGGGTCGTGTTTGGGGCGGTGTGGGAGAGGGGGCCGCGGGCGTCTCGTCCTGTCCCAGGCCCAAACCCCCAGGGGTACTGCCCTCCGGACCTGCTTGAGCCGACTTCCACCGAGGGAGGGGGAGCTTCAGGACGCCCGCTGTGTTCTCCGAACTCCCGTTGAGATCCGATTTTGGCCCCCTGCGAGTGAGATAGGACGGGCTCACCACTTCTGGTCGGGCCGGCAGGGCCTCGCTGCAACACAGAATGAAACCATCAGTCTCAAGGCCTAGTGTCAGCTGTAAATTCACTGATGCATCAGCCCTCTGCCTCCCTCCTCCTTTGAAAGACCAGTGGCCTGCCCCGCTTGCAAAAGCCCTGGGGTTCCGGAAAGCCGACCGCGCTTGACAGGACACCTGCAAAGAAGAACAGAGGCGAATCCGAGGGGGAGACCATGCGACCACGCGTGGCACTGGCCAATCCCACAGCAGTTGGTGATAACGTGTGTCACCGGAGGCATACGGGGCGACGGCGAAGCAAAGGGTCGGGTCCAGGCATGTGCCGGTGGAAGGGGGAAACGGGTTACCTTTCCATCAATGCCAGGGAAAATCAAAGAACAGCTGGGACCCGGGGCGTGGAGGGGCCGCCTGTGCCTGACCCAAGCCACGTTTTCAAATGCCTACCAGAGGAGCAAATGGGTTTCTGCAAAATTCGCGACAGCCCCAATCCTCCACCGACCTGGTAGCCCTGACGCAACTTCGGCTGGCACAAACCCACAGAGAGTGGGAAAGAAACACACAGAGACTGAGAGACAGAGAGAGAAGAGAGAATGGGAGACACACACATAGACACACACACACACGCACACACACAGTGTCGTACAGCAGAGGCATTGAAACACACACCCCCAGGCAACCCCTGAGGCGGCAGGGTTCTGCTCTGGAGGGGAACCACCCTCGGGTGAGAGAGAAGCCCAGGGGCACGCAGGCCGACCCGTCCTCGAGATCACGGACGGCGGCACGACTTTTGGGGAGACTCACCCCCACCAACACCGTCCGTGCAGGCCTCAGGCTGGGATCCCGAGCTGCTTCCCCCGACTCTGCCTGGGGTTTCATCATCGTGCTCGGCCCTTTGCGACTCCTGGCATCCGCAAACGTTCCCTTCGACCCCGAGGAGAGAGGAGGCCGGAGCCTCAGAGCCTCCACACCCAAGCACTGCCACGGAGGGCTCCTGCTCTGCCAAGCCTCGGGGACTGGTTCCTAAGACAACCGTGGGAACCACTGTGACGGGAGAAACCGGCGGCGCCTCGCGCATGCGCATTGGCGGAGCCGACTCGCGCTCCACTCCTGACAGGTAGGCTGCGTCCCCTTTAAATGTTGCCGCCGCCGCGCGGCGGCCGCGATGCTCCTGCTGCCGCCGCGGCGGCGGCTGGATCCTGGGTCGTGTTTGGGGCGGTGTGGGAGAGGGGGCCGCGGGCGTCTCGTCCTGTCCCAGGCCCAAACCCCCAGGGGTACTGCCCTCCGGACCTGCTTGAGCCGACTTCCACCGAGGGAGGGGGAGCTTCAGGACGCCCGCTGTGTTCTCCGAACTCCCGTTGAGATCCGATTTTGGCCCCCTGCGAGTGAGATAGGACGGGCTCACCACTTCTGGTCGGGCCGGCAGGGCCTCGCTGCAACACAGAATGAAACCATCAGTCTCAAGGCCTAGTGTCAGCTGTAAATTCACTGATGCATCAGCCCTCTGCCTCCCTCCTCCTTTGAAAGACCAGTGGCCTGCCCCGCTTGCAAAAGCCCTGGGGTTCCGGAAAGCCGACCGCGCTTGACAGGACACCTGCAAAGAAGAACAGAGGCGAATCCGAGGGGGAGACCATGCGACCACGCGTGGCACTGGCCAATCCCACAGCAGGTGGTGATAACGTGTGTCACCGGAGGCATACGGGGTGACGGCGAAGCAAAGGGTCGGGTCCAGGCATGTGCCGGTGGAAGGGGGAAACGGGTTACCTTTCCATCAATGCCAGGGAAAATCAAAGAACAGCTGGGACCCGGGGCGTGGAGGGGCCGCCTGTGCCTCACCCAAGCCACGTTTTCAAATGCCTACCAGAGGAGCAAATGGGTTTCTGCAAAATTCGCGACAGCCCCAATCCTCCACCGACCTGGTAGCCCTGACGCAACTTCGGCTGGCACAAACCCACAGAGAGTGGGAAAGAAACACACAGAGACTGAGAGACAGAGAGAGAAGAGAGAATGGGAGACACACACATAGACACACACAGACACGCACGCACACACACAGTGTCGTACAGCAGAGGCATTGAAACACACACCCCCAGGCAACCCCTGAGGCGGCAGGGTTCTGCTCTGGAGGGGAACCACCCTCGGGTGAGAGAGAAGCCCAGGGGCACGCAGGCCGACCCGTCCTCGAGATCACGGACGGCGGCACGACTTTTGGGGAGACTCACCCCCACCAACACCGTCCGTGCAGGCCTCAGGCTGGGATCCCGAGCTGCTTCCCCCGACTCTGCCTGGGGTTTCATCATCGTGCTCGGCCCTTTGCGACTCCTGGCATCCGCAAACGTTCCCTTCGACCCCGAGGAGAGATGAGGCCGGAGCCTCAGAGCCTCCACACCCAAGCACTGCCACGGAGGGCTCCTGCTCTGCCAAGCCTCGGGGACTGGTTCCTAAGACAACCGTGGGAACCACTGTGACGGGAGAAACCGGCGGCGCCTCGCGCATGCGCATTGGCGGAGCCGACTCGCGCTCCACTCCTGACAGGTAGGCTGCGTCCCCTTTAAATGTTGCCGCCACCGCGCGGCGGCCGCGATGCTCCTGCTGCCGCCGCGGCGGCGGCTGGGTCCTGGGTCGTGTTTGGGGCGGTGTGGGAGAGGGGGCCGCGGGCGTCTCGTCCTGTCCCAGGCCCAAACCCCCAGGGGTACTGCCCTCCGGACCTGCTTGAGCCGACTTCCACCGAGGGAGGGGGAGCTTCAGGACGCCCGCTGTGTTCTCCGAACTCCCGTTGAGATCCGATTTTGGCCCCCTGCGAGTGAGATAGGACGGGCTCACCACTTCTGGTCGGGCCGGCAGGGCCTCGCTGCAACACAGAATGAAACCATCAGTCTCAAGGCCTAGTGTCAGCTGTAAATTCACTGATGCATCAGCCCTCTGCCTCCCTCCTCCTTTGAAAGACCAGTGGCCTGCCCCGCTTGCAAAAGCCCTGGGGTTCCGGAAAGCCGACCGCGCTTGACAGGACACCTGCAAAGAAGAACAGAGGCGAATCCGAGGGGGAGACCATGCGACCACGCGTGGCACTGGCCAATCCCACAGCAGTTGGTGATAACGTGTGTCACCGGAGGCATACGGGGCGACGGCGAAGCAAAGGGTCGGGTCCAGGCATGTGCCGGTGGAAGGGGGAAACGGGTTACCTTTCCATCAATGCCAGGGAAAATCAAAGAACAGCTGGGACCCGGGGCGTGGAGGGGCCGCCTGTGCCTGACCCAAGCCACGTTTTCAAATGCCTACCAGAGGAGCAAATGGGTTTCTGCAAAATTCGCGACAGCCCCAATCCTCCACCGACCTGGTAGCCCTGACGCAACTTCGGCTGGCACAAACCCACACAGAGTGGGAAAGAAACACAGAGAGACTGAGAGACAGAGAGAGAAGAGAGAATGGGAGACACACACATAGACACACACACACACACACACACACACAGTGTCGTACAGCAGAGGCATTGAAACACACACCCCCAGGCAACCCCTGAGGCGGCAGGGTTCTGCTCTGGAGGGGAACCACCCTCGGGTGAGAGAGAAGCCCAGGGGCACGCAGGCCGACCCGTCCTCGAGATCACGGACGGCGGCACGACTTTTGGGGAGACTCACCCCAACCAGCACCGTCCGTGCAGGCCTCAGGCTGGGATCCCGTGCTGCTTCCCCCGACTCTGCCTGGGGTTTCATCATCGTGGTCGGCCCTTTGCGACTCCTGGCATCCGCAAACGTTCCCTTCGACCCCGAGGAGAGATGAGGCCGGAGCCTCAGAGCCTCCACACCCAAGCACTGCCACGGAGGGCTCCTGCTCTGCCAAGCCTCGGGGACTGGTTCCTAAGACAACCGTGGGAACCACTGTGACGGGAGAAACCTCCGGCGCCTCGCGCATGCGCATTGGCGGAGCCGACTCGCGCTCCACTCCTGACAGGTAGGCTGCGTCCCCTTTAAATGTTGCCGCCGCCGCGCGGCGGCCGCGATGCTCCTGCTGCCGCCGCGGCGGCGGCTGGATCCTGGGTCGTGTTTGGGGCGGTGTGGGAGAGGGGGCCGCGGGCGTCTCGTCCTGTCCCAGGCCCAAACCCCCAGGGGTACTGCCCTCTGGACCTGCTTGAGCCGACTTCCACCGAGGGAGGGGGAGCTTCAGGACGCCCGCTGTGTTCTCCGAACTCCCGTTGAGATCCGATTTTGGCCCCCTGCGAGTGAGATAGGACGGGCTCACCACTTTTGGTCGGGCCGGCAGGGCCTCGCTGCAACACAGAATGAAATCATCAGTCTCAAGGCCTAGTGTCAGCTGTAAATTCACTGATGCATCAGCCCTCTGCCTCCCTCCTCCTTTGAAAGACCAGTGGCCTGCCCCGCTTGCAAAAGCCCTGGGGTTCCGGAAAGCCGACCGCGCTTGACAGGACACCTGCAAAGAAGAACAGAGGCGAATCCGAGGGGGAGACCATGCGACCACGCGTGGCACTGGCCAATCCCACAGCAGTTGGTGATAACGTGTGTCACCGGAGGCATACGGGGCGACGGCGAAGCAAAGGGTCGGGTCCAGGCATGTGCCGGTGGAAGGGGGAAACGGGTTACCTTTCCATCAATGCCAGGGAAAATCAAAGAACAGCTGGGACCCGGGGCGTGGAGGGGCCGCCTGTGCCTGACCCAAGCCACGTTTTCAAATGCCTACCAGAGGAGCAAATGGGTTTCTGCAAAATTCGCGACAGCCCCAATCCTCCACCGACCTGGTAGCCCTGACGCAACTTCGGCTGGCACAAACCCACACAGAGTGGGAAAGAAACACACAGAGACTGAGAGACAGAGAGAGAAGAGAGAATGGGAGACACACACATAGACACACACACACACGCACACACACAGTGTCGTACAGCAGAGGCATTGGAACACACACCCCCAGGCAACCCCTGAGGCGGCAGGGTTCTGCTCTGGAGGGGAACCACCCTCGGGTGTAAGAGAAGCCCAGGGGCACGCAGGCCGACCCGTCCTCGAGATCACAGACGGCGGCACGACTTTTGGGGAGACTCACCCCAACCAACACCGTCGGTGCAGGCCTCAGGCTGGGATCCCGTGCTGCTTCCCCCGACTCTGCCTGGGGTTTCATCATCGTGCTCGGCCCTTTGCGACTCCTGGCATCCGCAAACGTTCCCTTCGACCCCGAGGAGAGATGAGGCCGGAGCCTCAGAGCCTCCACACCCAAGCACTGCCACGGAGGGCTCCTGCTCTGCCAAGCTTCGGGGACTGGTTCCTAAGACAACCGTGGGAACCACTGTGATGGGAGAAACCGCCGGCGCCTCGCGCATGCGCATTGGCGGAGCCGACTCGCGCTCCACTCCTGACAGGTAGGCTGCGCCCCTTTAAATGTTGTCGCCGCCGCGCGGCGGCCGCGATGCTCCTGCTGCCGCCGCGGCGGCGGCTGAATCCTGGGTCGTGTTTGGGGCGGTGTTGGAGAGGGGGCCGCGGGCGTCTCGTCCTGTCCCAGGCCCAAACCCGCAGGGGTACTGCCCTCCGGACCTGCTTGAGCCGACTTCCACCGAGGGAGGGGGAGCTTCAGGACGCCCGCTGTGTTCTCCGAACTCCCGTTGAGATCCGATTTTGGCCCCCTGCGAGTGAGATAGGACGGGCTCACCACTTCTGGTCGGGCCGGCAGGGCCTCGCTGCAACACAGAATGAAACCATCAGTCTCAAGGCCTAGTGTCAGCTGTAAATTCACTGATGCATCAGCCCTCTGCCTCCCTCCTCCTTTGAAAGACCAGTGGCCTGCCCCGCTTGCAAAAGCCCTGGGGTTCCGGAAAGCCGACCGCGCTTGACAGGACACCTGCAAAGAAGAACAGAGGCGAATCCGAGGGGGAGACCATGCGACCACGCGTGGCACTGGCCAATCCCACAGCAGTTGGTGATAACGTGTGTCACCGGAGGCATACGGGGCGACGGCGAAGCAAAGGGTCGGGTCCAGGCATGTGCCGGTGGAAGGGGGAAACGGGTTACCTTTCCATCAATGCCAGGGAAAATCAAAGAACAGCTGGGACCCGGGGCGTGGAGGGGCCGCCTGTGCCTGACCCAAGCCACGTTTTCAAATGCCTACCAGAGGAGCAAATGGGTTTCTGCAAAATTCGCGACAGCCCCAATCCTCCACCGACCTGGTAGCCCTGACGCAACTTCGGCTGGCACAAACCCACAGAGAGTGGGAAAGAAACACACAGAGACTGAGAGACAGAGAGAGAAGAGAGAATGGGAGACACACACATAGACACACACACACACGCACACACACAGTGTCGTACAGCAGAGGCATTGAAACACACACCCCCAGGCAACCCCTGAGGCGGCAGGGTTCTGCTCTGGAGGGGAACAACCCTCGGGTGAGAGAGAAGCCCAGGGGCACGCAGGCCGACCCGTCCTCGAGATCACGGACGGCGGCACGACTTTTGGGGAGACTCACCCCAACCAGCACCGTCCGTGCAGGCCTCAGGCTGGGATCCCGTGATGCTTCCCCCGACTCTGCCTGGGGTTTCATCATCGTGGTCGGCCCTTTGCGACTCCTGGCATCCGCAAACGTTCCCTTCGACCCCGAGGAGAGATGAGGCCGGAGCCTCAGAGCCTCCACACCCAAGCACTGCCACGGAGGGCTCCTGCTCTGCCAAGCCTCGGGGACTGGTTCCTAAGACAACCGTGGGAACCACTGTGACGGGAGAAACCGCCGGCGCCTCGCGCATGCGCATTGGCGGAGCCGACTCGCGCTCCACTCCTGACAGGTAGGCTGCGTCCCCTTTAAATGTTGCCGCCGCCGCGCGGCGGCCGCGATGCTCCTGCTTCCGCCACGGCGGCGGCTGGATCCTGGGTCGTGTTTGGGGCGGTGTGGGAGAGGGGGCCGCGGGCGTCTCGTCCTGTCCCAGGCCCAAACCCCCAGGGGTACTGCCCTCCGGACCTGCTTGAGCCGACTTCCACCGAGGGAGGGGGAGCTTCAGGACGCCCGCTGTGTTCTCCGAACTCCCGTTGAGATCCGATTTTGGCCCCCTGCGAGTGAGATAGGACGGGCTCACCACTTCTGGTCGGGCCGGCAGGGCCTCGCTGCAACACAGAATGAAACCATCAGTCTCAAAGCCTAGTGTCAGCTGTAAATTCACTGATGCATCAGCCTTCTGCCTCCCTCCTCCTTTGAAAGACCAGTGGTCTGCCCCGCTTGCAAAAGCCCTGGGGTTCCGGAAAGCCGACCGCGCTTGACAGGACACCTGCAAAGAAGAACAGAGGCGAATCCGAGGGGGAGACCATGCGACCACGCGTGGCACTGGCCAATCCCACAGCAGTTGGTGATAACGTGTGTCACCGGAGGCATACGGGGCGACGGCGAAGCAAAGGGTCGGGTCCAGGCGTGTGCCGGTGGAAGGGGGAAACGGGTTACCTTTCCATCAATGCCAGGGAAAATCAAAGAACAGCTGGGACCCGGGGCGTGGAGGGGCCGCCTGTGCCTGACCCAAGCCACGTTTTCAAATGCCTACCAGAGGAGCAAATGGGTTTCTGCAAAATTCGCGACAGCCCCAATCCTCCACCGACCTGGTAGCCCTGACGCAACTTCGGCTGGCACAAACCCACAGAGAGTGGGAAAGAAACACACAGAGACTGAGAGACAGAGAGAGAAGAGAGAATGGGAGACACACACATAGACACACACACACACACACACACACAGTGTCGTACAGCAGAGGCATTGAAACACACACCCCCAGGCAACCCCTGAGGCGGCAGGGTTCTGCTCTGGAGGGGAACCACCCTCGGGTGAGAGAGAAGCCCAGGGGCACGCAGGCCGACCCGTCCTCGAGATCACGGACGGCGGCACGACTTTTGGGGAGACTCACCCCCACCAACACCGTCCGTGCAGGCCTCAGGCTGGGATCCCGTGCTGCTTCCCCCGACTCTGCCTGGGGTTTCATCATCGTGCTCGGCCCTTTGCGACTCCTGGCATCCGCAAACGTTCCCTTCGACCCCGAGGAGAGATGAGGCCGGAGCCTCAGAGCCTCCACACCCAAGCACTGCCACGGAGGGCTCCTGCTCTGCCAAGCCTCGGGGACTGGTTCCTAAGACAACCGTGGGAACCACTGTGACGGGAGAAACCGCCGGCGCCTCGCGCATGCGCATTGGCGGAGCCGACTCTCGCTCCACTCCTGACAGGTAGGCTGCGTCCCCTTTAAATGTTGCTGCCGCCGCGGCGGCGGCTGGATCCTGGGTCGTGTTTGGGGCGGTGTGGGAGAGGGGGCCGCGGGCGTCTCGTCCTGTCCCAGGCCCAAACCCCCAGGGGTACTGCCCTCCGGACCTGCTTGAGCCGACTTCCACCGAGGGAGGGGGAGCTTCAGGACGCCCGCTGTGTTCTCCGAACTCCCGTTGAGATCCGATTTTGGCCCCCTGCGAGTGAGATAGGACGGGCTCACCACTTCTGGTCGGGCCGGCAGGGCCTCGCTGCAACACAGAATGAAACCATCAGTCTCAAGGCCTAGTGTCAGCTGTAAATTCACTGATGCATCAGCCCTCTGCCTCCCTCCTCCTTTGAAAGACCAGTGGCCTGCCCCGCTTGCAAAAGCCCTGGGGTTCCGGAAAGCCGACCGCGCTTGACAGGACACCTGCAAAGAAGAACAGAGGCGAATCCGAGGGGGAGACCATGCGACCACGCGTGGCACTGGCCAATCCCACAGCAGTTGGTGATAACGTGTGTCACCGGAGGCATACGGGGCGACGGCGAAGCAAAGGGTCGGGTCCAGGCATGTGCCGGTGGAAGGGGGAAACGGGTTACCTTTCCATCAATGCCAGGGAAAATCAAAGAACAGCTGGGACCCGGGGCGTGGAGGGGCCGCCTGTGCCTCACCCAAGCCACGTTTTCAAATGCCTACCAGAGGAGCAAATGGGTTTCTGCAAAATTCGCGACAGCCCCAATCCTCCACCGACCTGGTAGCCCTGACGCAACTTCGGCTGGCACAAACCCACACAGAGTGGGAAAGAAACACACAGAGACTGAGAGACAGAGAGAGAAGAGAGAATGGGAGACACACACATAGACACACACACACACGCACACACACAGTGTCGTACAGCAGAGGCATTGAAACACACACCCCCAGGCAACCCCTGAGGCGGCAGGGTTCTGCTCTGGAGGGGAACCACCCTCGGGTGAGAGAGAAGCCCAGGGGCACGCAGGCCGACCCGTCCTCGAGATCACGGACGGCGGCACGACTTTTGGGGAGACTCACCCCAACCAGCACCGTCCGTGCAGGCCTCAGGCTGGGATCCCGTGATGCTTCCCCCGACTCTGCCTGGGGTTTCATCATCGTGGTCGGCCCTTTGCGACTCCTGGCATCCGCAAACGTTCCCTTCGACCCCGAGGAGAGATGAGGCCGGAGCCTCAGAGCCTCCACACCCAAGCACTGCCACGGAGGGCTCCTGCTCTGCCAAGCCTCGGGGACTGGTTCCTAAGACAACCGTGGGAACCACTGTGACGGGAGAAACTGCCGGCGCCTCGCGCATGCGCATTGGCGGAGCCGACTCGCGCTCCACTCCTGACAGGTAGGCTGCGTCCCCTTTAAATGTTGCCGCCGCCGCGCGGCGGCCGCGATGCTCCTGCTGCCGCCGCGGCGGCGGCTGGATCCTGGGTCGTGTTTGGGGCGGTGTGGGAGAGGGGGCCGCGGGCGTCTCGTCCTGTCCCAGGCCCAAACCCCCAGGGGTACTGCCCTCCGGACCTGCTTGAGCCGACTTCCACCGAGGGAGGGGGAGCTTCAGGACGCCCGCTGTGTTCTCCGAACTCCCGTTGAGATCCGATTTTGGCCCCCTGCGAGTGAGATAGGACGGGCTCACCACTTCTGGTCGGGCCGGCAGGGCCTCGCTGCAACACAGAATGAAACCATCAGTCTCAAGGCCTAGTGTCAGCTGTAAATTCACTGATGCATCAGCCCTCTGCCTCCCTCCTCCTTTGAAAGACCAGTGGCCTGCCCCGCTTGCAAAAGCCCTGGGGTTCCGGAAAGCCGACCGCGCTTGACAGGACACCTGCAAAGAAGAACAGAGGCGAATCCGAGGGGGAGACCATGCGACCACGCGTGGCACTGGCCAATCCCACAGCAGTTGGTGATAACGTGTGTCACCGGAGGCATACGGGGCGACGGCGAAGCAAAGGGTCGGGACCAGGCGTGTGCCGGTCGAAGGGGGAAACGGGTTACCTTTCCATCAATGCCAGGGAAAATCAAAGAACAGCTGGGACCCGGGGCGTGGAGGGGCCGCCTGTGCCTGACCCAAGCCACGTTTTCAAATGCCTACCAGAGGAGCAAATGGGTTTCTGCAAAATTCGCGACAGCCCCAATCCTCCACCGACCTGGTAGCCCTGACGCAACTTCGGCTGGCACAAACCCACAGAGAGTGGGAAAGAAACACACAGAGACTGAGAGACAGAGAGAGAAGAGAGAATGGGAGACACACACATAGACACACACACACACGCACACACACAGTGTCGTACAGCAGAGGCATTGAAACACACACCCCCAGGCAACCCCTGAGGCGGCAGGGTTCTGCTCTGGAGGGGAACCACCCTCGGGTGAGAGAGAAGCCCAGGGGCACGCAGGCCGACCCGTCCTCGAGATCACGGACGGCGGCACGACTTTTGGGGAGACTCACCCCAACCAGCACCGTCCGTGCAGGCCTCAGGCTGGGATCCCGTGATGCTTCCCCCGACTCTGCCTGGGGTTTCATCATCGTGGTCGGCCCTTTGCGACTCCTGGCATCCGCAAACGTTCCCTTCGACCCCGAGGAGAGATGAGGCCGGAGCCTCAGAGCCTCCACACCCAAGCACTGCCACGGAGGGCTCCTGCTCTGCCAAGCCTCGGGGACTGGTTCCTAAGACAACCGTGGGAACCACTGTGACGGGAGAAACCGCCGGCGCCTCGCGCATGCGCATTGGCGGAGCCGACTCGCGCTCCACTCCTGACAGGTAGGCTGCGTCCCCTTTAAATGTTGCCGCCGCCGCGCGGCGGCCGCG